>NW_028244361.1:600000-910146 GCF_964263255.1 Lissotriton vulgaris
GATGATCCACCTACAAATGTGAACTGACGTTCAAAAATAAAACATTTGAAAACGGACCATTTTCCACATTTCTGAAGCATGACGTAATGGGGGGGGTGTTATCTCTTTTGTCGAAAATCAGCCGTTTTTGCTCCAACATTAAATGCCTCCAAATGGTATTTAATTAACTTCCCGAGCCCCTGGAAGCATGAAAATCACTTTAAACATGCTAATTTTAGCTCTAACACTGATGATCCACCTACAAATGTGAACTGACGTTCAAAAATGAAACATTTGAAAACGGACCATTTTCCACATTTCTGAAGCATGACGTAATGGGGGGGTGTTATCTCTTTTGTCGAAAATCAGCCGTTTTTGCTCGAACATTAAATGCCTCCAAATGGTATTTATTTCACTTCCCGAGCCCCTGGAAGCATGAAAATCACTTTAAACATGCTAATTTTAGCTCTAACACTGATGATCCACCTACAAATGTGAACTGACGTTCAAAAATAAAACATTTGAAAACGGACCATTTTCCACATTTCTGAAGCATGACGTAATGGGGGGGTGTTATCTCTTTTGTCGAAAATCAGCCGTTTTTGCTCTAACATTAAATGCCTCCAAATGGTATTTAATTAACTTCCCGGGGTGAAGAAACCCTTTTTGAGAACTCAGAGTGAGTAAATTGGCCATTTTCATGCACTTTTAACCATTCCATAAATCTTGTGTTTTGGGCCCCTGGAAGCATGAAAATCACTTTAAACATGCTAATTTTAGCTCTTACACTGATGATCCACCTACAAATGTGAACTGACGTTCAAAAATAAAACATTTGAAAACGGACCATTTTCCACATTTCTGAAGCATGACGTAATGGGGGGGTGTTATCTCTTTTGTCGAAAAACAGCCGTTTTTGCTCGAACATTAAATGCCTCCAAATGGTATTTATTTCACTTCCCGAGCCCCTGGAAGCATGAAAATCACTTTAAACATGCTAATTTTAGCTCTAACACTGATGATCCACCTACAAATGTGAACTGACGTTCAAAAATAAAACATTTGAAAACGGACCATTTTCCATATTTCTGAAGCATGACGTAATAGGGGGGTGTTATCTCTTTTGTCGAAAATCAGCCGTTTTTGCTCGAACATTAAATGCCTCCAAATGGTATTTAATTAACTTCCCGAGCCCCTGGAAGCATGAAAATCACTTTAAACATGCTAATTTTAGCTCTAACACTGATGATCCACCTACAAATGTGAACTGACGTTCAAAAATAAAACATTTGAAAACGGAACATTTTCCACATTTCTGAAGCATGACGTAATGGGGGGGTGTTATCTCTTTTGTCGAAAATCAGCCGTTTTTGCTCGAACATTAAATGCCTCCAAATGGTATTTAATTAACTTCCGAGCCCCTGGAAGCATGAAAATCACTTTAAACATGCTAATTTTAGCTCTAACACTGATGATCCACCTACAAATGTGAACCGACGTTCAAAAATAAAACATTTGAAAACGGACCATTTTCCACATTTCTGAAGCATGACGTAATGGGGGGGTGTTATCTCTTTTGTGGAAAATCAGCCTTTTTTGCTCGAACATTAAATGCCTCCAAATGGTATTTAATTAACTTCCCGGGGTGAAGAAACCCTTTTTGAGAACTCAGAGTGAGTAAATTGGCCATTTTCATGCACTTTTAACCATTCCATAAATCTTGTGTTTTGGGCCCCTGGAAGCATGAAAATCACTTTAAACATGCTAATTTTAGCTCTAACACTGATGATCCACCTACAAATGTGAACTGACGTTCAAAAATAAAACATTTGAAAACGGACCATTTTCCACATTTCTGAAGCATGACGTAATGGGGGGGTGTTATCTCTTTTGTCGAAAATCAGCCGTTTTTGCTCTAACATTAAATGCCTCCAAATGGTATTTATTTCACTTCCCGAGCCCCTGGAAGCATGAAAATCACTTTAAACATGCTAATTTTAGCTCTAACACTGATGATCCACCTACAAATGTGAACTGACGTTCAAAAATAAAACATTTGAAAACGGACCATTTTCCACATTTCTGAAGCATGACGTAATGGGGGGGTGTTATCTCTTTTGTCGAAAATCAGCCGTTTTTGCTCGAACATTAAATGCCTCCAAATGGTATTTATTTCACTTCCCGAGCCCCTGGAAGCATGAAAATCACTTTAAACATGCTAATTTTAGCTCTAACACTGATGATCCACCTACAAATGTGAACTGACGTTCAAAAATAAAACATTTGAAAACGGACCATTTTCCACATTTCTGAAGCATGACGTAATGGGGGGGTGTTATCTCTTTTGTCGAAAATCAGCCGTTTTTGCTCGAACATTAAATGCCTCCAAATGGTATTTAATTAACTTCCCGGGGTGAAGAAACCCTTTTTGAGAACTCAGAGTGAGTAAATTGGCCATTTTCATGCACTTTTAACCATTCCATAAATCTTGTGTTTTGGGCCCCAAGAAGCATGAAAATCACTTTAAACAAGCTAATTTTTGCTCTAACACTGATGATCCACCCACAAATGTGAACTGACGTTCAAAAATAAAACATTTGAAAACGGACCATTTTCCACATTTCTGAAGCATGACGTAATGGGGGGGTGTTATCTCTTTTGTCGAAAATCAGCCGTTTTTGCTCTAACATTAAATGCCTCCAAATGGTATTTAATTAACTTCCCGGGGTGAAGAAACCCTTTTTGAGAACTCAGAGTGAGTAAATTGGCCATTTTCATGCACTTTTAACCATTCCATAAATCTTGTGTTTTGGGCCCCTGGAAGCATGAAAATCACTTTAAACATGCTAATTTTAGCTCTAACACTGATGATCCACCTACAAATGTGAACTGACGTTCAAAAATAAAACATTTGAAAACGGACCATTTTCCACATTTCTGAAGCATGACGTAATGGGGGGGGTGTTATCTCTTTTGTCGAAAATCAGCCGTTTTTGCTCGAACATTAAATGCCTCCAAATGGTATTTAATTAACTTCCTGAGCCCCTGGAAGCATGAAAATCACTTTAAACATGCTAATTTTAGCTCTAACACTGATGATCCACCTACAAATGTGAACTGACGTTCAAAAATAAACATTTGAAAACGGACTATTTTCCACATTTCTGAAGCATGACATAATGGGGGGATGTTATCTCTTTTGTCGAAAATCTGCCGTTTTTGCTCGAACATTAAATGCCTCCAAATGGTATTTAATTAACTTCCCGGGGTGAAGAAACCCTTTTTGAGAACTCAGAGTGAGTAAATTGGCCATTTTCATGCACTTTTAACCATTCCATAAATCTTGTGTTTTGGGCCCCTGGAAGCATGAAAATCACTTTAAACATGCTAATTTTAGCTCTAACACTGATGATCCACCTACAAATGTGAACTGACGTTCAAAAATAAAACATTTGAAAACGGACCATTTTCCACATTTCTGAAGCATGACGTAATGGGGGGGTGTTATCTCTTTTGTCGAAAATCAGCCGTTTTTGCTCGAACATTAAATGCCTCCAAATGGTATTTAATTAACTTCCCGGGGTGAAGAAACCCTTTTTGAGAACTCAGAGTGAGTAAATTGGCCATTTTCATGCACTTTTAACCATTCCATAAATCTTGTGTTTTGGGCCCTGGAAGCATGAAAATCACTTTAAACATGCTAATTTTAGCTCTAACACTGATGATCCACCTACAAATGTGAACTGACGTTCAAAAATAAAACATTTGAAAACGGACCATTTTCCACATTTCTGAAGCATGACGTAATGGGGGGGTGTTATCTCTTTTGTCGAAAATCAGCCGTTTTTGCTCGAACATTAAATGCCTCCAAATGGTATTTAATTAACTTCCCGAGCCCCTGGAAGCATGAAAATCACTTTAAACATGCTAATTTTAGCTCTAACACTGATGATCCACCTACAAATGTGAACTGACGTTCAAAAATAAAACATTTGAAAACGGACCATTTTCCACATTTCTGAAGCATGACGTAATGGGGGGGTGTTATCTCTTTTGTCGAAAATCAGCCGTTTTTGCTCTAACATTAAATGCCTCCAAATGGTATTTAATTAACTTCCTGGGGTGAAGAAACCCTTTTTGAGAACTCAGAGTGAGTAAATTGGCCATTTTCATGCACTTTTAACCATTCCATAAATCTTGTGTTTTGGGCCCCTGGAAGCATGAAAATCACTTTAAACATGCTAATTTTAGCTCTAACACTGATGATCCACCTACAAATGTGAACTGACGTTCAAAAATAAAACATTTGAAAACTGACCATTTTCCACATTTCTGAAGCATGACGTAATGGGGGGGTGTTATCTCTTTTGTCGAAAATCAGCCGTTTTTGCTCGAACATTAAATGCCTCCAAATGGTATTTAATTAACTTCCCGAGCCCCTGGAAGCATGAAAATCACTTTAAACATGCTAATTTTAGCTCTAACACTGATGATCCACCTACAAATGTGAACTGACGTTCAAAAATAAAACATTTGAAAACGGACCATTTTCCACATTTCTGAAGCATGACGTAATTGGGGGGTGTTATCTCTTTTGTCGAAAATCAGCCGTTTTTGCTCGAACATTAAATGCCTCCAAATGGTATTTAATTAACTTCCCGGGCCCCTGGAAGCATGAAAATCACTTTAAACATGCTAATTTTAGCTCTAACACTGATGATCCACCTACAAATGTGAACTGACGTTCAAAAATAAAACATTTGAAAACGGACCATTTTCCACATTTCTGAAGCATGACGTAATGGGGTGGTGTTATCTCTTTTGTCGAAAATCAGCCGTTTTTGCTCGAACATTAAATGCCTCCAAATGGTATTTAATTAACTTCCCGGGGTGAAGAAACCCTTTTTGAGAACTCAGAGTGAGTAAATTGGCCATTTTCATGCACTTTTAACCATTCCATAAATCTTGTGTTTTGGGCCCCAAGAAGCATGAAAATCACTTTAAACATGCTAATTTTAGCTCTAACACTGATGATCCACCCACAAATGTGAACTGACGTTCAAAAATAAAACATTTGAAAACGGACCATTTTCCACATTTCTGAAGCATGACGTAATGGGGGGGTGTTATCTCTTTTGTCGAAAATCAGCCGTTTTTGCTCTAACATTAAATGCCTCCAAATGGTATTTAATTAACTTCCCGGGGTGAAGAAACCCTTTTTGAGAACTCAGAGTGAGTAAATTGGCCATTTTCATGCACTTTTAACCATTCCATAAATCTTGTGTTTTGGGCCCCTGGAAGCATGAAAATCACTTTAAACATGCTAATTTTAGCTCTAACACTGATGATCCACCTACAAATGTGAACTGACGTTAAAAAATAAAACATTTGAAAACGGACCATTTTCCACATTTCTGAAGCATGACGTAATGGGGGGGTGTTATCTCTTTTGTCGAAAATCAGCCGTTTTTGCTCGAACATTAAATGCCTCCAAATGGTATTTAATTAACTTCCTGAGCCCCTGGAAGCATGAAAATCACTTTAAACATGCTAATTTTAGCTCTAACACTGATGATCCACCTACAAATGTGAACTGACGTTCAAAAATAAACATTTGAAAACGGACCATTTTCCACATTTCTGAAGCATGACGTAATGGGGGGATGTTATCTCTTTTGTCGAAAATCAGCCGTTTTTGCTCGAACATTAAATGCCTCCAAATGGTATTTAATTAACTTCCCGGGGTGAAGAAACCCTTTTTGAGAACTCAGAGTGAGTAAATTGGCCATTTTCATGCACTTTTAACCATTCCATAAATCTTGTGTTTTGGGCCCCTGGAAGCATGAAAATCACTTTAAACATGCTAATTTTAGCTCTAACACTGATGATCCACCTACAAATGTGAACTGACGTTCAAAAATAAAACATTTGAAAACGGACCATTTTCCACATTTCTGAAGCATGACGTAATGGGGGGGTGTTATCTCTTTTGTCGAAAATCAGCCGTTTTTGCTCGAACATTAAATGCCTCCAAATGGTATTTAATTAACTTCCCGGGGTGAAGAAACCCTTTTTGAGAACTCAGAGTGAGTAAATTGGCCATTTTCATGCACTTTTAACCATTCCATAAATCTTGTGTTTTGGGCCCCTGGAAGCATGAAAATCACTTTAAACATGCTAATTTTAGCTCTAACACTGATGATCCACCTACAAATGTGAACTGACGTTCAAAAATAAAACATTTGAAAACGGACCATTTTCCACATTTCTGAAGCATGACGTAATGGGGGGGAGTTATCTCTTTTGTCGAAAATCAGCCGTTTTTGCTCGAACATTAAATGCCTCCAAATGGTATTTAATTAACTTCCCGAGCCCCTGGAAGCATGAAAATCACTTTAAACATGCTAATTTTAGCTCTAACACTGATGATCCACCTACAAATGTGAACTGACGTTCAAAAATAAAACATTTGAAAACGGACCATTTTCCACATTTCTGAAGCATGACGTAACGGGGGGGTGTTATCTCTTTTGTCGAAAATCAGCCGTTTTTGCTCTAACATTAAATGCCTCCAAATGGTATTTAATTAACTTCCTGGGGTGAAGAAACCCTTTTTGAGAACTCAGAGTGAGTAAATTGGCCATTTTCATGCACTTTTAACCATTCCATAAATCTTGTGTTTTGGGCCCCTGGAAGCATGAAAATCACTTTAAACATGCTAATTTTAGCTCTAACACTGATGATCCACCTACAAATGTGAACTGACGTTCAAAAATAAAACATTTGAAAACGGACCATTTTCCACATTTCTGAAGCATGACGTAATGGGGGGGTGTTATCTCTTTTGTCGAAAATCAGCCGTTTTTGCTCGAACATTAAATGCCTCCAAATGGTATTTAATTAACTTCCCGAGCCCCTGGAAGCATGAAAATCACTTTAAACATGCTAATTTTAGCTCTAACACTGATGATCCACCTACAAATGTGAACTGACGTTCAAAAATAAAACATTTGAAAACGGACCATTTTCCACATTTCTGAAGCATGACGTAATGGGGGGGTGTTATCTCTTTTGTCGAAAATCAGCCGTTTTTGCTCGAACATTAAATGCCTCCAAATGGTATTTAATTAACTTCCCGAGCCCCTGGAAGCATGAAAATCACTTTAAACATGCTAATTTTAGCTCTAACACTGATGATCCACCTACAAATGTGAACTGACGTTCAAAAATAAAACATTTGAAAACGGACCATTTTCCACATTTCTGAAGCATGACGTAATGGGGGGGTGTTATCTCTTTTGTCGAAAATCAGCCGTTTTTGCTCGAACATTAAATGCCTCCAAATGGTATTTAATTAACTTCCCGAGCCCCTGGAAGCATGAAAATCACTTTAAACATGCTAATTTTAGCTCTAACACTGATGATCCACCTACAAATGTGAACTGACGTTCAAAAATAAAACATTTGAAAACGGACCATTTTCCACATTTCTGAAGCATGACGTAATGGGGGGGTGTTATCTCTTTTGTCGAAAATCAGCCGTTTTTGCTCGAACATTAAATGCCTCCAAATGGTATTTAATTAACTTCCCGAGCCCCTGGAAGCATGAAAATCACTTTAAACATGCTAATTTTAGCTCTAACACTGATGATCCACCTACAAATGTGAACTGACGTTCAAAAATAAAACATTTGAAAACGGACCATTTTCCACATTTCTGAAGCATGACGTAATGGGGGGGTGTTATCTCTTTTGTCGAAAATCAGCCGTTTTTGCTCGAACATTAAATGCCTCCAAATGGTATTTAATTAACTTCCCGAGCCCCTGGAAGCATGAAAATCACTTTAAACATGCTAATTTTAGCTCTAACACTGATGATCCACCTACAAATGTGAACTGACGTTCAAAAATAAAACATTTGAAAACGGACCATTTTCCACATTTCTGAAGCATGACGTAATGGGGGGGTGTTATCTCTTTTGTCGAAAATCAGCCGTTTTTGCTCGAACATTAAATGCCTCCAAATGGT
Organism: Lissotriton vulgaris; assembly: GCF_964263255.1. NCBI lineage: Eukaryota > Metazoa > Chordata > Amphibia > Caudata > Salamandridae > Lissotriton > Lissotriton vulgaris. The sequence continues at coordinate 608,009 of NW_028244361.1, forward strand.
ATTTAATTAACTTCCCGAGCCCCTGGAAGCATGAAAATCACTTTAAACATGCTAATTTTAGCTCTAACACTGATGATCCACCTACAAATGTGAACTGACGTTCAAAAATAAAACATTTGAAAACGGACCATTTTCCACATTTCTGAAGCATGACGTAATGGGGGGGTGTTATCTCTTTTGTCGAAAATCAGCCGTTTTTGCTCGAACATTAAATGCCTCCAAATGGTATTTAATTAACTTCCCGAGCCCCTGGAAGCATGAAAATCACTTTAAACATGCTAATTTTAGCTCTAACACTGATGATCCACCTACAAATGTGAACTGACGTTCAAAAATAAAACATTTGAAAACGGACCATTTTCCACATTTCTGAAGCATGACGTAATGGGGGGGTGTTATCTCTTTTGTCGAAAATCAGCCGTTTTTGCTCTAACATTAAATGCCTCCAAATGGTATTTAATTAACTTCCCGGGGTGAAGAAACCCTTTTTGAGAACTCAGAGTGGGTAAATTGGCCATTTTCATGCACTTTTAACCATTCCATAAATCTTGTGTTTTGGGCCCCTGGAAGCATGAAAATCACTTTAAACATGCTAATTTTAGCTCTAACACTGATGATCCACCTACAAATGTGAACTGACGTTCAAAAATAAAACATTTGAAAACGGACCATTTTCCACATTTCTGAAGCATGACGTAATGGGGGGGGTGTTATCTCTTTTGTCGAAAATCAGCCGTTTTTGCTCGAACATTAAATGCCTCCAAATGGTATTTAATTAACTTCCTGAGCCCCTGGAAGCATGAAAATCACTTTAAACATGCTAATTTTAGCTCTAACACTGATGATCCACCTACAAATGTGAACTGACGTTCAAAAATAAACATTTGAAAACGGACTATTTTCCACATTTCTGAAGCATGACGTAATGGGGGGGTGTTATCTCTTTTGTCGAAAATCAGCCGTTTTTGCTCTAACATTAAATGCCTCCAAATGGTATTTAATTAACTTCCCGGGGTGAAGAAACCCTTTTTGAGAACTCAGAGTGAGTAAATTGGCCATTTTCATGCACTTTTAACCATTCCATAAATCTTGTGTTTTGGGCCCCTGGAAGCATGAAAATCACTTTAAACATGCTAATTTTAGCTCTAACACTGATGATCCACCTACAAATGTGAACTGACGTTCAAAAATAAAACATTTGAAAACGGACCATTTTCCACATTTCTGAAGCATGACGTAATGGGGGGGTGTTATCTCTTTTGTCGAAAATCAGCCGTTTTTGCTCGAACATTAAATGCCTCCAAATGGTATTTAATTAACTTCCCGAGCCCCTGGAAGCATGAAAATCACTTTAAACATGCTAATTTTAGCTCTAACACTGATGATCCACCTACAAATGTGAACTGACGTTCAAAAATAAAACATTTGAAAACGGACCATTTTCCACATTTCTGAAGCATGACGTAATGGGGGGGTGTTATCTCTTTTGTCGAAAATCAGCCGTTTTTGCTCGAACATTAAATGCCTCCAAATGGTATTTAATTAACTTCCCGAGCCCCTGGAAGCATGAAAATCACTTTAAACATGCTAATTTTAGCTCTAACACTGATGATCCACCTACAAATGTGAACTGACGTTCAAAAATAAAACATTTGAAAACGGACCATTTTCCACATTTCTGAAGCATGACGTAATGGGGGGGTGTTATCTCTTTTGTCGAAAATCAGCCGTTTTTGCTCGAACATTAAATGCCTCCAAATGGTATTTAATTAACTTCCCGAGCCCCTGGAAGCATGAAAATCACTTTAAACATGCTAATTTTAGCTCTAACACTGATGATCCACCTACAAATGTGAACTGACGTTCAAAAATAAAACATTTGAAAACGGACCATTTTCCACATTTCTGAAGCATGACGTAATGGGGGGGTGTTATCTCTTTTGTCGAAAATCAGCCGTTTTTGCTCGAACATTAAATGCCTCCAAATGGTATTTAATTAACTTCCCGAGCCCCTGGAAGCATGAAAATCACTTTAAACATGCTAATTTTAGCTCTAACACTGATGATCCACCTACAAATGTGAACTGACGTTCAAAAATAAAACATTTGAAAACGGACCATTTTCCACATTTCTGAAGCATGACGTAATGGGGGGGTGTTATCTCTTTTGTCGAAAATCAGCCGTTTTTGCTCTAACATTAAATGCCTCCAAATGGTATTTAATTAACTTCCCGGGGTGAAGAAACCCTTTTTGAGAACTCAGAGTGGGTAAATTGGCCATTTTCATGCACTTTTAACCATTCCATAAATCTTGTGTTTTGGGCCCCTGGAAGCATGAAAATCACTTTAAACATGCTAATTTTAGCTCTAACACTGATGATCCACCTACAAATGTGAACTGACGTTCAAAAATAAAACATTTGAAAACGGACCATTTTCCACATTTCTGAAGCATGACGTAATGGGGGGGGTGTTATCTCTTTTGTCGAAAATCAGCCGTTTTTGCTCGAACATTAAATGCCTCCAAATGGTATTTAATTAACTTCCTGAGCCCCTGGAAGCATGAAAATCACTTTAAACATGCTAATTTTAGCTCTAACACTGATGATCCACCTACAAATGTGAACTGACGTTCAAAAATAAACATTTGAAAACGGACTATTTTCCACATTTCTGAAGCATGACGTAATGGGGGGGTGTTATCTCTTTTGTCGAAAATCAGCCGTTTTTGCTCTAACATTAAATGCCTCCAAATGGTATTTAATTAACTTCCCGGGGTGAAGAAACCCTTTTTGAGAACTCAGAGTGAGTAAATTGGCCATTTTCATGCACTTTTAACCATTCCATAAATCTTGTGTTTTGGGCCCCTGGAAGCATGAAAATCACTTTAAACATGCTAATTTTAGCTCTAACACTGATGATCCACCTACAAATGTGAACTGACGTTCAAAAATAAAACATTTGAAAACGGACCATTTTCCACATTTCTGAAGCATGACGTAATGGGGGGGTGTTATCTCTTTTGTCGAAAATCAGCCGTTTTTGCTCGAACATTAAATGCCTCCAAATGGTATTTAATTAACTTCCCGAGCCCCTGGAAGCATGAAAATCACTTTAAACATGCTAATTTTAGCTCTAACACTGATGATCCACCTACAAATGTGAACTGACGTTCAAAAATAAAACATTTGAAAACGGACCATTTTCCACATTTCTGAAGCATGACGTAATGGGGGGGTGTTATCTCTTTTGTCGAAAATCAGCCGTTTTTGCTCTAACATTAAATGCCTCCAAATGGTATTTAATTAACTTCCTGGGGTGAAGAAACCCTTTTTGAGAACTCAGAGTGAGTAAATTGGCCATTTTCATGCACTTTTAACCATTCCATAAATTTTGTGTTTTGGGCCCCTGGAAGCATGAAAATCACTTTAAACATGCTAATTTTAGCTCTAACACTGATGATCCACCTACAAATGTGAACTGACGTTCAAAAATAAAACATTTGAAAACTGACCATTTTCCACATTTCTGAAGCATGACGTAATGGGGGGGTGTTATCTCTTTTGTCGAAAATCAGCCGTTTTTGCTCGAACATTAAATGCCTCCAAATGGTATTTAATTAACTTCCCGAGCCCCTGGAAGCATGAAAATCACTTTAAACATGCTAATTTTAGCTCTAACACTGATGATCCACCTACAAATGTGAACTGACGTTCAAAAATAAAACATTTGAAAACGGACCATTTTCCACATTTCTGAAGCATGACGTAATGGGGGGGTGTTATCTCTTTTGTCGAAAATCAGCCGTTTTTGCTCGAACATTAAATGCCTCCAAATGGTATTTAATTAACTTCCCGAGCCCCTGGAAGCATGAAAATCACTTTAAACATGCTAATTTTAGCTCTAACACTGATGATCCACCTACAAATGTGAACTGACGTTCAAAAATAAAACATTTGAAAACGGACCATTTTCCACATTTCTGAAGCATGACGTAATGGGGGGGTGTTATCTCTTTTGTCGAAAATCAGCCGTTTTTGCTCGAACATTAAATGCCTCCAAATGGTATTTAATTAACTTCCCGGGGTGAAGAAACCCTTTTTGAGAACTCAGAGTGAGTAAATTGGCCATTTTCATGCACTTTTAACCATTCCATAAATCTTGTGTTTTGGGCCCCAAGAAGCATGAAAATCACTTTAAACATGCTAATTTTAGCTCTAACACTGATGATCCACCCACAAATGTGAACTGACGTTCAAAAATAAAACATTTGAAAACGGACCATTTTCCACATTTCTGAAGCATGACGTAATGGGGGGGTGTTATCTCTTTTGTCGAAAATCAGCCGTTTTTGCTCTAACATTAAATGCCTCCAAATGGTATTTAATTAACTTCCCGGGGTGAAGAAACCCTTTTTGAGAACTCAGAGTGAGTAAATTGGCCATTTTCATGCACTTTTAACCATTCCATAAATCTTGTGTTTTGGGCCCCTGGAAGCATGAAAATCACTTTAAACATGCTAATTTTAGCTCCAACACTGATGATCCACCTACAAATGTGAACTGACGTTAAAAAATAAAACATTTGAAAACGGACCATTTTCCACATTTCTGAAGCATGACGTAATGGGGGGGTGTTATCTCTTTTGTCGAAAATCAGCCGTTTTTGCTTGAACATTAAATGCCTCCAAATGGTATTTAATTAACTTCCTGAGCCCCTGGAAGCATGAAAATCACTTTAAACATGCTAATTTTAGCTCTAACACTGATGATCCACCTACAAATGTGAACTGACGTTCAAAAATAAACATTTGAAAACGGACCATTTTCCACATTTCTGAAGCATGACGTAATGGGGGGATGTTATCTCTTTTGTCGAAAATCAGCCGTTTTTGCTCGAACATTAAATGCCTCCAAATGGTATTTAATTAACTTCCCGGGGTGAAGAAACCCTTTTTGAGAACTCAGAGTGAGTAAATTGGCCATTTTCATGCACTTTTAACCATTCCATAAATCTTGTGTTTTGGGCCCCTGGAAGCATGAAAATCACTTTAAACATGCTAATTTTAGCTCTAACACTGATGATCCACCTACAAATGTGAACTGACGTTCAAAAATAAAACATTTGAAAACGGACCATTTTCCACATTTCTGAAGCATGACGTAATGGGGGGGTGTTATCTCTTTTGTCGAAAATCAGCCGTTTTTGCTCGAACATTAAATGCCTCCAAATGGTATTTAATTAACTTCCAGGGGTGAAGAAACCCTTTTTGAGAACTCAGAGTGAGTAAATTGGCCATTTTCATGCACTTTTAACCATTCCATAAATCTTGTGTTTTGGGCCCCTGGAAGCATGAAAATCACTTTAAACATGCTAATTTTAGCTCTAACACTGATGATCCACCTACAAATGTGAACTGACGTTCAAAAATAAAACATTTGAAAACGGACCATTTTCCACATTTCTGAAGCATGACGTAATGGGGGGGAGTTATCTCTTTTGTCGAAAATCAGCCGTTTTTGCTCGAACATTAAATGCCTCCAAATGGTATTTAATTAACTTCCCGAGCCCCTGGAAGCATGAAAATCACTTTAAACATGCTAATTTTAGCTCTAACACTGATGATCCACCTACAAATGTGAACTGACGTTCAAAAATAAAACATTTGAAAACGGACCATTTTCCACATTTCTGAAGCATGACGTAACGGGGGGGTGTTATCTCTTTTGTCGAAAATCAGCCGTTTTTGCTCTAACATTAAATGCCTCCAAATGGTATTTAATTAACTTCCTGGGGTGAAGAAACCCTTTTTGAGAACTCAGAGTGAGTAAATTGGCCATTTTCATGCACTTTTAACCATTCCATAAATCTTGTGTTTTGGGCCCCTGGAAGCATGAAAATCACTTTAAACATGCTAATTTTAGCTCTAACACTGATGATCCACCTACAAATGTGAACTGACGTTCAAAAATAAAACATTTGAAAACGGACCATTTTCCACATTTCTGAAGCATGACGTAATGGGGGGGTGTTATCTCTTTTGTCGAAAATCAGCCGTTTTTGCTCGAACATTAAATGCCTCCAAATGGTATTTAATTAACTTCCCGAGCCCCTGGAAGCATGAAAATCACTTTAAACATGCTAATTTTAGCTCTAACACTGATGATCCACCTACAAATGTGAACTGACGTTCAAAAATAAAACATTTGAAAACGGACCATTTTCCACATTTCTGAAGCATGACGTAATGGGGGGGTGTTATCTCTTTTGTCGAAAATCAGCCGTTTTTGCTCGAACATTAAATGCCTCCAAATGGTATTTAATTAACTTCCCGAGCCCCTGGAAGCATGAAAATCACTTTAAACATGCTAATTTTAGCTCTAACACTGATGATCCACCTACAAATGTGAACTGACGTTCAAAAATAAAACATTTGAAAACGGACCATTTTCCACATTTCTGAAGCATGACGTAATGGGGGGGTGTTATCTCTTTTGTCGAAAATCAGCCGTTTTTGCTCGAACATTAAATGCCTCCAAATGGTATTTAATTAACTTCCCGAGCCCCTGGAAGCATGAAAATCACTTTAAACATGCTAATTTTAGCTCTAACACTGATGATCCACCTACAAATGTGAACTGACGTTCAAAAATAAAACATTTGAAAACGGACCATTTTCCACATTTCTGAAGCATGACGTAATGGGGGGGTGTTATCTCTTTTGTCGAAAATCAGCCGCTTTTGCTCGAACATTAAATGCCTCCAAATGGTATTTAATTAACTTCCCGAGCCCCTGGAAGCATGAAAATCACTTTAAACATGCTAATTTTAGCTCTAACACTGATGATCCACCTACAAATGTGAACTGACGTTCAAAAATAAAACATTTGAAAACGGACCATTTTCCACATTTCTGAAGCATGACGTAATGGGGGGGTGTTATCTCTTTTGTCGAAAATCAGCCGTTTTTGCTCTAACATTAAATGCCTCCAAATGGTATTTAATTAACTTCCCGGGGTGAAGAAACCCTTTTTGAGAACTCAGAGTGAGTAAATTGGCCATTTTCATGCACTTTTAACCATTCCATAAATCTTGTGTTTTGGGCCCCTGGAAGCATGAAAATCACTTTAAACATGCTAATTTTAGCTCTAACACTGATGATCCACCTACAAATGTGAACTGACGTTCAAAAATAAAACATTTGAAAACGGACCATTTTCCACATTTCTGAAGCATGACGTAATGGGGGGGTGTTATCTCTTTTGTCGAAAATCAGCCGTTTTTGCTCTAACATTAAATGCCTCCAAATGGTATTTAATTAACTTCCCGAGCCCCTGGAAGCATGAAAATCACTTTAAACATGCTAATTTTAGCTCTAACACTGATGATCCACCTACAAATGTGAACTGACGTTCAAAAATAAAACATTTGAAAACGGACCATTTTCCACATTTCTGAAGCATGACGTAATGGGGGGTGTTATCTCTTTTGTCGAAAATCAGCCGTTTTTGCTCTAACATTAAATGCCTCCAAATGGTATTTAATTAACTTCCCGGGGTGAAGAAACCCTTTTTGAGAACTCAGAGTGAGTAAATTGGCCATTTTCATGCACTTTTAACCATTCCATAAATCTTGTGTTTTGGGCCCCTGGAAGCATGAAAATCACTTTAAACATGCTAATTTTAGCTCTAACACTGATGATCCACCTACAAATGTGAACTGACTTTCAAAAATAAAACATTTGAAAACGGACCATTTTCCACATTTCTGAAGCATGACGTAATGGGGGGGTGTTATCTCTTTTGTCGAAAATCAGCCGTTTTTGCTCGAACATTAAATGCCTCCAAATGGTATTTAATTAACTTCCCGAGCCCCTGGAAGCATGAAAATCACTTTAAACATGCTAATTTTAGCTCTAACACTGATGATCCACCTACAAATGTGAACTGACGTTCAAAAATAAAACATTTGAAAACGGACCATTTTCCACATTTCTGAAGCATGACGTAATGGGGGGGTGTTATCTCTTTTGTCGAAAATCAGCCGTTTTTGCTCGAACATTAAATGCCTCCAAATGGTATTTAATTAACTTCCCGGGGTGAAGAAACCCTTTTTGAGAACTCAGAGTGAGTAAATTGGCCATTTTCATGCACTTTTAACCATTCCATAAATCTTTTGTTTTGGGCCCCTGGAAGCATGAAAATCACTTTAAACATGCTAATTTTAGCTCTAACACTGATGATCCACCTACAAATGTGAACTGACGTTCAAAAATAAAACATTTGAAAACGGACCATTTTCCACATTTCTGAAGCATGACGTAATGGGGGGGTGTTATCTCTTTTGTCGAAAATCAGCCGTTTTTGCTCGAACATTAAATGCCTCCAAATGGTATTTAATTAACTTCCCGGGGTGAAGAAACCCTTTTTGAGAACTCAGAGTGAGTAAATTGGCCATTTTCATGCACTTTTAACCATTCCATAAATCTTGTGTTTTGGGCCCCTGGAAGCATGAAAATCACTTTAAACATGCTAATTTTAGCTCTAACACTGATGATCCACCTACAAATGTGAACTGACGTTCAAAAATAAAACATTTGAAAACGGACCATTTTCCACATTTCTGAAGCATGACGTAATGGGGGGTGTTATCTCTTTTGTCGAAAATCAGCCGTTTTTGCTCTAACATTAAATGCCTCCAAATGGTATTTAATTAACTTCCCGGGGTGAAGAAACCCTTTTTGAGAACTCAGAGTGAGTAAATTGGCCATTTTCATGCACTTTTAACCATTCCATAAATCTTGTGTTTTGGGCCCCTGGAAGCATGAAAATCACTTTAAACATGCTAATTTTAGCTTTAACACTGATGATCCACCTACAAATGTGAACTGACGTTCAAAAATAAAACATTTGAAAACGGACCATTTTCCACATTTCTGAAGCATGACGTAATGGGGGGGTGTTATCTCTTTTGTCGAAAATCAGCCGTTTTTGCTCTAACATTAAATGCCTCCAAATGGTATTTAATTAACTTCCCGAGCCCCTGGAAGCATGAAAATCACTTTAAACATGCTAATTTTAGCTCTAACACTGATGATCCACCTACAAATGTGAACTGACGTTCAAAAATAAAACATTTGAAAACGGACCATTTTCCACATTTCTGAAGCATGACGTAATGGGGGGGTGTTATCTCTTTTGTCGAAAATCAGCCGTTTTTGCTCTAACATTAAATGCCTCCAAACGGTATTTAATTAACTTCCCGAGCCCCTGGAAGCATGAAAATCACTTTAAACATGCTAATTTTAGCTCTAACACTGATGATCCACCTACAAATGTGAACTGACGTTCAAAAATAAAACATTTGAAAACAGACCATTTTCCACATTTCTGAAGCATGACGTAATGGGGGGGTGTTATCTCTTTTGTCGAAAATCAGCCGTTTTTGCTCTAACATTAAATGCCCCCAAATGGTATTTAATTAACTTCCCGGGGTGAAGAAACCCTTTTTGAGAACTCAGAGTGAGTAAATTGGCCATTTTCATGCACTTTTAACCATTCCATAAATCTTGTGTTTTGGGCCCCAAGAAGCATGAAAATCACTTTAAACATGCTAATTTTAGCTCTAACACTGATGATCCACCTACAAATGTGAACTGACGTTCAAAAATAAAACATTTGAAAACGGACCATTTTCCACATTTCTGAAGCATGACGTAATGGGGGGGGTGTTATCTCTTTTGTCGAAAATCAGCCGTTTTTGCTCTAACATTAAATGCCTCCAAATGGTATTTAATTAACTTCCCGGGGTGAAGAAACCCTTTTTGAGAACTCAGAGTGAGTAAATTGGCCATTTTCATGCACTTTTAACCATTCCATAAATCTTGTGTTTTGGGCCCCTGGAAGGTTGAAAATCACTTTAAACATGCTAATTTTAGCTCTAACACTGATGATCCACCTACAAATGTGAACTGACGTTCAAAAATAAAACATTTGAAAACGGACCATTTTCCACATTTCTGAAGCATGACGTAATGGGGGGGTGTTATCTCTTTTGTCGAAAATCAGCCGTTTTTGCTCTAACATTAAATGCCTCCAAATGGTATTTAATTAACTTCCCGGGGTGAAGAAACCCTTTTTGAGTACTCAGAGTGAGTAAATTGGCCATTTTCATGCACTTTTAACCATTCCATAAATCTTGTGTTTTGGGCCCCAAGAAGCATGAAAATCACTTTAAACATGCTAATTTTAGCTCTAACACTGATGATCCACCTACAAATGTGAACTGACGTTCAAAAATAAAACATTTGAAAACGGACCATTTTCCACATTTCTAAAGCATGACGTAATGGGGGGGTGTTATCTCTTTTGTCGAAAATCAGCCGTTTTTGCTCGAACATTAAATGCCTCCAAATGGTATTTAATTAACTTCCCGGGGTGAAGAAACCCTTTTTGAGAACTCAGAGTGAGTAAATTGGCCATTTTCATGCACTTTTAACCATTCCATAAATCTTGTGTTTTGGGCCCCTGGAAGCATGAAAATCACTTTAAACATGCTAATTTTAGCTCTAACACTGATGATCCACCTACAAATGTGAACTGACGTTCAAAAATAAAACATTTGAAAACGGACCATTTTCCACATTTCTGAAGCATGACGTAATGGGGGGGTGTTATCTCTTTTGTCGAAAATCAGCCGTTTTTGCTCGAACATTAAATGCCTCCAAATGGTATTTAATTAACTTCCCGGGGTGAAGAAACCCTTTTTGAGAACTCAGAGTGAGTAAATTGGCCATTTTCATGCACTTTTAACCATTCCATAAATCTTGTGTTTTGGGCCCCTGGAAGCATGAAAATCACTTTAAACATGCTAATTTTAGCTCTAACACTGATGATCCACCTACAAATGTGAACTGACGTTCAAAAATAAAACATTTGAAAACGGACCGTTTTCCACATTTCTGAAGCATGACGTAATGGGGGGGTGTTATCTCTTTTGTCGAAAATCAGCCGTTTTTGCTCGAACATTAAATGCCTCCAAATGGTATTTAATTAACTTCCCGGGGTGAAGAAACCCTTTTTGAGAACTCAGAGTGAGTAAATTGGCCATTTTCATGCACTTTTAACCATTCCATAAATCTTGTGTTTTGGGCCCCTGGAAGCATGAAAATCACTTTAAACATGCTAATTTTAGCTCTAACACTGATGATCCACCTACAAATGTGAACTGACGTTCAAAAATAAAACATTTGAAAACGGACCATTTTCCACATTTCTGAAGCATGACGTAATGGGGGGGTGTTATCTCTTTTGTCGAAAATCAGCCGTTTTTGCTCGAACATTAAATGCCTCCAAATGGTATTTAATTAACTTCCCGAGCCCCTGGAAGCATGAAAATCACTTTAAACATGCTAATTTTAGCTCTAACACTGATGATCCACCTACAAATGTGAACTGACGTTCAAAAATAAAACATTTGAAAACGGACCATTTTCCACATTTCTGAAGCATGACGTAATGGGGGGGTGTTATCTCTTTTGTCGAAAATCAGCCGTTTTTGCTCGAACATTAAATGCCTCCAAATGGTATTTAATTAACTTCCCGGGGTGAAGAAACCCTTTTTGAGAACTCAGAGTGAGTAAATTGGCCATTTTCATGCACTTTTAACCATTCCATAAATCTTGTGTTTTGGGCCCCTGGAAGCATGAAAATCACTTTAAACATGCTAATTTTAGCTCTAACACTGATGATCCACCTACAAATGTGAACTGACGTTCAAAAATAAAACATTTGAAAACGGACCATTTTCCACATTTCTGAAGCATGACGTAATGGGGGGGTGTTATCTCTTTTGTCGAAAATCAGCCGTTTTTGCTCGAACATTAAATGCCTCCAAATGGTATTTAATTAACTTCCCGGGGTGAAGAAACCCTTTTTGAGAACTCAGAGTGAGTAAATTGGCCATTTTCATGCACTTTTAACCATTCCATAAATCTTGTGTTTTGGGCCCCTGGAAGCATGAAAATCACTTTAAACATGCTAATTTTAGCTCTAACACTGATGATCCACCTACAAATGTGAACTGACGTTCAAAAATAAAACATTTGAAAACGGACCATTTTCCACATTTCTGAAGCATGACGTAATGGGGGGGTGTTATCTCTTTTGTCGAAAATCAGCCGTTTTTGCTCGAACATTAAATGCCTCCAAATGGTATTTAATTAACTTCCCGAGCCCCTGGAAGCATGAAAATCACTTTAAACATGCTAATTTTAGCTCTAACACTGATGATCCACCTACAAATGTGAACTGACGTTCAAAAATAAAACATTTGAAAACGGACCATTTTCCACATTTCTGAAGCATGACGTAATGGGGGGGTGTTATCTCTTTTGTCGAAAATCAGCCGTTTTTGCTCTAACATTAAATGCCTCCAAATGGTATTTAATTAACTTCCTGGGGTGAAGAAACCCTTTTTGAGAACTCAGAGTGAGTAAATTGGCCATTTTCATGCACTTTTAACCATTCCATAAATTTTGTGTTTTGGGCCCCTGGAAGCATGAAAATCACTTTAAACATGCTAATTTTAGCTCTAACACTGATGATCCACCTACAAATGTGAACTGACGTTCAAAAATAAAACATTTGAAAACTGACCATTTTCCACATTTCTGAAGCATGACGTAATGGGGGGGTGTTATCTCTTTTGTCGAAAATCAGCCGTTTTTGCTCGAACATTAAATGCCTCCAAATGGTATTTAATTAACTTCCCGAGCCCCTGGAAGCATGAAAATCACTTTAAACATGCTAATTTTAGCTCTAACACTGATGATCCACCTACAAATGTGAACTGACGTTCAAAAATAAAACATTTGAAAACGGACCATTTTCCACATTTCTGAAGCATGACGTAATGGGGGGGTGTTATCTCTTTTGTCGAAAATCAGCCGTTTTTGCTCGAACATTAAATGCCTCCAAATGGTATTTAATTAACTTCCCGAGCCCCTGGAAGCATGAAAATCACTTTAAACATGCTAATTTTAGCTCTAACACTGATGATCCACCTACAAATGTGAACTGACGTTCAAAAATAAAACATTTGAAAACGGACCATTTTCCACATTTCTGAAGCATGACGTAATGGGGGGGTGTTATCTCTTTTGTCGAAAATCAGCCGTTTTTGCTCGAACATTAAATGCCTCCAAATGGTATTTAATTAACTTCCCGGGGTGAAGAAACCCTTTTTGAGAACTCAGAGTGAGTAAATTGGCCATTTTCATGCACTTTTAACCATTCCATAAATCTTGTGTTTTGGGCCCCAAGAAGCATGAAAATCACTTTAAACATGCTAATTTTAGCTCTAACACTGATGATCCACCCACAAATGTGAACTGACGTTCAAAAATAAAACATTTGAAAACGGACCATTTTCCACATTTCTGAAGCATGACGTAATGGGGGGGTGTTATCTCTTTTGTCGAAAATCAGCCGTTTTTGCTCTAACATTAAATGCCTCCAAATGGTATTTAATTAACTTCCCGGGGTGAAGAAACCCTTTTTGAGAACTCAGAGTGAGTAAATTGGCCATTTTCATGCACTTTTAACCATTCCATAAATCTTGTGTTTTGGGCCCCTGGAAGCATGAAAATCACTTTAAACATGCTAATTTTAGCTCCAACACTGATGATCCACCTACAAATGTGAACTGACGTTAAAAAATAAAACATTTGAAAACGGACCATTTTCCACATTTCTGAAGCATGACGTAATGGGGGGGTGTTATCTCTTTTGTCGAAAATCAGCCGTTTTTGCTTGAACATTAAATGCCTCCAAATGGTATTTAATTAACTTCCTGAGCCCCTGGAAGCATGAAAATCACTTTAAACATGCTAATTTTAGCTCTAACACTGATGATCCACCTACAAATGTGAACTGACGTTCAAAAATAAACATTTGAAAACGGACCATTTTCCACATTTCTGAAGCATGACGTAATGGGGGGATGTTATCTCTTTTGTCGAAAATCAGCCGTTTTTGCTCGAACATTAAATGCCTCCAAATGGTATTTAATTAACTTCCCGGGGTGAAGAAACCCTTTTTGAGAACTCAGAGTGAGTAAATTGGCCATTTTCATGCACTTTTAACCATTCCATAAATCTTGTGTTTTGGGCCCCTGGAAGCATGAAAATCACTTTAAACATGCTAATTTTAGCTCTAACACTGATGATCCACCTACAAATGTGAACTGACGTTCAAAAATAAAACATTTGAAAACGGACCATTTTCCACATTTCTGAAGCATGACGTAATGGGGGGGTGTTATCTCTTTTGTCGAAAATCAGCCGTTTTTGCTCGAACATTAAATGCCTCCAAATGGTATTTAATTAACTTCCAGGGGTGAAGAAACCCTTTTTGAGAACTCAGAGTGAGTAAATTGGCCATTTTCATGCACTTTTAACCATTCCATAAATCTTGTGTTTTGGGCCCCTGGAAGCATGAAAATCACTTTAAACATGCTAATTTTAGCTCTAACACTGATGATCCACCTACAAATGTGAACTGACGTTCAAAAATAAAACATTTGAAAACGGACCATTTTCCACATTTCTGAAGCATGACGTAATGGGGGGGAGTTATCTCTTTTGTCGAAAATCAGCCGTTTTTGCTCGAACATTAAATGCCTCCAAATGGTATTTAATTAACTTCCCGAGCCCCTGGAAGCATGAAAATCACTTTAAACATGCTAATTTTAGCTCTAACACTGATGATCCACCTACAAATGTGAACTGACGTTCAAAAATAAAACATTTGAAAACGGACCATTTTCCACATTTCTGAAGCATGACGTAACGGGGGGGTGTTATCTCTTTTGTCGAAAATCAGCCGTTTTTGCTCTAACATTAAATGCCTCCAAATGGTATTTAATTAACTTCCTGGGGTGAAGAAACCCTTTTTGAGAACTCAGAGTGAGTAAATTGGCCATTTTCATGCACTTTTAACCATTCCATAAATCTTGTGTTTTGGGCCCCTGGAAGCATGAAAATCACTTTAAACATGCTAATTTTAGCTCTAACACTGATGATCCACCTACAAATGTGAACTGACGTTCAAAAATAAAACATTTGAAAACGGACCATTTTCCACATTTCTGAAGCATGACGTAATGGGGGGGTGTTATCTCTTTTGTCGAAAATCAGCCGTTTTTGCTCGAACATTAAATGCCTCCAAATGGTATTTAATTAACTTCCCGAGCCCCTGGAAGCATGAAAATCACTTTAAACATGCTAATTTTAGCTCTAACACTGATGATCCACCTACAAATGTGAACTGACGTTCAAAAATAAAACATTTGAAAACGGACCATTTTCCACATTTCTGAAGCATGACGTAATGGGGGGGTGTTATCTCTTTTGTCGAAAATCAGCCGTTTTTGCTCGAACATTAAATGCCTCCAAATGGTATTTAATTAACTTCCCGAGCCCCTGGAAGCATGAAAATCACTTTAAACATGCTAATTTTAGCTCTAACACTGATGATCCACCTACAAATGTGAACTGACGTTCAAAAATAAAACATTTGAAAACGGACCATTTTCCACATTTCTGAAGCATGACGTAATGGGGGGGTGTTATCTCTTTTGTCGAAAATCAGCCGTTTTTGCTCGAACATTAAATGCCTCCAAATGGTATTTAATTAACTTCCCGAGCCCCTGGAAGCATGAAAATCACTTTAAACATGCTAATTTTAGCTCTAACACTGATGATCCACCTACAAATGTGAACTGACGTTCAAAAATAAAACATTTGAAAACGGACCATTTTCCACATTTCTGAAGCATGACGTAATGGGGGGGTGTTATCTCTTTTGTCGAAAATCAGCCGCTTTTGCTCGAACATTAAATGCCTCCAAATGGTATTTAATTAACTTCCCGAGCCCCTGGAAGCATGAAAATCACTTTAAACATGCTAATTTTAGCTCTAACACTGATGATCCACCTACAAATGTGAACTGACGTTCAAAAATAAAACATTTGAAAACGGACCATTTTCCACATTTCTGAAGCATGACGTAATGGGGGGGTGTTATCTCTTTTGTCGAAAATCAGCCGTTTTTGCTCTAACATTAAATGCCTCCAAATGGTATTTAATTAACTTCCCGGGGTGAAGAAACCCTTTTTGAGAACTCAGAGTGAGTAAATTGGCCATTTTCATGCACTTTTAACCATTCCATAAATCTTGTGTTTTGGGCCCCTGGAAGCATGAAAATCACTTTAAACATGCTAATTTTAGCTCTAACACTGATGATCCACCTACAAATGTGAACTGACGTTCAAAAATAAAACATTTGAAAACGGACCATTTTCCACATTTCTGAAGCATGACGTAATGGGGGGGTGTTATCTCTTTTGTCGAAAATCAGCCGTTTTTGCTCTAACATTAAATGCCTCCAAATGGTATTTAATTAACTTCCCGAGCCCCTGGAAGCATGAAAATCACTTTAAACATGCTAATTTTAGCTCTAACACTGATGATCCACCTACAAATGTGAACTGACGTTCAAAAATAAAACATTTGAAAACGGACCATTTTCCACATTTCTGAAGCATGACGTAATGGGGGGTGTTATCTCTTTTGTCGAAAATCAGCCGTTTTTGCTCTAACATTAAATGCCTCCAAATGGTATTTAATTAACTTCCCGGGGTGAAGAAACCCTTTTTGAGAACTCAGAGTGAGTAAATTGGCCATTTTCATGCACTTTTAACCATTCCATAAATCTTGTGTTTTGGGCCCCTGGAAGCATGAAAATCACTTTAAACATGCTAATTTTAGCTCTAACACTGATGATCCACCTACAAATGTGAACTGACTTTCAAAAATAAAACATTTGAAAACGGACCATTTTCCACATTTCTGAAGCATGACGTAATGGGGGGGTGTTATCTCTTTTGTCGAAAATCAGCCGTTTTTGCTCGAACATTAAATGCCTCCAAATGGTATTTAATTAACTTCCCGAGCCCCTGGAAGCATGAAAATCACTTTAAACATGCTAATTTTAGCTCTAACACTGATGATCCACCTACAAATGTGAACTGACGTTCAAAAATAAAACATTTGAAAACGGACCATTTTCCACATTTCTGAAGCATGACGTAATGGGGGGGTGTTATCTCTTTTGTCGAAAATCAGCCGTTTTTGCTCGAACATTAAATGCCTCCAAATGGTATTTAATTAACTTCCCGGGGTGAAGAAACCCTTTTTGAGAACTCAGAGTGAGTAAATTGGCCATTTTCATGCACTTTTAACCATTCCATAAATCTTTTGTTTTGGGCCCCTGGAAGCATGAAAATCACTTTAAACATGCTAATTTTAGCTCTAACACTGATGATCCACCTACAAATGTGAACTGACGTTCAAAAATAAAACATTTGAAAACGGACCATTTTCCACATTTCTGAAGCATGACGTAATGGGGGGGTGTTATCTCTTTTGTCGAAAATCAGCCGTTTTTGCTCGAACATTAAATGCCTCCAAATGGTATTTAATTAACTTCCCGGGGTGAAGAAACCCTTTTTGAGAACTCAGAGTGAGTAAATTGGCCATTTTCATGCACTTTTAACCATTCCATAAATCTTGTGTTTTGGGCCCCTGGAAGCATGAAAATCACTTTAAACATGCTAATTTTAGCTCTAACACTGATGATCCACCTACAAATGTGAACTGACGTTCAAAAATAAAACATTTGAAAACGGACCATTTTCCACATTTCTGAAGCATGACGTAATGGGGGGTGTTATCTCTTTTGTCGAAAATCAGCCGTTTTTGCTCTAACATTAAATGCCTCCAAATGGTATTTAATTAACTTCCCGGGGTGAAGAAACCCTTTTTGAGAACTCAGAGTGAGTAAATTGGCCATTTTCATGCACTTTTAACCATTCCATAAATCTTGTGTTTTGGGCCCCTGGAAGCATGAAAATCACTTTAAACATGCTAATTTTAGCTTTAACACTGATGATCCACCTACAAATGTGAACTGACGTTCAAAAATAAAACATTTGAAAACGGACCATTTTCCACATTTCTGAAGCATGACGTAATGGGGGGGTGTTATCTCTTTTGTCGAAAATCAGCCGTTTTTGCTCTAACATTAAATGCCTCCAAATGGTATTTAATTAACTTCCCGAGCCCCTGGAAGCATGAAAATCACTTTAAACATGCTAATTTTAGCTCTAACACTGATGATCCACCTACAAATGTGAACTGACGTTCAAAAATAAAACATTTGAAAACGGACCATTTTCCACATTTCTGAAGCATGACGTAATGGGGGGGTGTTATCTCTTTTGTCGAAAATCAGCCGTTTTTGCTCTAACATTAAATGCCTCCAAACGGTATTTAATTAACTTCCCGAGCCCCTGGAAGCATGAAAATCACTTTAAACATGCTAATTTTAGCTCTAACACTGATGATCCACCTACAAATGTGAACTGACGTTCAAAAATAAAACATTTGAAAACAGACCATTTTCCACATTTCTGAAGCATGACGTAATGGGGGGGTGTTATCTCTTTTGTCGAAAATCAGCCGTTTTTGCTCTAACATTAAATGCCTCCAAATGGTATTTAATTAACTTTCCGGGGTGAAGAAACCCTTTTTGAGAACTCAGAGTGAGTAAATTGGCCATTTTCATGCACTTTTAACCATTCCATAAATCTTGTGTTTTGGGCCCCAAGAAGCATGAAAATCACTTTAAACATGCTAATTTTAGCTCTAACACTGATGATCCACCTACAAATGTGAACTGACCTTCAAAAATAAAACATTTGAAAACGGACCATTTTCCACATTTCTGAAGCATGACGTAATGGGGGGGTGTTATCTCTTTTGTCGAAAATCAGCCGTTTTTGCTCTAACATTAAATGCCTCCAAATGGTATTTAATTAACTTCCCGGGGTGAAGAAACCCTTTTTGAGAACTCAGAGTGAGTAAATTGGCCATTTTCATGCACTTTTAACCATTCCATAAATCTTGTGTTTTGGGCCCCTGGAAGCATGAAAATCACTTTAAACATGCTAATTTTAGCTCTAACACTGATGATCCACCTACAAATGTGAACTGACGTTCAAAAATAAAACATTTGAAAACGGACCATTTTCCACATTTCTGAAGCATGACGTAATGGGGGGGTGTTATCTCTTTTGTCGAAAATCAGCCGTTTTTGCTCGAACATTAAATGCCTCCAAATGGTATTTAATTAACTTCCCGGGGTGAAGAAACCCTTTTTGAGAACTCAGAGTGAGTAAATTGGCCATTTTCATGCACTTTTAACCATTCCATAAATCTTGTGTTTTGGGCCCCTGGAAGCATGAAAATCACTTTAAACATGCTAATTTTAGCTCTAACACTGATGATCCACCTACAAATGTGAACTGACGTTCAAAAATAAAACATTTGAAAACGGACCATTTTCCACATTTCTGAAGCATGACGTAATGGGGGGGTGTTATCTCTTTTTTCGAAAATCAGCCGTTTTTGCTCGAACATTAAATGCCTCCAAATGGTATTTAATTAACTTCCCGGGGTGAAGAAACCCTTTTTGAGAACTCAGAGTGAGTAAATTGGCCATTTTCATGCACTTTTAACCATTCCATAAATCTTGTGTTTTGGGCCCCTGGAAGCATGAAAATCACTTTAAACATGCTAATTTTAGCTCTAACACTGATGATCCACCTACAAATGTGAACTGACGTTCAAAAATAAAACATTTGAAAACGGACCATTTTCCACATTTCTGAAGCATGGCGTAATGGGGGGGTGTTATCTCTTTTGTCGAAAATCAGCCGTTTTTGCTCTAACATTAAATGCCTCCAAATGGTATTTATTTCACTTCCCGAGCCCCTGGAAGCATGAAAATCACTTTAAACATGCTAATTTTAGCTCTAACACTGATGATCCACCTACAAATGTGAACTGACGTTCAAAAATAAAACATTTGAAAACGGACCATTTTCCACATTTCTGAAGCATGACGTAAAGGGGGGGTGTTATCTCTTTTGTCGAAAATCAGCCGTTTTTGCTCGAACATTAAATGCCTCCAAATGGTATTTAATTAACTTCCCGAGCCCCTGGAAGCATGAAAATCACTTTAAACATGCTAATTTTAGCTCTAACACTGATGATCCACCTACAAAGGTGAACTGACGTTCAAAAATAAAACATTTGAAAACGGACCATTTTCCACATTTCTAAAGCATGACGTAATGGGGGGGTGTTAGCTCTTTCGTCGAAAATCAGCCGTTTTTGCTCGAACATTAAAATCCTCCAAATGGTATTTAATTAACTTCCCGGGGTGAAGAAACCCTTTTTGAGAACTCAGAGTGAGTAAATTGGCCATTTTCATGCACTTTTAACCATTCCATAAATCTTGTGTTTTGGGCCCCTGGAAGCATGAAAATCACTTTAAACATGCTAATTTTAGCTCTAACACTGATGATCCACCTACAAATGTGAACTGACGTTCAAAAATAAAACATTTGAAAACGGACCATTTTCCACATTTCTGAAGCATGACGTAATGGGGGGGTGTTATCTCTTTTGTCGAAAATCAGCCGTTTTTGCTCGAACATTAAATGCTTCCAAATGGTATTTAATTAACTTCCCGGGGTGAAGAAACCCTTTTTGAGAACTCAGAGTGAGTAAATTGGCCATTTTCATGCACTTTTAACCATTCCATTAATCTTGTGTTTTGGGCCCCTGGAAGCATGAAAATCACTTTAAACATACTAATTTTAGCTCTAACACTGATGATCCACCTACAAATGTGAACTGACGTTCAAAAATAAAACATTTGAAAACGGACCATTTTCCACATTTCTGAAGCATGACGTAATGGGGGGGTGTTATCTCTTTTGTCGAAAATCAGCCGTTTTTGCTCGAACATTAAATGCCTCCAAATGGTATTTAATTAACTTCCCGGGGTGAAGAAACCCTTTTTGAGAACTCAGAGTGAGTAAATTGGCCATTTTCATGCACTTTTAACCATTCCATAAATCTTGTGTTTTGGGCCCCTGGAAGCATGAAAATCACTTTAAACATGCTAATTTTAGCTCTAACACTGATGATCCACCTACAAATGTGAACTGACGTTCAAAAATGAAACATTTGAAAACGGACCATTTTCCACATTTCTGAAGCATGACATAATGGGGGGGTGTTATCTCTTTTGTCGAAAATCAGACGTTTTTGCTCGAACATTAAATGACTCCAAATGGTATTTAATTAACTTCCCGAGCCCCTGGAAGCATGAAAATCACTTTAAACATGCTAATTTTAGCTCTAACACTGATGATCCACCTACAAATGTGAACTGACGTTCAAAAATAAAACATTTGAAAACGGACCATTTTCCACATTTCTGAAGCATGACGTAATGGGGGGGTGTTATCTCTTTTGTCGAAAATCAGCCGTTTTTGCTCTAACATTAAATGCCTCCAAATGGTATTTAATTAACTTCCCGGGGTGAAGAAACCCTTTTTGAGAACTCAGAGTGAGTAAATTGGCCATTTTCATGCACTTTTAACCATTCCATAAATCTTGTGTTTTGGGCCCCAAGAAGCATGAAAATCACTTTAAACATGCTAATTTTAGCTCTAACACTGATGATCCACCTACAAATGTGAACTGACGTTCAAAAATAAAACATTTGAAAACGGACCATTTTCCACATTTCTGAAGCATGACGTAATGGGGGGGGTGTTATCTCTTTTGTCGAAAATCAGCCGTTTTTGCTCTAACATTAAATGCCTCCAAATGGTATTTAATTAACTTCCCGGGGTGAAGAAACCCTTTTTGAGAACTCAGAGTGAGTAAATTGGCCATTTTCATGCACTTTTAACCATTCCATAAATCTTGTGTTTTGGGCCCCTGGAAGGTTGAAAATCACTTTAAACATGCTAATTTTAGCTCTAACACTGATGATCCACCTACAAATGTGAACTGACGTTCAAAAATAAAACATTTGAAAACGGACCATTTTCCACATTTCTGAAGCATGACGTAATGGGGGGGTGTTATCTCTTTTGTCGAAAATCAGCCGTTTTTGCTCTAACATTAAATGCCTCCAAATGGTATTTAATTAACTTCCCGGGGTGAAGAAACCCTTTTTGAGTACTCAGAGTGAGTAAATTGGCCATTTTCATGCACTTTTAACCATTCCATAAATCTTGTGTTTTGGGCCCCAAGAAGCATGAAAATCACTTTAAACATGCTAATTTTAGCTCTAACACTGATGATCCACCTCCAAATGTGAACTGACGTTCAAAAATAAAACATTTGAAAACGGACCATTTTCCACATTTCTAAAGCATGACGTAATGGGGGGGTGTTATCTCTTTTGTCGAAAATCAGCCGTTTTTGCTCGAACATTAAATGCCTCCAAATGGTATTTAATTAACTTCCCGGGGTGAAGAAACCCTTTTTGAGAACTCAGAGTGAGTAAATTGGCCATTTTCATGCACTTTTAACCATTCCATAAATCTTGTGTTTTGGGCCCCTGGAAGCATGAAAATCACTTTAAACATGCTAATTTTAGCTCTAACACTGATGATCCACCTACAAATGTGAACTGACGTTCAAAAATAAAACATTTGAAAACGGACCATTTTCCACATTTCTGAAGCATGACGTAATGGGGGGGTGTTATCTCTTTTGTCGAAAATCAGCCGTTTTTGCTCGAACATTAAATGCCTCCAAATGGTATTTAATTAACTTCTCGGGGTGAAGAAACCCTTTTTGAGAACTCAGAGTGAGTAAATTGGCCATTTTCATGCACTTTTAACCATTCCATAAATCTTGTGTTTTGGGCCCCTGGAAGCATGAAAATCACTTTAAACATGCTAATTTTAGCTCTAACACTGATGATCCACCTACAAATGTGAACTGACGTTCAAAAATAAAACATTTGAAAACGGACCGTTTTCCACATTTCTGAAGCATGACGTAATGGGGGGGTGTTATCTCTTTTGTCGAAAATCAGCCGTTTTTGCTCGAACATTAAATGCCTCCAAATGGTATTTAATTAACTTCCCGGGGTGAAGAAACCCTTTTTGAGAACTCAGAGTGAGTAAATTGGCCATTTTCATGCACTTTTAACCATTCCATAAATCTTGTGTTTTGGGCCCCTGGAAGCATGAAAATCACTTTAAACATGCTAATTTTAGCTCTAACACTGATGATCCACCTACAAATGTGAACTGACGTTCAAAAATAAAACATTTGAAAACGGACCATTTTCCACATTTCTGAAGCATGACGTAATGGGGGGGTGTTATCTCTTTTGTCGAAAATCAGCCGTTTTTGCTCGAACATTAAATGCCTCCAAATGGTATTTAATTAACTTCCCGAGCCCCTGGAAGCATGAAAATCACTTTAAACATGCTAATTTTAGCTCTAACACTGATGATCCACCTACAAATGTGAACTGACGTTCAAAAATAAAACATTTGAAAACGGACCATTTTCCACATTTCTGAAGCATGACGTAATGGGGGGGTGTTATCTCTTTTGTCGAAAATCAGCCGTTTTTGCTCGAACATTAAATGCCTCCAAATGGTATTTAATTAACTTCCCGGGGTGAAGAAACCCTTTTTGAGAACTCAGAGTGAGTAAATTGGCCATTTTCATGCACTTTTAACCATTCCATAAATCTTGTGTTTTGGGCCCCTGGAAGCATGAAAATCACTTTAAACATGCTAATTTTAGCTCTAACACTGATGATCCACCTACAAATGTGAACTGACGTTCAAAAATAAAACATTTGAAAACGGACCATTTTCCACATTTCTGAAGCATGACGTAATGGGGGGGTGTTATCTCTTTTGTCGAAAATCAGCCGTTTTTGCTCGAACATTAAATGCCTCCAAATGGTATTTAATTAACTTCCCGGGGTGAAGAAACCCTTTTTGAGAACTCAGAGTGAGTAAATTGGCCATTTTCATGCACTTTTAACCATTCCATAAATCTTGTGTTTTGGGCCCCTGGAAGCATGAAAATCACTTTAAACATGCTAATTTTAGCTCTAACACTGATGATCCACCTACAAATGTGAACTGACGTTCAAAAATAAAACATTTGAAAACGGACCATTTTCCACATTTCTGAAGCATGACGTAATGGGGGGGTGTTATCTCTTTTGTCGAAAATCAGCCGTTTTTGCTCGAACATTAAATGCCTCCAAATGGTATTTAATTAACTTCCCGGGGTGAAGAAACCCTTTTTGAGAACTCAGAGTGAGTAAATTGGCCATTTTCATGCACTTTTAACCATTCCATAAATCTTGTGTTTTGGGCCCCTGGAAGCATGAAAATCACTTTAAACATGCTAATTTTAGCTCTAACACTGATGATCCACCTACAAATGTGAACTGACGTTCAAAAATAAAACATTTGAAAACGGACCATTTTCCACATTTCTGAAGCATGACGTAATGGGGGGGTGTTATCTCTTTTTTCGAAAATCAGCCGTTTTTGCTCGAACATTAAATGCCTCCAAATGGTATTTAATTAACTTCCCGGGGTGAAGAAACCCTTTTTGAGAACTCAGAGTGAGTAAATTGGCCATTTTCATGCACTTTTAACCATTCCATAAATCTTGTGTTTTGGGCCCCTGGAAGCATGAAAATCACTTTAAACATGCTAATTTTAGCTCTAACACTGATGATCCACCTACAAATGTGAACTGACGTTCAAAAATAAAACATTTGAAAACGGACCATTTTCCACATTTCTGAAGCATGGCGTAATGGGGGGGTGTTATCTCTTTTGTCGAAAATCAGCCGTTTTTGCTCTAACATTAAATGCCTCCAAATGGTATTTATTTCACTTCCCGAGCCCCTGGAAGCATGAAAATCACTTTAAACATGCTAATTTTAGCTCTAACACTGATGATCCACCTACAAATGTGAACTGACGTTCAAAAATAAAACATTTGAAAACGGACCATTTTCCACATTTCTGAAGCATGACGTAATGGGGGGGTGTTATCTCTTTTGTCGAAAATCAGCCGTTTTTGCTCGAACATTAAATGCCTCCAAATGGTATTTAATTAACTTCCCGAGCCCCTGGAAGCATGAAAATCACTTTAAACATGCTAATTTTAGCTCTAACACTGATGATCCACCTACAAATGTGAACTGACGTTCAAAAATAAAACATTTGAAAACGGACCATTTTCCACATTTCTAAAGCATGACGTAATGGGGGGGTGTTAGCTCTTTCGTCGAAAATCAGCCGTTTTTGCTCGAACATTAAAATCCTCCAAATGGTATTTAATTAACTTCCCGGGGTGAAGAAACCCTTTTTGAGAACTCAGAGTGAGTAAATTGGCCATTTTCATGCACTTTTAACCATTCCATAAATCTTGTGTTTTGGGCCCCTGGAAGCATGAAAATCACTTTAAACATGCTAATTTTAGCTCTAACACTGATGATCCACCTACAAATGTGAACTGACGTTCAAAAATAAAACATTTGAAAACGGACCATTTTCCACATTTCTGAAGCATGACGTAATGGGGGGGTGTTATCTCTTTTGTCGAAAATCAGCCGTTTTTGCTCGAACATTAAATGCTTCCAAATGGTATTTAATTAACTTCCCGGGGTGAAGAAACCCTTTTTGAGAACTCAGAGTGAGTAAATTGGCCATTTTCATGCACTTTTAACCATTCCATTAATCTTGTGTTTTGGGCCCCTGGAAGCATGAAAATCACTTTAAACATACTAATTTTAGCTCTAACACTGATGATCCACCTACAAATGTGAACTGACGTTCAAAAATAAAACATTTGAAAACGGACCATTTTCCACATTTCTGAAGCATGACGTAATGGGGGGGTGTTATCTCTTTTGTCGAAAATCAGCCGTTTTTGCTCGAACATTAAATGCCTCCAAATGGTATTTAATTAACTTCCCGGGGTGAAGAAACCCTTTTTGAGAACTCAGAGTGAGTAAATTGGCCATTTTCATGCACTTTTAACCATTCCATAAATCTTGTGTTTTGGGCCCCTGGAAGCATGAAAATCACTTTAAACATGCTAATTTTAGCTCTAACACTGATGATCCACCTACAAATGTGAACTGACGTTCAAAAATGAAACATTTGAAAACGGACCATTTTCCACATTTCTGAAGCATGACGTAATGGGGGGGTGTTATCTCTTTTGTCGAAAATCAGCCGTTTTTGCTCGAACATTAAATGCCTCCAAATGGTATTTAATTAACTTCCCGAGCCCCTGGAAGCATGAAAATCACTTTAAACATGCTAATTTTAGCTCTAACACTGATGATCCACCTACAAATGTGAACTGACGTTCAAAAATAAAACATTTGAAAACGGACCATTTTCCACATTTCTGAAGCATGACGTAATGGGGGGGTGTTATCTCTTTTGTCGAAAATCAGCCGTTTTTGCTCTAACATTAAATGCCCCCAAATGGTATTTAATTAACTTCCCGGGGTGAAGAAACCCTTTTTGAGAACTCAGAGTGAGTAAATTGGCCATTTTCATGCACTTTTAACCATTCCATAAATCTTGTGTTTTGGGCCCCAAGAAGCATGAAAATCACTTTAAACATGCTAATTTTAGCTCTAACACTGATGATCCACCTACAAATGTGAACTGACGTTCAAAAATAAAACATTTGAAAACGGACCATTTTCCACATTTCTGAAGCATGACGTAATGGGGGGGGTGTTATCTCTTTTGTCGAAAATCAGCCGTTTTTGCTCTAACATTAAATGCCTCCAAATGGTATTTAATTAACTTCCCGGGGTGAAGAAACCCTTTTTGAGAACTCAGAGTGAGTAAATTGGCCATTTTCATGCACTTTTAACCATTCCATAAATCTTGTGTTTTGGGCCCCTGGAAGGTTGAAAATCACTTTAAACATGCTAATTTTAGCTCTAACACTGATGATCCACCTACAAATGTGAACTGACGTTCAAAAATAAAACATTTGAAAACGGACCATTTTCCACATTTCTGAAGCATGACGTAATGGGGGGGTGTTATCTCTTTTGTCGAAAATCAGCCGTTTTTGCTCTAACATTAAATGCCTCCAAATGGTATTTAATTAACTTCCCGGGGTGAAGAAACCCTTTTTGAGTACTCAGAGTGAGTAAATTGGCCATTTTCATGCACTTTTAACCATTCCATAAATCTTGTGTTTTGGGCCCCAAGAAGCATGAAAATCACTTTAAACATGCTAATTTTAGCTCTAACACTGATGATCCACCTACAAATGTGAACTGACGTTCAAAAATAAAACATTTGAAAACGGACCATTTTCCACATTTCTAAAGCATGACGTAATGGGGGGGTGTTATCTCTTTTGTCGAAAATCAGCCGTTTTTGCTCGAACATTAAATGCCTCCAAATGGTATTTAATTAACTTCCCGGGGTGAAGAAACCCTTTTTGAGAACTCAGAGTGAGTAAATTGGCCATTTTCATGCACTTTTAACCATTCCATAAATCTTGTGTTTTGGGCCCCTGGAAGCATGAAAATCACTTTAAACATGCTAATTTTAGCTCTAACACTGATGATCCACCTACAAATGTGAACTGATGTTCAAAAATAAAACATTTGAAAACGGACCATTTTCCACATTTCTGAAGCATGACGTAATGGGGGGGTGTTATCTCTTTTGTCGAAAATCAGCCGTTTTTGCTCGAACATTAAATGCCTCCAAATGGTATTTAATTAACTTCCCGGGGTGAAGAAACCCTTTTTGAGAACTCAGAGTGAGTAAATTGGCCATTTTCATGCACTTTTAACCATTCCATAAATCTTGTGTTTTGGGCCCCTGGAAGCATGAAAATCACTTTAAACATGCTAATTTTAGCTCTAACACTGATGATCCACCTACAAATGTGAACTGACGTTCAAAAATAAAACATTTGAAAACGGACCGTTTTCCACATTTCTGAAGCATGACGTAATGGGGGGGTGTTATCTCTTTTGTCGAAAATCAGCCGTTTTTGCTCGAACATTAAATGCCTCCAAATGGTATTTAATTAACTTCCCGGGGTGAAGAAACCCTTTTTGAGAACTCAGAGTGAGTAAATTGGCCATTTTCATGCACTTTTAACCATTCCATAAATCTTGTGTTTTGGGCCCCTGGAAGCATGAAAATCACTTTAAACATGCTAATTTTAGCTCTAACACTGATGATCCACCTACAAATGTGAACTGACGTTCAAAAATAAAACATTTGAAAACGGACCATTTTCCACATTTCTGAAGCATGACGTAATGGGGGGGTGTTATCTCTTTTGTCGAAAATCAGCCGTTTTTGCTCGAACATTAAATGCCTCCAAATGGTATTTAATTAACTTCCCGAGCCCCTGGAAGCATGAAAATCACTTTAAACATGCTAATTTTAGCTCTAACACTGATGATCCACCTACAAATGTGAACTGACGTTCAAAAATAAAACATTTGAAAACGGACCATTTTCCACATTTCTGAAGCATGACGTAATGGGGGGGTGTTATCTCTTTTGTCGAAAATCAGCCGTTTTTGCTCGAACATTAAATGCCTCCAAATGGTATTTAATTAACTTCCCGGGGTGAAGAAACCCTTTTTGAGAACTCAGAGTGAGTAAATTGGCCATTTTCATGCACTTTTAACCATTCCATAAATCTTGTGTTTTGGGCCCCTGGAAGCATGAAAATCACTTTAAACATGCTAATTTTAGCTCTAACACTGATGATCCACCTACAAATGTGAACTGACGTTCAAAAATAAAACATTTGAAAACGGACCATTTTCCACATTTCTGAAGCATGACGTAATGGGGGGGTGTTATCTCTTTTGTCGAAAATCAGCCGTTTTTGCTCGAACATTAAATGCCTCCAAATGGTATTTAATTAACTTCCCGGGGTGAAGAAACCCTTTTTGAGAACTCAGAGTGAGTAAATTGGCCATTTTCATGCACTTTTAACCATTCCATAAATCTTGTGTTTTGGGCCCCTGGAAGCATGAAAATCACTTTAAACATGCTAATTTTAGCTCTAACACTGATGATCCACCTACAAATGTGAACTGACGTTCAAAAATAAAACATTTGAAAACGGACCATTTTCCACATTTCTGAAGCATGACGTAATGGGGGGGTGTTATCTCTTTTGTCGAAAATCAGCCGTTTTTGCTCGAACATTAAATGCCTCCAAATGGTATTTAATTAACTTCCCGGGGTGAAGAAACCCTTTTTGAGAACTCAGAGTGAGTAAATTGGCCATTTTCATGCACTTTTAACCATTCCATAAATCTTGTGTTTTGGGCCCCTGGAAGCATGAAAATCACTTTAAACATGCTAATTTTAGCTCTAACACTGATGATCCACCTACAAATGTGAACTGACGTTCAAAAATAAAACATTTGAAAACGGACCATTTTCCACATTTCTGAAGCATGACGTAATGGGGGGGTGTTATCTCTTTTTTCGAAAATCAGCCGTTTTTGCTCGAACATTAAATGCCTCCAAATGGTATTTAATTAACTTCCCGGGGTGAAGAAACCCTTTTTGAGAACTCAGAGTGAGTAAATTGGCCATTTTCATGCACTTTTAACCATTCCATAAATCTTGTGTTTTGGGCCCCTGGAAGCATGAAAATCACTTTAAACATGCTAATTTTAGCTCTAACACTGATGATCCACCTACAAATGTGAACTGACGTTCAAAAATAAAACATTTGAAAACGGACCATTTTCCACATTTCTGAAGCATGGCGTAATGGGGGGGTGTTATCTCTTTTGTCGAAAATCAGCCGTTTTTGCTCTAACATTAAATGCCTCCAAATGGTATTTATTTCACTTCCCGAGCCCCTGGAAGCATGAAAATCACTTTAAACATGCTAATTTTAGCTCTAACACTGATGATCCACCTACAAATGTGAACTGACGTTCAAAAATAAAACATTTGAAAACGGACCATTTTCCACATTTCTGAAGCATGACGTAATGGGGGGGTGTTATCTCTTTTGTCGAAAATCAGCCGTTTTTGCTCGAACATTAAATGCCTCCAAATGGTATTTAATTAACTTCCCGAGCCCCTGGAAGCATGAAAATCACTTTAAACATGCTAATTTTAGCTCTAACACTGATGATCCACCTACAAATGTGAACTGACGTTCAAAAATAAAACATTTGAAAACGGACCATTTTCCACATTTCTAAAGCATGACGTAATGGGGGGGTGTTAGCTCTTTCGTCGAAAATCAGCCGTTTTTGCTCGAACATTAAAATCCTCCAAATGGTATTTAATTAACTTCCCGGGGTGAAGAAACCCTTTTTGAGAACTCAGAGTGAGTAAATTGGCCATTTTCATGCACTTTTAACCATTCCATAAATCTTGTGTTTTGGGCCCCTGGAAGCATGAAAATCACTTTAAACATGCTAATTTTAGCTCTAACACTGATGATCCACCTACAAATGTGAACTGACGTTCAAAAATAAAACATTTGAAAACGGACCATTTTCCACATTTCTGAAGCATGACGTAATGGGGGGGTGTTATCTCTTTTGTCGAAAATCAGCCGTTTTTGCTCGAACATTAAATGCTTCCAAATGGTATTTAATTAACTTCCCGGGGTGAAGAAACCCTTTTTGAGAACTCAGAGTGAGTAAATTGGCCATTTTCATGCACTTTTAACCATTCCATTAATCTTGTGTTTTGGGCCCCTGGAAGCATGAAAATCACTTTAAACATACTAATTTTAGCTCTAACACTGATGATCCACCTACAAATGTGAACTGACGTTCAAAATAAAACATTTGAAAACGGACCATTTCCCACATTTCTGAAGCATGACGTAATGGGGGGGTGTTATCTCTTTTGTCGAAAATCAGCCGTTTTTGCTCGAACATTAAATGCCTCCAAATGGTATTTAATTAACTTCCCGGGGTGAAGAAACCCTTTTTGAGAACTCAGAGTGAGTAAATTGGCCATTTTCATGCACTTTTAACCATTCCATAAATCTTGTGTTTTGGGCCCCTGGAAGCATGAAAATCACTTTAAACATGCTAATTTTAGCTCTAACACTGATGATCCACCTACAAATGTGAACTGACGTTCAAAAATGAAACATTTGAAAACGGACCATTTTCCACATTTCTGAAGCATGACGTAATGGGGGGGTGTTATCTCTTTTGTCGAAAATCAGCCGTTTTTGCTCGAACATTAAATGCCTCCAAATGGTATTTAATTAACTTCCCGAGCCCCTGGAAGCATGAAAATCACTTTAAACATGCTAATTTTAGCTCTAACACTGATGATCCACCTACAAATGTGAACTGACGTTCAAAAATAAAACATTTGAAAACGGACCATTTTCCACATTTCTGAAGCATGACGTAATGGGGGGGTGTTATCTCTTTTGTCGAAAATCAGCCGTTTTTGCTCTAACATTAAATGCCCCCAAATGGTATTTAATTAACTTCCCGGGGTGAAGAAACCCTTTTTGAGAACTCAGAGTGAGTAAATTGGCCATTTTCATGCACTTTTAACCATTCCATAAATCTTGTGTTTTGGGCCCCAAGAAGCATGAAAATCACTTTAAACATGCTAATTTTAGCTCTAACACTGATGATCCACCTACAAATGTGAACTGACGTTCAAAAATAAAACATTTGAAAACGGACCATTTTCCACATTTCTGAAGCATGACGTAATGGGGGGGGTGTTATCTCTTTTGTCGAAAATCAGCCGTTTTTGCTCTAACATTAAATGCCTCCAAATGGTATTTAATTAACTTCCCGGGGTGAAGAAACCCTTTTTGAGAACTCAGAGTGAGTAAATTGGCCATTTTCATGCACTTTTAACCATTCCATAAATCTTGTGTTTTGGGCCCCTGGAAGGTTGAAAATCACTTTAAACATGCTAATTTTAGCTCTAACACTGATGATCCACCTACAAATGTGAACTGACGTTCAAAAATAAAACATTTGAAAACGGACCATTTTCCACATTTCTGAAGCATGACGTAATGGGGGGGTGTTATCTCTTTTGTCGAAAATCAGCCGTTTTTGCTCTAACATTAAATGCCTCCAAATGGTATTTAATTAACTTCCCGGGGTGAAGAAACCCTTTTTGAGTACTCAGAGTGAGTAAATTGGCCATTTTCATGCACTTTTAACCATTCCATAAATCTTGTGTTTTGGGCCCCAAGAAGCATGAAAATCACTTTAAACATGCTAATTTTAGCTCTAACACTGATGATCCACCTACAAATGTGAACTGACGTTCAAAAATAAAACATTTGAAAACGGACCATTTTCCACATTTCTAAAGCATGACGTAATGGGGGGGTGTTATCTCTTTTGTCGAAAATCAGCCGTTTTTGCTCTAACATTAAATGCCTCCAAATGGTATTTAATTAACTTCCCGGGGTGAAGAAACCCTTTTTGAGAACTCAGAGTGAGTAAATTGGC
This sequence comes from Lissotriton vulgaris, assembly GCF_964263255.1. Taxonomy (NCBI): domain Eukaryota; kingdom Metazoa; phylum Chordata; class Amphibia; order Caudata; family Salamandridae; genus Lissotriton; species Lissotriton vulgaris. Next base: position 640,489 of record NW_028244361.1, read on the forward strand.
CATTTTCATGCACTTTTAACCATTCCATAAATCTTGTGTTTTGGGCCCCTGGAAGCATGAAAATCACTTTAAACATGCTAATTTTAGCTCTAACACTGATGATCCACCTACAAATGTGAACTGACGTTCAAAAATAAAACATTTGAAAACGGACCATTTTCCACATTTCTGAAGCATGACGTAATGGGGGGGTGTTATCTCTTTTGTCGAAAATCAGCCGTTTTTGCTCGAACATTAAATGCCTCCAAATGGTATTTAATTAACTTCCCGGGGTGAAGAAACCCTTTTTGAGAACTCAGAGTGAGTAAATTGGCCATTTTCATGCACTTTTAACCATTCCATAAATCTTGTGTTTTGGGCCCCTGGAAGCATGAAAATCACTTTAAACATGCTAATTTTAGCTCTAACACTGATGATCCACCTACAAATGTGAACTGACGTTCAAAAATAAAACATTTGAAAACGGACCATTTTCCACATTTCTGAAGCATGACGTAATGGGGGGGTGTTATCTCTTTTGTCGAAAATCAGCCGTTTTTGCTCGAACATTAAATGCCTCCAAATGGTATTTAATTAACTTCCCGGGGTGAAGAAACCCTTTTTGAGAACTCAGAGTGAGTAAATTGGCCATTTTCATGCACTTTTAACCATTCCATAAATCTTGTGTTTTGGGCCCCTGGAAGCATGAAAATCACTTTAAACATGCTAATTTTAGCTCTAACACTGATGATCCACCTACAAATGTGAACTGACGTTCAAAAATAAAACATTTGAAAACGGACCATTTTCCACATTTCTGAAGCATGACGTAATGGGGGGGTGTTATCTCTTTTTTCGAAAATCAGCCGTTTTTGCTCGAACATTAAATGCCTCCAAATGGTATTTAATTAACTTCCCGGGGTGAAGAAACCCTTTTTGAGAACTCAGAGTGAGTAAATTGGCCATTTTCATGCACTTTTAACCATTCCATAAATCTTGTGTTTTGGGCCCCTGGAAGCATGAAAATCACTTTAAACATGCTAATTTTAGCTCTAACACTGATGATCCACCTACAAATGTGAACTGACGTTCAAAAATAAAACATTTGAAAACGGACCATTTTCCACATTTCTGAAGCATGGCGTAATGGGGGGGTGTTATCTCTTTTGTCGAAAATCAGCCGTTTTTGCTCTAACATTAAATGCCTCCAAATGGTATTTATTTCACTTCCCGAGCCCCTGGAAGCATGAAAATCACTTTAAACATGCTAATTTTAGCTCTAACACTGATGATCCACCTACAAATGTGAACTGACGTTCAAAAATAAAACATTTGAAAACGGACCATTTTCCACATTTCTGAAGCATGACGTAATGGGGGGGTGTTATCTCTTTTGTCGAAAATCAGCCGTTTTTGCTCGAACATTAAATGCCTCCAAATGGTATTTAATTAACTTCCCGAGCCCCTGGAAGCATGAAAATCACTTTAAACATGCTAATTTTAGCTCTAACACTGATGATCCACCTACAAATGTGAACTGAGGTTCAAAAATAAAACATTTGAAAACGGACCATTTTCCACATTTCTAAAGCATGACGTAATGGGGGGGTGTTAGCTCTTTCGTCGAAAATCAGCCGTTTTTGCTCGAACATTAAAATCCTCCAAATGGTATTTAATTAACTTCCCGGGGTGAAGAAACCCTTTTTGAGAACTCAGAGTGAGTAAATTGGCCATTTTCATGCACTTTTAACCATTCCATAAATCTTGTGTTTTGGGCCCCTGGAAGCATGAAAATCACTTTAAACATGCTAATTTTAGCTCTAACACTGATGATCCACCTACAAATGTGAACTGACGTTCAAAAATAAAACATTTGAAAACGGACCATTTTCCACATTTCTGAAGCATGACGTAATGGGGGGGTGTTATCTCTTTTGTCGAAAATCAGCCGTTTTTGCTCGAACATTAAATGCTTCCAAATGGTATTTAATTAACTTCCCGGGGTGAAGAAACCCTTTTTGAGAACTCAGAGTGAGTAAATTGGCCATTTTCATGCACTTTTAACCATTCCATTAATCTTGTGTTTTGGGCCCCTGGAAGCATGAAAATCACTTTAAACATACTAATTTTAGCTCTAACACTGATGATCCACCTACAAATGTGAACTGACGTTCAAAAATAAAACATTTGAAAACGGACCATTTTCCACTTTTCTGAAGCATGACGTAATGGGGGGGTGTTATCTCTTTTGTCGAAAATCAGCCGTTTTTGCTCGAACATTAAATGCCTCCAAATGGTATTTAATTAACTTCCCGGGGTGAAGAAACCCTTTTTGAGAACTCAGAGTGAGTAAATTGGCCATTTTCATGCACTTTTAACCATTCCATAAATCTTGTGTTTTGGGCCCCTGGAAGCATGAAAATCACTTTAAACATGCTAATTTTAGCTCTAACACTGATGATCCACCTACAAATGTGAACTGACGTTCAAAAATAAAACATTTGAAAACGGACCATTTTCCACATTTCTGAAGCATGACGTAATGGGGGGGTGTTATCTCTTTTGTCGAAAATCAGCCGTTTTTGCTCGAACATTAAATGCCTCTAAATGGTATTTAATTAACTTCCCGAGCCCCTGGAAGCATGAAAATCACTTTAAACATGCTAATTTTAGCTCTAACACTGATGATCCACCTACAAATGTGAACTGACGTTCAAAAATAAAACATTTGAAAACGGACCATTTTCCACATTTCTGAAGCATGACGTAATGGGGGGGTGTTATCTCTTTTGTCGAAAATCAGCCGTTTTTGCTCTAACATTAAATGCCTCCAAATGGTATTTAATTAACTTCCCGGGGTGAAGAAACCCTTTTTGAGAACTCAGAGTGAGTAAATTGGCCATTTTCATGCACTTTTAACCATTCCATAAATCTTGTGTTTTGGGCCTCAAGAAGCATGAAAATCACTTTAAACATGCTAATTTTAGCTCTAACACTGATGATCCACCTACAAATGTGAACTGACGTTCAAAAATAAAACATTTGAAAACGGACCATTTTCCACATTTCTGAAGCATGACGTAATGGGGGGGGTGTTATCTCTTTTGTCGAAAATCAGCCGTTTTTGCTCTAACATTAAATGCCTCCAAATGGTATTTAATTAACTTCCCGGGGTGAAGAAACCCTTTTTGAGAACTCAGAGTGAGTAAATTGGCCATTTTCATGCACTTTTAACCATTCCATAAATCTTGTGTTTTGGGCCCCTGGAAGGTTGAAAATCACTTTAAACATGCTAATTTTAGCTCTAACACTGATGATCCACCTACAAATGTGAACTGACGTTCAAAAATAAAACATTTGAAAACGGACCATTTTCCACATTTCTGAAGCATGACGTAATGGGGGGGTGTTATCTCTTTTGTCGAAAATCAGCCGTTTTTGCTCTAACATTAAATGCCTCCAAATGGTATTTAATTAACTTCCCGGGGTGAAGAAACCCTTTTTGAGTACTCAGAGTGAGTAAATTGGCCATTTTCATGCACTTTTAACCATTCCATAAATCTTGTGTTTTGGGCCCCAAGAAGCATGAAAATCACTTTAAACATGCTAATTTTAGCTCTAACACTGATGATCCACCTACAAATGTGAACTGACGTTCAAAAATAAAACATTTGAAAACGGACCATTTTCCACATTTCTAAAGCATGACGTAATGGGGGGGTGTTATCTCTTTTGTCGAAAATCAGCCGTTTTTGCTCTAACATTAAATGCCTCCAAATGGTATTTAATTAACTTCCCGGGGTGAAGAAACCCTTTTTGAGAACTCAGAGTGAGTAAATTGGCCATTTTCATGCACTTTTAACCATTCCATAAATCTTGTGTTTTGGGCCCCTGGAAGCATGAAAATCACTTTAAACATGCTAATTTTAGCTCTAACACTGATGATCCACCTACAAATGTGAACTGACGTTCAAAAATAAAACATTTGAAAACGGACCATTTTCCACATTTCTGAAGCATGACGTAATGGGGGGGTGTTATCTCTTTTGTCGAAAATCAGCCGTTTTTGCTCGAACATTAAATGCCTCCAAATAGTATTTAATTAACTTCCCGGGGTGAAGAAACCCTTTTTGAGAACTCAGAGTGAGTAAATTGGCCATTTTCATGCACTTTTAACCATTCCATAAATCTTGTGTTTTGGGCCCCTGGAAGCATGAAAATCACTTTAAACATGCTAATTTTAGCTCTAACACTGATGATCCACCTACAAATGTGAACTGACGTTCAAAAATAAAACATTTGAAAACGGACCGTTTTCCACATTTCTGAAGCATGACGTAATGGGGGGGTGTTATCTCTTTTGTCGAAAATCAGCCGTTTTTGCTCGAACATTAAATGCCTCCAAATGGTATTTAATTAACTTCTCGGGGTGAAGAAACCCTTTTTGAGAACTCAGAGTGAGTAAATTGGCCATTTTCATGCACTTTTAACCATTCCATAAATCTTGTGTTTTGGGCCCCTGGAAGCATGAAAATCACTTTAAACATGCTAATTTTAGCTCTAACACTGATGATCCACCTACAAATGTGAACTGACGTTCAAAAATAAAACATTTGAAAACGGACCATTTTCCACATTTCTGAAGCATGACGTAATGGGGGGGTGTTATCTCTTTTGTCGAAAATCAGCCGTTTTTGCTCGAACATTAAATGCCTCCAAATGGTATTTAATTAACTTCCCGAGCCCCTGGAAGCATGAAAATCACTTTAAACATGCTAATTTTAGCTCTAACACTGATGATCCACCTACAAATGTGAACTGACGTTCAAAAATAAAACATTTGAAAACGGACCATTTTCCACATTTCTGAAGCATGACGTAATGGGGGGGTGTTATCTCTTTTGTCGAAAATCAGCCGTTTTTGCTCGAACATTAAATGCCTCCAAATGGTATTTAATTAACTTCCCGGGGTGAAGAAACCCTTTTTGAGAACTCAGAGTGAGTAAATTGGCCATTTTCATGCACTTTTAACCATTCCATAAATCTTGTGTTTTGGGCCCCTGGAAGCATGAAAATCACTTTAAACATGCTAATTTTAGCTCTAACACTGATGATCCACCTACAAATGTGAACTGACGTTCAAAAATAAAACATTTGAAAACGGACCATTTTCCACATTTCTGAAGCATGACGTAATGGGGGGGTGTTATCTCTTTTGTCGAAAATCAGCCGTTTTTGCTCGAACATTAAATGCCTCCAAATGGTATTTAATTAACTTCCCGGGGTGAAGAAACCCTTTTTGAGAACTCAGAGTGAGTAAATTGGCCATTTTCATGCACTTTTAACCATTCCATAAATCTTGTGTTTTGGGCCCCTGGAAGCATGAAAATCACTTTAAACATGCTAATTTTAGCTCTAACACTGATGATCCACCTACAAATGTGAACTGACGTTCAAAAATAAAACATTTGAAAACGGACCATTTTCCACATTTCTGAAGCATGACGTAATGGGGGGGTGTTATCTCTTTTGTCGAAAATCAGCCGTTTTTGCTCGAACATTAAATGCCTCCAAATGGTATTTAATTAACTTCCCGGGGTGAAGAAACCCTTTTTGAGAACTCAGAGTGAGTAAATTGGCCATTTTCATGCACTTTTAACCATTCCATAAATCTTGTGTTTTGGGCCCCTGGTAGCATGAAAATCACTTTAAACATGCTAATTTTAGCTCTAACACTGATGATCCACCTACAAATGTGAACTGACGTTCAAAAATAAAACATTTGAAAACGGACCATTTTCCACATTTCTGAAGCATGACGTAATGGGGGGGTGTTATCTCTTTTGTCGAAAATCAGCCGTTTTTGCTCTAACATTAAATGCCTCCAAATGGTATTTAATTAACTTCCTGGGGTGAAGAAACCCTTTTTGAGAACTCAGAGTGAGTAAATTGGCCATTTTCATGCACTTTTAACCATTCCATAAATCTTGTGTTTTGGGCCCCTGGAAGCATGAAAATCACTTTAAACATGCTAATTTTAGCTCTAACACTGATGATCCACCTACAAATGTGAACTGACGTTCAAAAATAAAACATTTGAAAACGGACCATTTTCCACATTTCTGAAGCATGACGTAATGGGGGGGTGTTATCTCTTTTGTCGAAAATCAGCCGTTTTTGCTCGAACATTAAATGCCTACAAATGGTATTTAATTAACTTCCCGAGCCCCTGGAAGCATGAAAATCACTTTAAACATGCTAATTTTAGCTCTAACACTGATGATCCACCTACAAATGTGAACTGACGTTCAAAAATAAAACATTTGAAAACGGACCATTTTCCACATTTCTGAAGCATGACGTAATGGGGGGGTGTTATCTCTTTTGTCGAAAATCAGCCGTTTTTGCTCGAACATTAAATGCCTCCAAATGGTATTTAATTAACTTCCCGAGCCCCTGGAAGCATGAAAATCACTTTAAACATGCTAATTTTAGCTCTAACACTGATGATCCACCTACAAATGTGAACTGACGTTCAAAAATAAAACATTTGAAAACGGACCATTTTCCACATTTCTGAAGCATGACGTAATGGGGGGGTGTTATCTCTTTTGTCGAAAATCAGCCGTTTTTGCTCGAACATTAAATGCCTCCAAATGGTATTTAATTAACTTCCCGAGCCCCTGGAAGCATGAAAATCACTTTAAACATGCTAATTTTAGCTCTAACACTGATGATCCACCTACAAATGTGAACTGACGTTCAAAAATAAAACATTTGAAAACGGACCATTTTCCACATTTCTGAAGCATGACGTAATGGGGGGGTGTTATCTCTTTTGTCGAAAATCAGCCGCTTTTGCTCGAACATTAAATGCCTCCAAATGGTATTTAATTAACTTCCCGAGCCCCTGGAAGCATGAAAATCACTTTAAACATGCTAATTTTAGCTCTAACACTGATGATCCACCTACAAATGTGAACTGACGTTCAAAAATAAAACATTTGAAAACGGACCATTTTCCACATTTCTGAAGCATGACGTAATGGGGGGGTGTTATCTCTTTTGTCGAAAATCAGCCGTTTTTGCTCTAACATTAAATGCCTCCAAATGGTATTTAATTAACTTCCCGGGGTGAAGAAACCCTTTTTGAGAACTCAGAGTGAGTAAATTGGCCATTTTCATGCACTTTTAACCATTCCATAAATCTTGTGTTTTGGGCCCCTGGAAGCATGAAAATCACTTTAAACATGCTAATTTTAGCTCTAACACTGATGATCCACCTACAAATGTGAACTGACGTTCAAAAATAAAACATTTGAAAACGGACCATTTTCCACATTTCTGAAGCATGACGTAATGGGGGGGTGTTATCTCTTTTGTCGAAAATCAGCCGTTTTTGCTCTAACATTAAATGCCTCCAAATGGTATTTAATTAACTTCCCGAGCCCCTGGAAGCATGAAAATCACTTTAAACATGCTAATTTTAGCTCTAACACTGATGATCCACCTACAAATGTGAACTGACGTTCAAAAATAAAACATTTAAAAACGGACCATTTTCCACATTTCTGAAGCATGACGTAATGGGGGGTGTTATCTCTTTTGTCGAAAATCAGCCGTTTTTGCTCTAACATTAAATGCCTCCAAATGGTATTTAATTAACTTCCCGGGGTGAAGAAACCCTTTTTGAGAACTCAGAGTGAGTAAATTGGCCATTTTCATGCACTTTTAACCATTCCATAAATCTTGTGTTTTGGGCCCCTGGAAGCATGAAAATCACTTTAAACATGCTAATTTTAGCTCTAACACTGATGATCCACCTACAAATGTGAACTGACGTTCAAAAATAAAACATTTGAAAACGGACCATTTTCCACATTTCTGAAGCATGACGTAATGGGGGGGTGTTATCTCTTTTGTCGAAAATCAGCCGTTTTTGCTCGAACATTAAATGCCTCCAAATGGTATTTAATTAACTTCCCGAGCCCCTGGAAGCATGAAAATCACTTTAAACATGCTAATTTTAGCTCTAACACTGATGATCCACCTACAAATGTGAACTGACGTTCAAAAATAAAACATTTGAAAACGGACCATTTTCCACATTTCTGAAGCATGACGTAATGGGGGGGTGTTATCTCTTTTGTCGAAAATCAGCCGTTTTTTGCTCGAACATTAAATGCCTCCAAATCGTATTTAATTAACTTCCCGGGGTGAAGAAACCCTTTTTGAGAACTCAGAGTGAGTAAATTGGCCATTTTCATGCACTTTTAACCATTCCATAAATCTTGTGTTTTGGGCCCCTGGAAGCATGAAAATCACTTTAAACATGCTAATTTTAGCTCTAACACTGATGATCCACCTACAAATGTGAACTGACGTTCAAAAATAAAACATTTGAAAACGGATGATTTTCCACATTTCTGAAGCATGACGTAATGGGGGGGTGTTATCTCTTTTGTCGAAAATCAGCCGTTTTTGCTCTAACATTAAATGCCTCCAAATGGTATTTAATTAACTTCCCGAGCCCCTGGAAGCATGAAAATCACTTTAACCCCTTCGCTGCTAGGCCTTTTCCCCTCCTGTGCTAAGCCCTTTTTTGGCGATTTGGGGTAGTGCGCGCTTAGGCCCTTGTAACTTTTTGACCACATAAGGTATCCACGCCAAATTTGCGTCCTTTTCTTCCAACATCATGTGGATTCTAAAGGTGCCCAGGGTTTGTGGATTACCTTGGAGGGGTCCCAGAAATTAACCAAAATATAGTGATTTTTTTGTTTTTTTCAGAAAAATGGGAAAAACGGCCTGCAAATGAAAGCCTCTGGGTTTTTCCCTGAAAATGTTATCAAAAAAGGGTTTGTGGGGCTGAAATCTCCATTTTCTCAGCTTTTAGGAAATGACAGTCTTTTGTCAGAGAACCGACATTTTTCACACAGTTTTGGCATTTTTCTGGGACATAGCCTATTTTTGCTATTTTTAGAGCTTTCCACCTCCTTCCAGTTAATGGTAGAAATGAGTTTGAAAGCAATAATGGATCCTAGAAAGCTGTACATTTTCAAAAAGTAGCCAAAATTCTGAATTCAGAAAGGGGTCATTTGTCTAAATCCATGAAGGTTTCTTTATAGAAACTAACAGTTAAATATTGGAATAAGTGAAAATTTGTTGAAAAAAACAGCCTTTTGTCTCAACGTTTTCACCTATAACTTTTTCTAGTTTTGACAGCTCTTAGAAGGCAATATACCGTTACATCCGTTAGACCTTCCTGGTTGTGGGGATATATAGGACTTGTAGTTTCACCAAGAACCAGACGAACCCAGATCCAAAAACTGAGCAGCAACTTGCAATGGTATTTTTTCATTTACTGGGTATAGAGCACTTTGTCTTGGAAAATGTATACATGGAAAAATCTGTATGAAAGACACCTATGTATTTCTGAATTGGGTACAAAATATAGAGTTCAGAAACAGTATATTATTGCCAATTTTCAAAATTGGGAATACTCATACTAGCATGAGAATTATTGGTCATTTCTCAAAATTATTTTTTTTTTACACAATGTCTTTCATTGAAAGGGTGAAATGCGCAAAAGCTCAATTGGTATTAGCAGTTGATTTACAAATCTGAATTACCCCAAGTCTCCCGATAAAAACGGTACCTCACTTGTGTGGGTCGCCCTTGTGCCTGCGACAGGAAACGGCGCAAAATGCAAAGTGGTGACACCTAAATTTTGCAGTTACAAATTGACCCTTTTTTAGCAAAGTGCCTACCTGTAGTTTTTGCACCCTGGCTCTGCCGGCACCTAGGGAAACCTAGCAAACCTATACATTTTTGAAAAGTAGACACCCAGGGGAATTCAGGATGGGGTGACTTGACTGCCTACCACCAGGTCTTGTTACCCAGAATCCCTTGCAAACCTACGAATTTGACAAAAAAAACACATTTTCCTCACATTTCTGTGGAGGAAAGTTCTGGAATCTGCTTGGATCAACAAATTTCCACCCACCCAGTGTTCCCCCAGGTCTCCCGAAAACAATGGTACCTCACTTGCGTGGGTAGGCATAGTGGCTGCGACACGAAACAGCGCAAAACGCAACGTGGTCGCACCTCAATTTCCCAGTGAAATCTTGCGCTCTTTGGACAAAGAGACTACCTTTTGTTTTTGAGCCCTAGCTCTGCCAGCACTTAGGGAAACCTAGCAAACCTATACATTTTTGAAAAGTAGACACCCAGGGAAATTCAGGATGGGGTCACTCGACTACCTACCCCCAGGTTCTCTTACCCAGAATCCCTTGCAAAGCTAAGAAATTGGAAAAAAAACGCATTTTCCTCACATTTCTGTGGTGGAAAGTTCCGGAATCTGTGTGGATCAACAAATTTCCACCCACCCAGCGTTCCCCCAGGTCTCCCGAGAAAAATGGTATCTCATTTGCCTGGGTAGGCATAGTGGCTGCGACAGGAAACAGTGCAAAACGCAACGTGGTCACAACTCAATTTTTCAGTGAAATTGTGCACGTTTTGGGCAAAGAGACTACCTTTTGTTTTTGAACCCTAGCTCTGCCGGCACCTAGGGAAACCTAGCAAACCTATACATTTTTGAAAAGTAGACACCCAAGGGAATTCAGGATGGGGTCACTCGACTGCCTACCCCCAGGTTCTCTTACCCAGAATCCCTTGCAAAGCTAAGAAATTGGAAAAAAAACCAAAACGCATTTTCCTCACATTTCTGTGGTGGAAAGTTCCGGAATCTGCGTGGATCAACAAATTTCTACCCACCCAGCGTTTCCCCAGGTCTCTCGAGAAAAATGGTACCTCACTTGCCTGGGTAGGCATAGTGGCTGCGACAGGAAACAGTGCAAAACGCAACGTGGTCACAACTCAATTTTTCAGTGAAATTGTGCACGTTTTGGGCAAAGAGACTACCTTTTATTTTTGAACCCTAGCTCTGCCGGCACCTAGGGAAACCTAGCAAACCTATACATTTTTGAAAAGTAGACACCCAGGGGAATTCAGGATGGGGTCACTCGACTGCCTACCCCCAGGTTCTCTTACCCAGAATCCCTTGCAAAGCTAAGAAATTGGAAAAAAAACCAAAACGCATTTTCCTCACATTTCTGTGGTGGAAAGTTCCGGAATCTGCGTGGATCAACAAATTTCTACCCACCCAGCGTTTCCCCAGGTCTCTCGAGAAAAATGGTACCTCACTTGCCTGGGTAGGCATAGTGGCTGCGACAGGAAACAGTGCAAAACGCAACGTGGTCACAACTCAATTTTTCAGTGAAATTGTGCACGTTTTGGGCAAAGAGACTACCTTTTATTTTTGAACCCTAGCTCTGCCGGCACCTAGGGAAACCTAGCAAACCTATACATTTTTGAAAAGTAGACACCCAGGGGAATTCAGGATGGGGTCACTCGACTGCCTACCCCCAGGTTCTCTTACCCAGAATCCCTTGCAAAGCTAAACAATTGGGAAAAAAAACGCATTTTCCTCACATTTCTGTGGTGGAAAGTTCCGGAATCTGCGTGGATCAACAAATTTCCACCCACCCAGCGTTCCCCCAGGTCTCCCGAGAAAAATGGTATCTCATTTGCCTGGGTAGGCATAGTGGCTGCGACAGGAAACAGTGCAAAACGCAACGTGGTCACAACTCAATTTTTCAGTGAAATTGTGCACGTTTTGGGCAAAGAGACTACCTTTTATTTTTGAACCCTAGCTCTGCCGGCACCTAGGGAAACCTAGCAAACCTATACATTTTTGAAAAGTAGACACCCAGGGGAATTCAGGATGGGGTCACTCGACTGCCTACCCCCAGGTTCTCTTACCCAGAATCCCTTGCAAAGCTAAACAATTGGGAAAAAAAACGCATTTTCCTCACATTTCTGTGGTGGAAAGTTCCGGAATCTGCGTGGATCAACAAATTTCTACCCACCCAGCGTTCCCCCAGGTCTCTCGAGAAAAATGGTACCTCACTTGCCTGGGTAGGCATAGTGGCTGCGACAGGAAACAGTGCAAAACGCAACGTGGTCACAACTCAATTTTTCAGTGAAATTGTGCACGTTTTGGGCAAAGAGACTACCTTTTATTTTTGAACCCTAGCTCTGCCGGCACCTAGGGAAACCTAGCAAACCTATACATTTTTGAAAAGTAGACACCCAGGGGAATTCAGGATGGGGTCACTCGACTGCCTACCCCCAGGTTCTCTTACCCAGAATCCCTTGCAAAGCTAAACAATTGGGAAAAAAAACGCATTTTCCTCACATTTCTGTGGTGGAAAGTTCCGGAATCTGCGTGGATCAACAAATTTCCACCCACCCAGCGTTCCCCCAGGTCTCCCGAGAAAAATGGTACCTCACTTGCCTGGGTAGGCAAAGTGGCTGCGACAGGAAACAGTGCAAAACGCAACGTGGTCACAACTCAATTTTTCAGTGAAATTGTGCACGTTTTGGGCAAAGAGACTACCTTTTGTTTTTGAACCCTAGCTCTGCCGGCACCTAGGGAAACCTAGCAAACCTATGCATTTTTGAAAAGTAGACACCCAGGGGAATTCAGGATGGGGTCACTCGACTGCCTACCCCCAGGTTCTCTTACCCAGAATCCCTTGCAAAGCTAAGAAATTGGAAAAAAAAACGCATTTTCCTCACATTTCTGTGGTGGAAAGTTCCGGAATCTGCGTGGATCAACAAATTTCCACCCACCCAGCGTTCCCCCAGGTCTCCCGAGAAAAATGGTACCTCACTTGCCTGGGTAGGCATAGTGGCTGCGACACGAAACAGCGCAAAACGCAATGTGGTCACACCTCAATTTCCCAGTGAAATCTTGCGCTCTTTGGACAAAGAGACTACCTTTTGTTTTTGAGCCCTAGCTCTGCCAGCACCTAGGGAAACCTAGCAAACCTATACATTTTTGAAAAGTAGACACCCAGGGGAATTCAGGACGGGGTCACTCGACTGCCTACCCCCAGGTTCTCTTACCCAGAATCCCTTGCAAAGCTAAGAAATTGGCAAAAAAAATGCATTTTCCTCACATTTCTGTGGTGGAAAGTTCCGGAATCTGCGTGGATCAACAAATTTCCACCCACCCAGCGTTCCCCCAGGTCTCCCGAGAAAAATGGTATCTCATTTGCCTGGGTAGGCATAGTGGCTGCGACAGGAAACAGTGCAAAACGCAACGTGGTCACAACTCAATTTTTCAGTGAAATTGTGCACGTTGTGGGCAAAGAGACTACCTTTTGTTTTTGAACCCTAGCTCTGCCGGCACCTAGGGAAACCTAGCAAACCTATACATTTTTGAAAAGTAGACACCCAATAGAATTCAGGATGGGGTCACTCGACTGCCTACCCCCAGGTTCTCTTACCCAGAATCCCTTGCAAAGCTAAGAAATTGGAAAAAAAAATTGCATTTTCCTCACATTTCTGTGGTGGAAAGTTCCGGAATCTGCGTGGATCAACAAATTTCCACCCACCCAGCGTTCCCCCAGGTCTTCCGAGAAAAATGGTACCTCACTTGCGTGGGTAGGCATAGTGGCTGCGACAGGAAACAGTGCAAAACGCAACGTGGTCACAAATCAATTTTTCAGTGAAATTGTGCACGTTTTGGGCAAAGAGACTACCTTTTGTTTTTGAACCCTAGCTCTGCCGGCACCTAGGGAAACCTAGCAAACCTATACATTTTTGAAAAGTAGATACCCAGGGTAATTCAGGATGGGGTCACTCGACTGCCTACCCCCAGGTTCTCTTACCCAGAATCCCTTGCAAAGCTAAGAAATTGGCAAAAAAAACGCATTTTCCTCACATTTCTGTGGTGGAAAGTTCCGGAATCTGCGTGGATCAACAAATTTCCACCCACCCAGCGTTCCCCCAGGTCTCCCGAGAAAAATTGTATCTCATTTGCCTGGGTAGGCATAGTGGCTGCGACAGGAAACAGTGCAAAACGCAACGTGGTCACAACTCAATTTTTCAGTGAAATTGTGCACGTTTTGGGCAAAGAGACTACCTTTTGCTTTTGAACCGTAGCTCTGCCGGCACCTAGGGAAACCTAGCAAACCTATACATTTTTGAAAAGTAGACACCCAAGGAAATTCAGGATGGGGTCACTCGACTGCCTACCCCCAGGTTCTCTTACCCAGAATCCCTTGCAAAGCTAAGAAATTGGAAAAAAAAAACGCATTTTCCTCACATTTCTGTGGTGGAAAGTTCCAGAATCTGCGTGGATCAACAAATTTCCACGCACCCAGCGTTCCCCCAGGTCTCCCGAGAAAAATGGTACCTCACTTGCCTGGGTAGGCATAGTGGCTGGGACAGGAAACAGTGCAAAACGCAACGTGGTCACAACTCAATTTTTCAGTGAAATTGTGCACGTTTTGGGCAAAGAGACTACCTTTTGTTTTTGAACCCTAGCTCTGCCGGCACCTAGGGAAACCTAGCAAACCTATACATTTTTGAAAAGTAGACACCCAGGGGAATTCAGGATGGGGTCACTCGACTGCCTACCCCCAGGTTCTCTTACCCAGAATCCCTTGCAAAGCTAAGGAATTGGAAAAGAAAAACGCATTTTCCTCACATTTCTGTGGTGGAAAGTTCCGGAATCTGCGTGCATCAACAAATTTCCACCCACCCAGCGTTCCCCCAGGTCTCCCGAGAAAAATGATACCTCACTTGCGTGGGTAGGCATAGTGGCTGCGAAAGGAAATGGTTCAAATTGTACGGTGGTGAATTTACAATACCAAATTGCAAAACAACCTTGATTTTGGGGGGGGGGGGGCACCTGAGTTTTTGGCCCGGGGCTCGGTGGTATTCTTTGGAAAGTACAAAACCCAAACAGTTCTGAAAAGTAGACCCCCGGGGGAGTCCAGGGAGGTATGGCATGCGTGTGTCCCCAAACGTTTTCCTACCAAGAACACCTTGCAAACCTTAAAATTAGGTAAAATAATCACTTTTTCAAACTTTTTTGCGTGGAATCACCGTGCCGGCAAAAATGTCCTACCACCCAGCGCTCCCCTTGTTCTCCCGAGTAAAAGGATACCTCACTTGTATGGGTGCCCCAAAGCAGAACAGGCCAAAAACGAATGTTGAAAAAAGTAGTATTTCAGTGTAACAAATTAAGCCCCCCTGCCTTAGTCACAGGCCTTTGGCCCACCCACACAAGTGAGGTATCATTTTACTCGGGAGAACAAGGGGAACGCAGGGTGGTAGGACATTTGTGCCGACACGGCGATCCCACGCAAAAATGTATGGAAAACTGTTTTTTTAACCTAAATTTGTGGTTTGCAGGGATTTCTGGGTAGGAAAACATTGGGGGACCCACGCATTCCATACCTCCCTGGACTCCCCCGGGTGTCTAGTTTTCAGAACTGTTTGGGTTTGGTAGTTTCCAAAGATGCCCGCCGAGCCCCGGTCCAAAAACTCAGTCCCCCCCCCCCAAAAAAGAAGGTAATCTTGCTATTGGTTATTGTAATGTCTCCACCGTACGATTTGGACCTTTTCCTGTTGCAGCCACTATGCCTACCCACGCAAGTGAGGTACCATTTTTATCGGGAGACCTGGGGGAACGCTGGGTGGGAGGAAATTTGTGTGAGCCCAGTGATGCCACGCTTTCCCACACAAAAAAAGTGTGTCAAAACTGATTTTTCCATCAAAAATTGAGGTTTGCAAGGGATTCTGGGTAAAGGAACGTTGGAGGATCCACGCAAGTCATACCTCCTTGGAAGCCCCCGGGTGTCTACTTTTCAGAAATGTGTGGGTTTGGTAGGTTTCCCTAAATGGCCGTCTCGCACGGGGCCAAAAACCCAGGTAACCCCTCTTGCAAAAGCTGGTGGTATTGAATGTCAATCCCACCAGCTTTTGAAAGAGGGGTTACCTGGGTTTTTGGCCCCTTGCGAGACGGCCATGTAGGAAAACCTACCAAACCCACACATTTATGAAAAGTAGACACCCGGGGGCTTCCAAGGAGGTATGGCTTGCGTGGATCCTCCAACGTTCCTTTACCCAGAATCCCTTGCAAACCTCAATTTTTGCAGAAAAAGTCAGTTTTTTCACACTTTTTTTGTGTGGGAAAGCGTGGCGTCACTGGGCTCACACAAATTTCCTCCCACCCAGCGTTCCCCCAGGTCTCCCGATAAAAATGGTACCTCACTTGCGTGGGTAGGCATAGTGGCTGCGAAAGGAAATGGTTCAAATTGTACGGTGGTGAATTTACAATACCAAATTGCAAAACAACCTTGATTTTGGGGGGGGGCACCTGAGTTTTTGGCCCGGGGCTCGGTGGTATTCTTTGGAAAGTACAAAACCCAAACAGTTCTGAAAAGTAGACCCCCGGGGGAGTCCAGGGAGGTATGGCATGCGTGGGTCCCCGAACGTTTTCCTACCCAGAACACCTTGCAAACCTTAAAATTAGGTAAAATAATCACTTTTCCAAACTTTTTTGCGTGGGATCACCGTGCCGGCAAAAATGTCCAACCACCCAGCGCTGCCCTTGTTCTCCCGAGTAAAAGGATACCTCACTTGTGTGGGTGCCCCAAAGCAGAACAGGCCAAAAACGAATGTTGAAAAAAGTAGTATTTCAGTGTTTCAAATTAAGCCCCCCTGCCTTAGTCACAGGCCTTTGGCCCACCCACACAAGTGAGGTATCATTTTACTCGGGAGAACAAGGGCAGCGCTGGGTGGTAGGACATTTTTGCCGGCACGGTGATCCCACGCAAAAAAGTTTGGAAAAGTGATTATTTTACCTAATTTTAAGGTTTGCAAGGTGTTCTGGGTAGGAAAACGTTCGGGGACCCACGCATGCCATACCTCCCTGGACTCCCCCGGGGGTCTACTTTTCAGAACTGTTTGGGTTTTGTACTTTCCAAAGAAAACCACCGAGCCCCGGGCCAAAAACGCAGGTGCCCCCCCCAAAAAATCAAGGTTGTTTTGCAATTTGGTATTGTAAATTCACCACCGTACAATTTGAACCGTTTCCTGTTGCAGCCACTATGCCTACCCACGCAAGTGAGGTACCATTTTTATCGGGAGACCTGGGGGAACGCTGGGTGGGAGAAAATTTGTGTGAGCCCAGTGATGCCACGCTTTCCCATGCAAAAAAGTTTGAAAAAAATGATTTTTTTAAGCTAAAATTGAGGTTTGCAAGGGATTCTGGGTAAAGGAACGTTGGAGGATCCACGCAAGCCATACCTCCTTAGAAGCCCCCGGGTGTCTATTTTTCATAAATGTGTGGGTTTGGTAGGTTTTCCTACATGGCCGTCTCGCACGGGGCCAAAAACCCAGGTAACCCCTCTTGCAAAAGCTGGTGGGATTGACATTCAATACCACCAGCTTTTGCAAGAGGGGTTACCTGGGTTTTTGGCCCCGTGCGAGACGGCCATTTAGGGAAACCTACCAAACCCACACATTTCTGAAAAGTAGACACCCGGGGGCTTCCAAGGAGGTATGGCTTGCGTGGATCCTCCAACGTTCCTTTACCCAGAATCCCTTGCAAACCTCAATTTTAGCTTAAAAAAATCATTTTTTTCAAACTTTTTTGCATGGGAAAGCGTGGCATCACTGGGCTCACACAAATTTCCTCCCACCCAGCGTTCCCCCAGGTCTCCCGATAAAAATGGTACCTCACTTGCGTGGGTAGGCATAGTGGCTGCAACAGGAAACGGTTCAAATTGTACGGTGGAGAATTAAGTTTTCAATGTGAGAGCGTGTGATTCAAGGAAATTGTGACAGACAATTTCAAGTTTGCAGGAGATTCTGGATAAAAATCAACAATAGAATTCACCAGAAAGACATGACCATATACTTCCATGGTTTAACAATAATAACTAATTTTAGTAAGTTATTTATGGCTATAATGTACACCGTAACAGAGTTACTCAAAAGTCAAACATTCAAGGCACGGCTAACTATTCCTCAAAGACACACACATACAGGTTGGATTTGGCACGAGGGCGAGTGATGGTTCAGTACATAAAATTTAATTAACAAGATATTTCAAAAAATGAAATGCTCTGTCAATAAATAAATGCATAAAAACCGAACCAGTGACTCGCGACTCGTGAGCTGTAAAGCCACGACAAGGCACCAACCGTTTTACAGGCCATTCACGCGCCTTTCATACCTGATACAAACCAGACCATTGACACCATCCGGAAAGAACAGCAACACATTACAACAATCACAATAAGGGACAAGGTACACCCTACTTCAGAAAGAGATAAAAGACAAACATTACTGCACAGCCATCAAATCCGCAAGCACACACACATTCTGGTTGGATTTGGCACGAGGGTGAGTGATGATTCTGTACATACAATTGTATTTGCAAGTAATTTCAAAAAAATGAAATACACTGCGTATAATTGAAAGTATGATAAACTGAACCACTGACTCACAGCTCGTGAGCTGTAAAGCCACGTCAAGGCACCAACCTCTTTACAGGCCATTCATACACCTTTCGTACGTGTGACACATACAAAACATTCACACCGCCAGCCGCGGACCCATCACATTTCAACACTCACACCAGCAGACAGCGCCATTCAAGGGCCCATCACTTTCACACGCCCACATTTCTGACATTTCAACAACACAAAATGATGGACTGCGTGGAGTGTCACTCACCTAGCAGTGTGTGTAGTGACCAAAGTAACTACTCACACACCGCCAGCCGAGCGCCAGTCCACCGACACCACCACCCAAGCACCAGACCATGCACACCACTAGCCAAACACCACTCAGCGCACACCGACAGCCAAGTACCACTCCACACACACCACCAGCCAAGCAACACAGCACGCACACTGCAAGCCAAGCGGCACTCCACACACAACGCCAGCCAAGCACCCCTCCGTGCACAGACAGCCAAGTACCACTCCACACACACCGCCAGCCAAGCGCCACTCCACGCGCACCACCATCCAAGCACCGCTCCACACACACCACCAGCCAAGCACCACTCCACACACACCACCAGCCAAGCGCAACTCCACACACACCACCAGCCAAGCACCACTCCACGCACACCACCAGCCAAGCGCCACTCCACGCACACCACCAGCCAAGCGCCACTCCACGCACACCACCAGCCAAGGACAAATCCAAACACAACACCAGGCAAGCGCAAGAGCACGCACACGGCCAACAAAACACCAGACCACGCACACCGCCAGACAAGCACCAGTCCACAGACACCGGCAGCCAAGCGCCAAACCATGCACACCGTCAGACAATGGACACTACACGCAAACCAACATCATACTTTAGTTTTTTTTGAAAATAAAAGAAAAACAAAAACAAATTGCAAATTGATACAAATCTACTAACTCAACAACTACACTAAAAAGACTACACAAATGCAAACTTTGAAACTGAACAATAAGACCAACCAGTTCACTTTACCACTCATTGATACTCCCAAAAATTCTTTTGCGTGTGGTACAATCTATAACAAGCAGGTACACACAGCCCGGGGTTTGAAGGGCAGTCAGGGCAGTACATACGAACCTCCTTCCGCAAACCTCTTCGCCAACAGACTCTACATCTCCGACTGGGAAAGTCTTTTGAGGTTGTAGGAGGAATTTGACCAGGAAAATGGCGATCTTTCAATCTGGCAATATCCTCCACCACTCCAACTCTAGGAACACTTGCCTGTTCAACTAAAACAAGGCTGCCTATTACAGACTCCTGAAACTTTTCAAAAGTAATCTTTGACTGGGGACAAGATTTCTGGAATACAACAAAAGCATTAAAGGTTGCCAAGTGGAAAAGATGGATAGCCAACTTCTTGTACCAAATGTAAGCCTTACGAAGAGCAGCATACGGTTCCAACCTCTGATCTACTCTGTCAACACCACCCATGTACTTATTGTAGTGCATTATGCACACAGGTTTGCGCACTTCTGCAACCTGACCCCAAACAGTCACCGGTTCAGTGCTTTCATCATGTATTGTAGTCAACATGTAGACATCTCTACTGTCTGAAAACTTCACAGCTAGAAGCTCCTCACAACGCAATGCACTACACTGTCCCCGAGCAAGCTTCTGACACACAAGTTCTTTTGGGAAACCTTTACGGTTTGAGCGGATTGTGCCACAAGCAACAGTGTCCACTTTGCCCAATTCCCTGAACAACCGCACACCAGTGTAGAAGTTATCGACATACAAATGATGGCCTTTGTTAAAAAATCCACGACCAAGTTCCCACACAATTTTCTCAGTCACTCCAAAAGTCGACGGACAACCAGGGGGGTTAATCCTGGATTCCTTACCAGTGTACACCCTGAAATTAGAGACATATCCAGTCTCACTGTCACACAGCATATACAGCTTGATTCCATAGCGTGCCCTCTTACTAGGAATGTATTGCCGAAATACCAAGCGGCCTTTGAACAACAGCAAAGACTCGTCCACTGCAATTTCTTTCCCAGGATAAAAGATCTCAGAAAATCGATCAACGAAATGATCAATGACAGGCCGAATCTTGAAAAGACGGTCACAATCAGGGTGATCTCGTGGCAAAGCAAGACTATTGTCAACAAAATGCATCATCCGAAGCAGAAGCAAATACCGATCAGGACTCATGACTGCCGGAAATATAGCTGTAGCCATCAAGGGACTAGTAGACCAATATGAAGCCATTGATGGTTTCCTAAGCAAGCCCATCAAAAAAGTTAAACCCAAAAACTTTTTCATCTCCTCCAAATTTGTGGGAGTCCACCGGGTAGCTCTAGCATGGGGCTTAAGGCTGGCACTGTTCACCCTCAAAAAATTTTCAGCATACAAATTAGTCTGCTCTACAATCTCTGCCACAAACACATCATCCATAAACAACTTGAAAAAATCAATAGGCAAAAAGTTTTCTGTGTTCACCCTACACCCTGGAACACCAGTAAATTCAGGCAATGCCGGCTGCACCATGCCTGGTGCAACCCAGAGGTCAGAACTTTCAACATCAAGTCTTGCAGCCGCAGGCTGCCGCCCAGCTGCCTCTCGTCTCACTGCACCAACTGGAATACTAGCAACCCCAGGCTGCAGCCCAGATGTCTCTTGCCGCTCTATTGGCACAGGAATGTCCTCCGCAACCACAGACACAACAATGTCCTCTGCAACCACAGGCGCAGCAACGTCCTCCGCAACCACAGGCACATCATCCACACCAAAAGTAGCTTCATCAGCACTCAGAGTGTCTTCATCATCAGATGAAGCCATGCGTAGAGAAAACTCACTACCTGAATCTTCACCTCCCACCTCTGGTTCAGAATCAGAGTCAGACTCTGGACCATGGTCAGAGGAAGAATCAAAAAGCAATCCAACAACTTGCTGAGCAGTAATCCGGCGGCTAGCCATTATCCTTACAAATAAAGGAGTCTGCACAAACAACTCAACAACCCCAACACTGCGCAAAGTAAGATAAAAAATGTAAGCCTTTTTCAAAAAAAACTAATTTTGAAAATATATACAATTCACTTACAAGACACAACTACACTCACCAGCACCTACTCTGCAAAGACACAGCAAAGAGGCAACGATATCCCACTAGAAAGAAGAAGAAAAAAAACTTACATCTACAGAAGGACACATCAAAAACAAATGCAAAACATGTTTTACAATCACAACAAACAGAAACCAAACATACTCATATTTTACTACACACTTTGCAAAAAACATACAATCACAGTACAATTGAACAAAAAAGAGGTCTCTTACCAAACACATACAACTACAGAAACAGCAGAACAACAGAACCACCAGTAACGGAACCGCACACTGCAACACTCTAAAGAGAAAAAAAAACAATACACATTAGAAGAAACAAAAACAACACACATTACAACAGGCTATGTCACAAATGGGGGGTCTGTCCCCAAGGGGGGGAGATTATAAATCATTATAAACGTGGGCCCCCTGGAAGCAACTCTACGGAGGGCAGAGAGCCCAAATAAAGACACGGCAGAACATACTTTTGAAATGGGCACAAGGAAGCAACCCTTGGCCAAGTGGTCGCTCCCTATAAAAAAAAAACCCTGAAGTCTAGTGGGCTTTTCTACCCCCCCTGGATCCATAAACGGTAAAAAAAGTTGAGGGGGGGGCAGAACAGTCTACAATATTTATAATGCCCCCTGGAAGCGACCCTTCCCCAAGGGGTCGCTTCCTTTTCAAAATACAAACAAATCCCTGGTGACTAGTGGGCTTTTCTGCCCCCCCCCTGGGTGCAGATCGGCCAAAAAATGGCCAATCTGCCCCAGGGGGGGCAGAAAAGTCTGAAAAATTATTTATCCCCCTAAGGAAGCGACCCTTGCCCAAGGGGTCGCTTCCTTTATAAATATACATTATTCCCTGGTGTCTAGTGGGCTTTTCTGCCCCCCCTGGGTCCAGATGCGGCCCAAAAAACGGCCAATCTGCCCCCAGGGGGGGCAGAAAAGTCTGAAAAATATTCTATGCCCCTAAGGAAGCGACCCTTGCCCAAGGGGTCGCTTCCTTTATAAATAAAAATCAATCCCTGGTGTCTAGTGGGCTTTTCTGCCCCCCCTGGGTCCAGATGCGGCCCAAAAAACGGCCGATCTGCCCCAGGGGGGGGCAGAAAAGTCTGAAAAATTATTTTCCCCCAAAAGGAAGCGACCCTTGCCCAAGGGGTTGCTTCCGATTTCAAAAAAAAAGTAATCCCTGGCTCTAGTGGGCTTTTCTGCCCACCCTGGGTGTAGATCGGCCAAAAAAACGGCCGATCTGCCCCAGGGGGGGCAGAAAAGTCTGAATAACATTATGGCCGCCAAAGGAAGCGACCCTTGCCCAAGGGGTCGCTTCCTGCACAAAAACATATGCCCAAAATCACTCCCTGGTGTCTAGTGGGGCATTCCTGGTGCACGATCGCGACGCTGTGCGCGATCGTGCACCAGGAATGCCCTGCATTGGGACATCAGGGGAGAGGAAACACAGTTTCCTCCCCCCCGATGCCTCAAGGCACCGAAAACCGGCCCCCTGCCCCACCGGAGCACCAAACACTCACCTTGCTCCTGGACGCGCTGGAAACAAATGGCTTCCAGCGCGTCCAGCGCTTCCTGATGACGTCGGCGCGCGCTGTGCGCGCTGACGTCACCAGGAAGCGTGGGGGGGCCAGGGGGTGGCAGCGGAAGGTCTTCCGCTGCCACCCCTGCAAAAACAAATGTGATCCCTGCACAAGGGGGGGAGCGCCAGCGCTCCCCCCCAGGGCTGTACTGATGACGGAGCGGTTCTGTCATCAGCACAGCCCAACCAATGCTGATGACGGAACCGCTCCGTCATCAGCATCGAAGGGGTTAAACATGCTAATTTTAGCTCTAACACTGATGATCCACCTACAAATGTGAACTGACGTTCAAAAATAAAACATTTGAAAACGGACCATTTTCCACATTTCTGAAGCATGACGTAATGGGGGGGTGTTATCTCTTTTGTCGAAAATCAGCCGTTTTTGCTCTAACATTAAATGCCTCCAAATGGTATTTAATTAACTTCCCGGGGTGAAGAAACCCTTTTTGAGAACTCAGAGTGAGTAAATTGGCCATTTTCATGCACTTTTAACCATTCCATAAATCTTGTGTTTTGGGCCCCTGGAAGCATGAAAATCACTTTAAACATGCTAATTTTAGCTCTAACACTGATGATCCACCTACAAATGTGAACTGACGTTCAAAAATAAAACATTTGAAAACGGACCATTTTCCACATTTCTGAAGCATGACGTAATGGGGGGTGTTATCTCTTTTGTCGAAAATCAGCCGTTTTTGCTCTAACATTAAATGCCTCCAAATGGTATTTAATTAACTTCCCGGGGTGAAGAAACCCTTTTTGAGAACTCAGAGTGAGTAAATTGGCCATTTTCATGCACTTTTAACCATTCCATAAATCTTGTGTTTTGGGCCCCTGGAAGCATGAAAATCACTTTAAACATGCTAATTTTAGCTCTAACACTGATGATCCACCTACAAATGTGAACTGACGTTCAAAAATAAAACATTTGAAAACGGACCATTTTCCACATTTCTAAAGCATGACGTAATGGGGGGGTGTTATCTCTTTTGTCGAAAATCAGCCGTTTTTGCTCTAACATTAAATGCCTCCAAATGGTATTTAATTAACTTCCCGGGGTGAAGAAACCCTTTTTGAGAACTCAGAGTGAGTAAATTGGCCATTTTCATGCACTTTTAACCATTCCATAAATCTTGTGTTTTGGGCCCCTGGAAGCATGAAAATCACTTTAAACATGCTAATTTTAGCTCTAACACTGATGATCCACCTACAAATGTGAACTGACGTTCAAAAATAAAACATTTGAAAACGGACCATTTTCCACATTTCTGAAGCATGACGTAATGGGGGGGTGTTATCTCTTTTGTCGAAAATCAGCCGTTTTTGCTCGAACATTAAATGCCTCCAAATGGTATTTAATTAACTTCCCGGGGTGAAGAAACCCTTTTTGAGAACTCAGAGTGAGTAAATTGGCCATTTTCATGCACTTTTAACCATTCCATAAATCTTGTGTTTTGGGCCCCTGGAAGCATGAAAATCACTTTAAACATGCTAATTTTAGCTCTAACACTGATGATCCACCTACAAATGTGAACTGACGTTCAAAAATAAAACATTTGAAAACGGACCATTTTCCACATTTCTGAAGCATGACGTAATGGGGGGGTGTTATCTCTTTTGTCGAAAATCAGCCGTTTTTGCTCGAACATTAAATGCCTCCAAATGGTATTTAATTAACTTCCCGGGGTGAAGAAACCCTTTTTGAGAACTCAGAGTGAGTAAATTGGCCATTTTCATGCACTTTTAACCATTCCATAAATCTTGTGTTTTGGGCCCCTGGAAGCATGAAAATCACTTTAAACATGCTAATTTTAGCTCTAACACTGATGATCCACCTACAAATGTGAACTGACGTTCAAAAATAAAACATTTGAAAACGGACCATTTTCCACATTTCTGAAGCATGACGTAATGGGGGGGTGTTATCTCTTTTGTCGAAAATCAGCCGTTTTTGCTCGAACATTAAATGCCTCCAAATGGTATTTAATTAACTTCCTGGGGTGAAGAAACCCTTTTTGAGAACTCAGAGTGAGTAAATTGGCCATTTTCATGCACTTTTAACCATTCCATAAATCTTGTGTTTTGGGCCCCTGGAAGCATGAAAATCACTTTAAACATGCTAATTTTAGCTCTAACACTGATGATCCACCTACAAATGTGAACTGACGTTCAAAAATAAAACATTTGAAAACGGACCATTTTCCACATTTCTGAAGCATGACGTAATGGGGGGGGTGTTATCTCTTTTGTCGAAAATCAGCCGTTTTTGCTCTAACATTAAATGCCTCCAAATAGTATTTAATTAACTTCCCGAGCCCCTGGAAGCATGAAAATCACTTTAAACATGCTAATTTTAGCTCTAACACTGATGATCCACCTACAAATGTGAACTGACGTTCAAAAATAAAACATTTGAAAACGGACCATTTTCCACATTTCTGAAGCATGACGTAATGGGGGGGTGTTATCTCTTTTGTCGAAAATCAGCCGTTTTTGCTCTAACATTAAATGCCTCCAAATGGTATTTAATTAACTTCCCGAGCCCCTGGAAGCATGAAAATCACTTTAAACATGCTAATTTTAGCTCTAACACTGATGATCCACCTACAAATGTGAACTGACGTTCAAAAATAAAACATTTGAAAACGGACCATTTTCCACATTTCTAAAGCATGACGTAATGGGGGGGTGTTAGCTCTTTCGTCGAAAATCAGCCGTTTTTGCTCGAACATTAAAATCCTCCAAATGGTATTTAATTAACTTCCCGGGGTGAAGAAACCCTTTTTGAGAACTCAGAGTGAGTAAATTGGCCATTTTCATGCACTTTTAACCATTCCATAAATCTTGTGTTTTGGGCCCCTGGAAGCATGAAAATCACTTTAAACATGCTAATTTTAGCTCTAACACTGATGATCCACCTACAAATGTGAACTGACGTTCAAAAATAAAACATTTGAAAACGGACCATTTTCCACATTTCTGAAGCATGACGTAATGGGGGGGTGTTATCTCTTTTGTCGAAAATCAGCCGTTTTTGCTCGAACATTAAATGCCTCCAAATGGTATTTAATTAACTTCCCGGGGTGAAGAAACCCTTTTTGAGAACTCAGAGTGAGTAAATTGGCCATTTTCATGCACTTTTAACCATTCCATAAATCTTGTGTTTTGGG
The DNA here is from genome assembly GCF_964263255.1 of Lissotriton vulgaris. Lineage (NCBI taxonomy): Eukaryota > Metazoa > Chordata > Amphibia > Caudata > Salamandridae > Lissotriton > Lissotriton vulgaris. The sequence continues at coordinate 666,681 of NW_028244361.1, forward strand.
CCCCTGGAAGCATGAAAATCACTTTAAACATACTAATTTTAGCTCTAACACTGATGATCCACCTACAAATGTGAACTGACGTTCAAAAATAAAACATTTGAAAACGGACCATTTTCCACATTTCTGAAGCATGACGTAATGGGGGGGGTGTTATCTCTTTTGTCGAAAATCAGCCGTTTTTGCTCGAACATTAAATGCCTCCAAATGGTATTTAATTAACTTCCCGGGGTGAAGAAACCCTTTTTGAGAACTCAGAGTGAGTAAATTGGCCATTTTCATGCACTTTTAACCATTCCATAAATCTTGTGTTTTGGGCCCCTGGAAGCATGAAAATCACTTTAAACATGCTAATTTTAGCTCTAACACTGATGATCCACCTACAAATGTTAACTGACGTTCAAAAATGAAACATTTGAAAACGGACCATTTTCCACATTTCTGAAGCATGACGTAATGGGGGGGTGTTATCTCTTTTGTCGAAAATCAGCCGTTTTTGCTCGAACATTAAATGCCTCCAAATGGTATTTAATTAACTTCCCGAGCCCCTGGAAGCATGAAAATCACTTTAAACATGCTAATTTTAGCTCTAACACTGATGATCCACCTACAAATGTGAACTGACGTTCAAAAATAAAACATTTGAAAACGGACCATTTTCCACATTTCTGAAGCATGACGTAATGGGGGGGTGTTATCTCTTTTGTCGAAAATCAGCCGTTTTTGCTCTAACATTAAATGCCTCCAAATGGTATTTAATTAACTTTCCGGGGTGAAGAAACCCTTTTTGAGAACTCAGAGTGAGTAAATTGGCCATTTTCATGCACTTTTAACCATTCCATAAATCTTGTGTTTTGGGCCCCAAGAAGCATGAAAATCACTTTAAACATGCTAATTTTAGCTCTAACACTGATGATCCACCTACAAATGTGAACTGACCTTCAAAAATAAAACATTTGAAAACGGACCATTTTCCACATTTCTGAAGCATGACGTAATGGGGGGGTGTTATCTCTTTTGTCGAAAATCAGCCGTTTTTGCTCTAACATTAAATGCCTCCAAATGGTATTTAATTAACTTCCCGGGGTGAAGAAACCCTTTTTGAGAACTCAGAGTGAGTAAATTGGCCATTTTCATGCACTTTTAACCATTCCATAAATCTTGTGTTTTGGGCCCCTGGAAGCATGAAAATCACTTTAAACATGCTAATTTTAGCTCTAACACTGATGATCCACCTACAAATGTGAACTGACGTTCAAAAATAAAACATTTGAAAACGGACCATTTTCCACATTTCTGAAGCATGACGTAATGGGGGGGTGTTATCTCTTTTGTCGAAAATCAGCCGTTTTTGCTCGAACATTAAATGCCTCCAAATGGTATTTAATTAACTTCCCGGGGTGAAGAAACCCTTTTTGAGAACTCAGAGTGAGTAAATTGGCCATTTTCATGCACTTTTAACCATTCCATAAATCTTGTGTTTTGGGCCCCTGGAAGCATGAAAATCACTTTAAACATGCTAATTTTAGCTCTAACACTGATGATCCACCTACAAATGTGAACTGACGTTCAAAAATAAAACATTTGAAAACGGACCATTTTCCACATTTCTGAAGCATGACGTAATGGGGGGGTGTTATCTCTTTTGTCGAAAATCAGCCGTTTTTGCTCTAACATTAAATGCCTCCAAATGGTATTTAATTAACTTCCCGGGGTGAAGAAACCCTTTTTGAGAACTCAGAGTGAGTAAATTGGCCATTTTCATGCACTTTTAACCATTCCATAAATCTTGTGTTTTGGGCCCCTGGAAGCATGAAAATCACTTTAAACATGCTAATTTTAGCTCTAACACTGATGATCCACCTACAAATGTGAACTGACGTTCAAAAATAAAACATTTGAAAACGGACCATTTTCCACATTTCTGAAGCATGACGTAATGGGGGGGTGTTATCTCTTTTTTCGAAAATCAGCCGTTTTTGCTCGAACATTAAATGCCTCCAAATGGTATTTAATTAACTTCCCGGGGTGAAGAAACCCTTTTTGAGAACTCAGAGTGAGTAAATTGGCCATTTTCATGCACTTTTAACCATTCCATAAATCTTGTGTTTTGGGCCCCTGGAAGCATGAAAATCACTTTAAACATGCTAATTTTAGCTCTAACACTGATGATCCACCTACAAATGTGAACTGACGTTCAAAAATAAAACATTTGAAAACGGACCATTTTCCACATTTCTGAAGCATGACGTAATGGGGGGGTGTTATCTCTTTTGTCGAAAATCAGCCGTTTTTGCTCTAACATTAAATGCCTCCAAATGGTATTTATTTCACTTCCCGAGCCCCTGGAAGCATGAAAATCACTTTAAACATGCTAATTTTAGCTCTAACACTGATGATCCACCTACAAATGTGAACTGACGTTCAAAAATAAAACATTTGAAAACGGACCATTTTCCACATTTCTGAAGCATGACGTAATGGGGGGGGTGTTATCTCTTTTGTCGAAAATCAGCCGTTTTTGCTCGAACATTAAATGCCTCCAAATGGTATTTAATTAACTTCCCGAGCCCCTGGAAGCATGAAAATCACTTTAAACATGCTAATTTTAGCTCTAACACTGATGATCCACCTACAAATGTGAACTGACGTTCAAAAATAAAACATTTGAAAACGGACCATTTTCCACATTTCTAAAGCATGACGTAATGGGGGGGTGTTAGCTCTTTCGTCGAAAATCAGCCGTTTTTGCTCGAACATTAAATGCCTCCAAATGGTATTTAATTAACTTCCCGAGCCCCTGGAAGCATGAAAATCACTTTAAACATGCTAATTTTAGCTCTAACACTGATGATCCACCTACAAATGTGAACTGACGTTCAAAAATAAAACATTTGAAAACGGACCATTTTCCACATTTCTAAAGCATGACGTAATGGGGGGGTGTTAGCTCTTTCGTCGAAAATCAGCCGTTTTTGCTCGAACATTAAAATCCTCCAAATGGTATTTAATTAACTTCCCGGGGTGAAGAAACCCTTTTTGAGAACTCAGAGTGAGTAAATTGGCCATTTTCATGCACTTTTAACCATTCCATAAATCTTGTGTTTTGGGCCCCTGGAAGCATGAAAATCACTTTAAACATGCTAATTTTAGCTCTAACACTGATGATCCACCTACAAATGTGAACTGACGTTCAAAAATAAAACATTTGAAAACGGACCATTTTCCACATTTCTGAAGCATGACGTAATGGGGGGGTGTTATCTCTTTTGTCGAAAATCAGCCGTTTTTGCTCGAACATTAAATGCCTCCAAATGGTATTTAATCAACTTCCCGGGGTGAAGAAACCCTTTTTGAGAACTCAGAGTGAGTAAATTGGCCATTTTCATGCACTTTTAACCATTCCATAAATCTTGTGTTTTGGGCCCCTGGAAGCATGAAAATCACTTTAAGCATGCTAATTTTAGCTCTAACACTGATGATCCACCTACAAATGTGAACTGACGTTCAAAAATGAAACATTTGAAAACGGACCATTTTCCACATTTCTGAAGCATGACGTAATGGGGGGGTGTTATCTCTTTTGTCGAAAATCAGCCGTTTTTGCTCGAACATTAAATGCCTCCAAATGGTATTTAATCAACTTCCCGGGGTGAAGAAACCCTTTTTGAGAACTCAGAGTGAGTAAATTGGCCATTTTCATGCACTTTTAACCATTCCATAAATCTTGTGTTTTGGGCCCCTGGAAGCATGAAAATCACTTTAAGCATGCTAATTTTAGCTCTAACACTGATGATCCACCTACAAATGTGAACTGACGTTCAAAAATGAAACATTTGAAAACGGACCATTTTCCACATTTCTGAAGCATGACGTAATGGGGGGGTGTTATCTCTTTTGTCGAAAATCAGCCGTTTTTGCTCGAACATTAAATGCCTCCAAATGGTATTTAATTAACTTCCCGAGCCCCTGGAAGCATGAAAATCACTTTAAACATGCTAATTTTAGCTCTAACACTGATGATCCACCTACAAATGTGAACTGACGTTCAAAAATAAAACATTTGAAAACGGACCATTTTCCACATTTCTGAAGCATGACGTAATGGGGGGGTGTTATCTCTTTTGTCGAAAATCAGCCGTTTTTGCTCTAACATTAAATGCCTCCAAATGGTATTTAATTAACTTCCCGGGGGGAAGAAACCCTTTTTGAGAACTCAGAGTGAGTAAATTGGCCATTTTCATGCACTTTTAACCATTCCATAAATCTTGTGTTTTGGGCCCCAAGAAGCATGAAAATCACTTTAAACATGCTAATTTTAGCTCTAACACTGATGATCCACCTACAAATGTGAACTGACGTTCAAAAATAAAACATTTGAAAACGGACCATTTTCCACATTTCTGAAGCATGACGTAATGGGGGGGGTGTTATCTCTTTTGTCGAAAATCAGCCGTTTTTGCTCTAACATTAAATGCCTCCAAATGGTATTTAATTAACTTCCCGGGGTGAAGAAACCCTTTTTGAGAACTCAGAGTGAGTAAATTGGCCATTTTCATGCACTTTTAACCATTCCATAAATCTTGTGTTTTGGGCCCCTGGAAGCATGAAAATCACTTTAAACATGCTAATTTTAGCTCTAACACTGATGATCCACCTACAAATGTGAACTGACGTTCAAAAATAAAACATTTGAAAACGGACCATTTTCCACATTTCTGAAGCATGACGTAATGGGGGGGTGTTATCTCTTTTGTCGAAAATCAGCCGTTTTTGCTCTAACATTAAATGCCTCCAAATGGTATTTAATTAACTTCCCGGGGTGAAGAAACCCTTTTTGAGAACTCAGAGTGAGTAAATTGGCCATTTTCATGCACTTTTAACCATTCCATAAATCTTGTGTTTTGGGCCCCAAGAAGCATGAAAATCACTTTAAACATGCTAATTTTAGCTCTAACACTGATGATCCACCTACAAATGTGAACTGACGTTCAAAAATAAAACATTTGAAAACGGACCATTTTCCACATTTCTGAAGCATGACGTAATGGGGGGGTGTTATCTCTTTTGTCGAAAATCAGCCGTTTTTGCTCGAACATTAAATGCCTCCAAATGGTATTTAATTAACTTCCCGGGGTGAAGAAACCCTTTTTGAGAACTCAGAGTGAGTAAATTGGCCATTTTCATGCACTTTTAACCATTCCATAAATCTTGTGTTTTGGGCCCCTGGAAGCATGAAAATCACTTTAAACATACTAATTTTAGCTCTAACACTGATGATCCACCTACAAATGTGAACTGACGTTCAAAAATAAAACATTTGAAAACGGACCATTTTCCACATTTCTGAAGCATGACGTAATGGGGGGGTGTTATCTCTTTTGTCGAAAATCAGCCGTTTTTGCTCGAACATTAAATGCCTCCAAATGGTATTTAATTAACTTCCCGGGGTGAAGAAACCCTTTTTGAGAACTCAGAGTGAGTAAATTGGCCATTTTCATGCACTTTTAACCATTCCATAAATCTTGTGTTTTGGGCCCCTGGAAGCATGAAAATCACTTTAAACATGCTAATTTTAGCTCTAACACTGATGATCCACCTACAAATGTGAACTGACGTTCAAAAATGAAACATTTGAAAACGGACCATTTTCCACATTTCTGAAGCATGACGTAATGGGGGGGTGTTATCTCTTTTGTCGAAAATCAGCCGTTTTTGCTCGAACATTAAATGCCTCCAAATGGTATTTAATTAACTTCCCGAGCCCCTGGAAGCATGAAAATCACTTTAAACATGCTAATTTTAGCTCTAACACTGATGATCCACCTACAAATGTGAACTGACGTTCAAAAATAAAACATTTGAAAACGGACCATTTTCCACATTTCTGAAGCATGACGTAATGGGGGGGTGTTATCTCTTTTGTCGAAAATCAGCCGTTTTTGCTCTAACATTAAATGCCTCCAAATGGTATTTAATTAACTTTCCGGGGTGAAGAAACCCTTTTTGAGAACTCAGAGTGAGTAAATTGGCCATTTTCATGCACTTTTAACCATTCCATAAATCTTGTGTTTTGGGCCCCAAGAAGCATGAAAATCACTTTAAACATGCTAATTTTAGCTCTAACACTGATGATCCACCTACAAATGTGAACTGACCTTCAAAAATAAAACATTTGAAAACGGACCATTTTCCACATTTCTGAAGCATGACGTAATGGGGGGGTGTTATCTCTTTTGTCGAAAATCAGCCGTTTTTGCTCTAACATTAAATGCCTCCAAATGGTATTTAATTAACTTCCCGGGGTGAAGAAACCCTTTTTGAGAACTCAGAGTGAGTAAATTGGCCATTTTCATGCACTTTTAACCATTCCATAAATCTTGTGTTTTGGGCCCCTGGAAGCATGAAAATCACTTTAAACATGCTAATTTTAGCTCTAACACTGATGATCCACCTACAAATGTGAACTGACGTTCAAAAATAAAACATTTGAAAACGGACCATTTTCCACATTTCTGAAGCATGACGTAATGGGGGGGTGTTATCTCTTTTGTCGAAAATCAGCCGTTTTTGCTCGAACATTAAATGCCTCCAAATGGTATTTAATTAACTTCCCGGGGTGAAGAAACCCTTTTTGAGAACTCAGAGTGAGTAAATTGGCCATTTTCATGCACTTTTAACCATTCCATAAATCTTGTGTTTTGGGCCCCTGGAAGCATGAAAATCACTTTAAACATGCTAATTTTAGCTCTAACACTGATGATCCACCTACAAATGTGAACTGACGTTCAAAAATAAAACATTTGAAAACGGACCATTTTCCACATTTCTGAAGCATGACGTAATGGGGGGGTGTTATCTCTTTTGTCGAAAATCAGCCGTTTTTGCTCTAACATTAAATGCCTCCAAATGGTATTTAATTAACTTCCCGGGGTGAAGAAACCCTTTTTGAGAACTCAGAGTGAGTAAATTGGCCATTTTCATGCACTTTTAACCATTCCATAAATCTTGTGTTTTGGGCCCCTGGAAGCATGAAAATCACTTTAAACATGCTAATTTTAGCTCTAACACTGATGATCCACCTACAAATGTGAACTGACGTTCAAAAATAAAACATTTGAAAACGGACCATTTTCCACATTTCTGAAGCATGACGTAATGGGGGGGTGTTATCTCTTTTTTCGAAAATCAGCCGTTTTTGCTCGAACATTAAATGCCTCCAAATGGTATTTAATTAACTTCCCGGGGTGAAGAAACCCTTTTTGAGAACTCAGAGTGAGTAAATTGGCCATTTTCATGCACTTTTAACCATTCCATAAATCTTGTGTTTTGGGCCCCTGGAAGCATGAAAATCACTTTAAACATGCTAATTTTAGCTCTAACACTGATGATCCACCTACAAATGTGAACTGACGTTCAAAAATAAAACATTTGAAAACGGACCATTTTCCACATTTCTGAAGCATGACGTAATGGGGGGGTGTTATCTCTTTTGTCGAAAATCAGCCGTTTTTGCTCTAACATTAAATGCCTCCAAATGGTATTTATTTCACTTCCCGAGCCCCTGGAAGCATGAAAATCACTTTAAACATGCTAATTTTAGCTCTAACACTGATGATCCACCTACAAATGTGAACTGACGTTCAAAAATAAAACATTTGAAAACGGACCATTTTCCACATTTCTGAAGCATGACGTAATGGGGGGGTGTTATCTCTTTTGTCGAAAATCAGCCGTTTTTGCTCGAACATTAAATGCCTCCAAATGGTATTTAATTAACTTCCCGAGCCCCTGGAAGCATGAAAATCACTTTAAACATGCTAATTTTAGCTCTAACACTGATGATCCACCTACAAATGTGAACTGACGTTCAAAAATAAAACATTTGAAAACGGACCATTTTCCACATTTCTAAAGCATGACGTAATGGGGGGGTGTTAGCTCTTTCGTCGAAAATCAGCCGTTTTTGCTCGAACATTAAATGCCTCCAAATGGTATTTAATTAACTTCCCGAGCCCCTGGAAGCATGAAAATCACTTTAAACATGCTAATTTTAGCTCTAACACTGATGATCCACCTACAAATGTGAACTGACGTTCAAAAATAAAACATTTGAAAACGGACCATTTTCCACATTTCTAAAGCATGACGTAATGGGGGGGTGTTAGCTCTTTCGTCGAAAATCAGCCGTTTTTGCTCGAACATTAAAATCCTCCAAATGGTATTTAATTAACTTCCCGGGGTGAAGAAACCCTTTTTGAGAACTCAGAGTGAGTAAATTGGCCATTTTCATGCACTTTTAACCATTCCATAAATCTTGTGTTTTGGGCCCCTGGAAGCATGAAAATCACTTTAAACATGCTAATTTTAGCTCTAACACTGATGATCCACCTACAAATGTGAACTGACTTTCAAAAATAAAACATTTGAAAACGGACCATTTTCCACATTTCTGAAGCATGACGTAATGGGGGGGTGTTATCTCTTTTGTCGAAAATCAGCCGTTTTTGCTCGAACATTAAATGCTTCCAAATGGTATTTAATTAACTTCCCGGGGTGAAGAAACCCTTTTTGAGAACTCAGAGTGAGTAAATTGGCCATTTTCATGCACTTTTAACCATTCCATTAATCTTGTGTTTTGGGCCCCTGGAAGCATGAAAATCACTTTAAACATACTAATTTTAGCTCTAACACTGATGATCCACCTACAAATGTGAACTGACGTTCAAAAATAAAACATTTGAAAACGGACCATTTTCCACATTTCTGAAGCATGACGTAATGGGGGGGTGTTATCTCTTTTGTCGAAAATCAGCCGTTTTTGCTCGAACATTAAATGCCTCCAAATGGTATTTAATCAACTTCCCGGGGTGAAGAAACCCTTTTTGAGAACTCAGAGTGAGTAAATTGGCCATTTTCATGCACTTTTAACCATTCCATAAATCTTGTGTTTTGGGCCCCTGGAAGCATGAAAATCACTTTAAGCATGCTAATTTTAGCTCTAACACTGATGATCCACCTACAAATGTGAACTGACGTTCAAAAATGAAACATTTGAAAACGGACCATTTTCCACATTTCTGAAGCATGACGTAATGGGGGGGTGTTATCTCTTTTGTCGAAAATCAGCCGTTTTTGCTCGAACATTAAATGCCTCCAAATGGTATTTAATTAACTTCCCGAGCCCCTGGAAGCATGAAAATCACTTTAAACATGCTAATTTTAGCTCTAACACTGATGATCCACCTACAAATGTGAACTGACGTTCAAAAATAAAACATTTGAAAACGGACCATTTTCCACATTTCTGAAGCATGACGTAATGGGGGGGTGTTATCTCTTTTGTCGAAAATCAGCCGTTTTTGCTCTAACATTAAATGCCTCCAAATGGTATTTAATTAACTTCCCGGGGGGAAGAAACCCTTTTTGAGAACTCAGAGTGAGTAAATTGGCCATTTTCATGCACTTTTAACCATTCCATAAATCTTGTGTTTTGGGCCCCAAGAAGCATGAAAATCACTTTAAACATGCTAATTTTAGCTCTAACACTGATGATCCACCTACAAATGTGAACTGACGTTCAAAAATAAAACATTTGAAAACGGACCATTTTCCACATTTCTGAAGCATGACGTAATGGGGGGGGTGTTATCTCTTTTGTCGAAAATCAGCCGTTTTTGCTCTAACATTAAATGCCTCCAAATGGTATTTAATTAACTTCCCGGGGTGAAGAAACCCTTTTTGAGAACTCAGAGTGAGTAAATTGGCCATTTTCATGCACTTTTAACCATTCCATAAATCTTGTGTTTTGGGCCCCTGGAAGCATGAAAATCACTTTAAACATGCTAATTTTAGCTCTAACACTGATGATCCACCTACAAATGTGAACTGACGTTCAAAAATAAAACATTTGAAAACGGACCATTTTCCACATTTCTGAAGCATGACGTAATGGGGGGGTGTTATCTCTTTTGTCGAAAATCAGCCGTTTTTGCTCTAACATTAAATGCCTCCAAATGGTATTTAATTAACTTCCCGGGGTGAAGAAACCCTTTTTGAGAACTCAGAGTGAGTAAATTGGCCATTTTCATGCACTTTTATCCATTCCATAAATCTTGTGTTTTGGGCCCCAAGAAGCATGAAAATCACTTTAAACATGCTAATTTTAGCTCTAACACTGATGATCCACCTACAAATGTGAACTGACGTTCAAAAATAAAACATTTGAAAACGGACCATTTTCCACATTTCTGAAGCATGACGTAATGGGGGGGTGTTATCTCTTTTGTCGAAAATCAGCCGTTTTTGCTCGAACATTAAATGCCTCCAAATGGTATTTAATTAACTTCCCGGGGTGAAGAAACCCTTTTTGAGAACTCAGAGTGAGTAAATTGGCCATTTTCATGCACTTTTAACCATTCCATAAATCTTGTGTTTTGGGCCCCTGGAAGCATGAAAATCACTTTAAACATGCTAATTTTAGCTCTAACACTGATGATCCACCTACAAATGTGAACTGACGTTCAAAAATAAAACATTTGAAAACGGACCATTTTCCACATTTCTGAAGCATGACGTAATGGGGGGTGTTATCTCTTTTGTCGAAAATCAGCCGTTTTTGCTCGAACATTAAATGCCTCCAAATGGTATTTAATTAACTTCCCGGGGTGAAGAAACCCTTTTTGAGAACTCAGAGTGAGTAAATTGGCCATTTTCATGCACTTTTAACCATTCCATAAATCTTGTGTTTTGGGCCCCTGGAAGCATGAAAATCACTTTAAACATGCTAATTTTAGCTCTAACACTGATGATCCACCTACAAATGTGAACTGACGTTCAAAAATAAAACATTTGAAAACGGACCATTTTCCACATTTCTGAAGCATGACGTAATGGGGGGGTGTTATCTCTTTTGTCGAAAATCAGCCGTTTTTGCTCGAACATTAAATGCCTCCAAATGGTATTTAATTAACTTCCCGGGGTGAAGAAACCCTTTTTGAGAACTCAGAGTGAGTAAATTGGCCATTTTCATGCACTTTTAACCATTCCATAAATCTTGTGTTTTGGGCCCCTGGAAGCATGAAAATCACTTTAAACATGCTAATTTTAGCTCTAACACTGATGATCCACCTACAAATGTGAACTGACGTTCAAAAATAAAACATTTGAAAACGGACCATTTTCCACATTTCTGAAGCATGACGTAATGGGGGGGTGTTATCTCTTTTGTCGAAAATCAGCCGTTTTTGCTCTAACATTAAATGCCTCCAAATGGTATTTAATTAACTTCCCGAGCCCCTGGAAGCATGAAAATCACTTTAAACATGCTAATTTTAGCTCTAACACTGATGATCCACCTACAAATGTGAACTGACGTTCAAAAATAAAACATTTGAAAACGGACCATTTTCCACATTTCTGAAGCATGACGTAATGGGGGGGTGTTATCTCTTTTGTCGAAAATCAGCCGTTTTTGCTCTAACATTAAATGCCTCCAAATGGTATTTAATTAACTTCCCGAGCCCCTGGAAGCATGAAAATCACTTTAAACATGCTAATTTTAGCTCTAACACTGATGATCCACCTACAAATGTGAACTGACGTTCAAAAATAAAACATTTGAAAACGGACCATTTTCCACATTTCTAAAGCATGACGTAATGGGGGGGTGTTAGCTCTTTCGTCGAAAATCAGCCGTTTTTGCTCGAACATTAAAATCCTCCAAATGGTATTTAATTAACTTCCCGGGGTGAAGAAACCCTTTTTGAGAACTCAGAGTGAGTAAATTGGCCATTTTCATGCACTTTTAACCATTCCATAAATCTTGTGTTTTGGGCCCCTTGAAGCATGAAAATCACTTTAAACATGCTAATTTTAGCTCTAACACTGATGATCCACCTACAAATGTGAACTGACGTTCAAAAATAAAACATTTGAAAACGGACCATTTTCCACATTTCTGAAGCATGACGTAATGGGGGGGTGTTATCTCTTTTGTCGAAAATCAGCCGTTTTTGCTCGAACATTAAATGCCTCCAAATGGTATTTAATTAACTTCCCGGGGTGAAGAAACCCTTTTTGAGAACTCAGAGTGAGTAAATTGGCCATTTTCATGCACTTTTAACCATTCCATAAATCTTGTGTTTTGGGCCCCTGGAAGCATGAAAATCACTTTAAACATGCTAATTTTAGCTCTAACACTGATGATCCACCTACAAATGTGAACTGACGTTCAAAAATAAAACATTTGAAAACGGACCATTTTCCACATTTCTGAAGCATGACGTAATGGGGGGGTGTTATCTCTTTTGTCGAAAATCAGCCGTTTTTGCTCGAACATTAAATGCCTCCAAATGGTATTTAATTAACTTCCCGGGGTGAAGAAACCCTTTTTGAGAACTCAGAGTGAGTAAATTGGCCATTTTCATGCACTTTTAACCATTCCATAAATCTTGTGTTTTGGGCCCCTGGAAGCCTGAAAATCACTTTAAACATGCTAATTTTAGCTCTAACACTGATGATCCACCTACAAATGTGAACTGACGTTCAAAAATGAAACATTTGAAAACGGACCATTTTCCACATTTCTGAAGCATGACGTAATGGGGGGGTGTTATCTCTTTTGTCGAAAATCAGCCGTTTTTGCTCGAACATTAAATGCCTCCAAATGGTATTTAATTAACTTCCCGAGCCCCTGGAAGCATGAAAATCACTTTAAACATGCTAATTTTAGCTCTAACACTGATGATCCACCTACAAATGTGAACTGACGTTCAAAAATAAAACATTTGAAAACGGACCATTTTCCACATTTCTGAAGCATGACGTAATGGGGGGGTGTTATCTCTTTTGTCGAAAATCAGCCGTTTTTGCTCTAACATTAAATGCCTCCAAATGGTATTTAATTAACTTCCCGGGGTGAAGAAACCCTTTTTGAGAACTCAGAGTGAGTAAATTGGCCATTTTCATGCACTTTTAACCATTCCATAAATCTTGTGTTTTGGGCCCCAAGAAGCATGAAAATCACTTTAAACATGCTAATTTTAGCTCTAACACTGATGATCCACCTACAAATGTGAACTGACGTTCAAAAATAAAACATTTGAAAACGGACCATTTTCCACATTTCTGAAGCATGACGTAATGGGGGGGTGTTATCTCTTTTGTCGAAAATCAGCCGTTTTTGCTCTAACATTAAATGCCTCCAAATTGTATTTAATTAACTTCCCGGGGTGAAGAAACCCTTTTTGAGAACTCAGAGTGAGTAAATTGGCCATTTTCATGCACTTTTAACCATTCCATAAATCTTGTGTTTTGGGCCCCTGGAAGCATGAAAATCACTTTAAACATGCTAATTTTAGCTCTAACACTGATGATCCACCTACAAATGTGAACTGACGTTCAAAAATAAAACATTTGAAAACGGACCATTTTCCACATTTCTGAAGCATGACGTAATGGGGGGGTGTTATCTCTTTTGTCGAAAATCAGCCGTTTTTGCTCTAACATTAAATGCCTCCAAATGGTATTTAATTAACTTCCCGAGCCCCTGGAAGCATGAAAATCACTTTAAACATGCTAATTTTAGCTCTAACACTGATGATCCACCTACAAATGTGAACTGACGTTCAAAAATAAAACATTTGAAAACGGACCATTTTCCACATTTCTGAAGCATGACGTAATGGGGGGGTGTTATCTCTTTTGTCGAAAATCAGCCGTTTTTGCTCTAACATTAAATGCCTCCAAATGGTATTTAATTAACTTCCCGAGCCCCTGGAAGCATGAAAATCACTTTAAACATGCTAATTTTAGCTCTAACACTGATGATCCACCTACAAATGTGAACTGACGTTCAAAAATAAAACATTTGAAAACGGACCATTTTCCACATTTCTAAAGCATGACGTAATGGGGGGGTGTTAGCTCTTTCGTCGAAAATCAGCCGTTTTTGCTCGAACATTAAAATCCTCCAAATGGTATTTAATTAACTTCCCGGGGTGAAGAAACCCTTTTTGAGAACTCAGAGTGAGTAAATTGGCCATTTTCATGCACTTTTAACCATTCCATAAATCTTGTGTTTTGGGCCCCTGGAAGCATGAAAATCACTTTAAACATGCTAATTTTAGCTCTAACACTGATGATCCACCTACAAATGTGAACTGACATTCAAAAATAAAACATTTGAAAACGGACCATTTTCCACATTTCTGAAGCATGACGTAATGGGGGGGTGTTATCTCTTTTGTCGAAAATCAGCCGTTTTTGCTCGAACATTAAATGCCTCCAAATGGTATTTAATTAACTTCCCGGGGTGAAGAAACCCTTTTTGAGAACTCAGAGTGAGTAAATTGGCCATTTTCATGCACTTTTAACCATTCCATAAATCTTGTGTTTTGGGCCCCTGGAAGCATGAAAATCACTTTAAACATGCTAATTTTAGCTCTAACACTGATGATCCACCTACAAATGTGAACTGACGTTCAAAAATAAAACATTTGAAAACGGACCATTTTCCACATTTCTGAAGCATGACGTAATGGGGGGGTGTTATCTCTTTTGTCGAAAATCAGCCGTTTTTGCTCGAACATTAAATGCCTCCAAATGGTATTTAATTAACTTCCCGGGGTGAAGAAACCCTTTTTGAGAACTCAGAGTGAGTAAATTGGCCATTTTCATGCACTTTTAACCATTCCATAAATCTTGTGTTTTGGGCCCCAAGAAGCATGAAAATCACTTTAAACATGCTAATTTTAGCTCTAACACTGATGATCCACCTACAAATGTGAACTGACGTTCAAAAATAAAACATTTGAAAACGGACCATTTTCCACATTTCTGAAGCATGACGTAATGGGGGGGTGTTATCTCTTTTGTCGAAAATCAGCCGTTTTTGCTCTAACATTAAATGCCTCCAAATGGTATTTAATTAACTTCCCGGGGTGAAGAAACCCTTTTTGAGAACTCAGAGTGAGTAAATTGGCCATTTTCATGCACTTTTAACCATTCCATAAATCTTGTGTTTTGGGCCCCTGGAAGCATGAAAATCACTTTAAACATGCTAATTTTAGCTCTAACACTGATGATCCACCTACAAATGTGAACTGACGTTCAAAAATAAAACATTTGAAAACGGACCATTTTCCACATTTCTGAAGCATGACGTAATGGGGGGGTGTTATCTCTTTTGTCGAAAATCAGCCGTTTTTGCTCTAACATTAAATGCCTCCAAATGGTATTTAATTAACTTCCCGGGGTGAAGAAACCCTTTTTGAGAACTCAGAGTGAGTAAATTGGCCATTTTCATGCACTTTTAACCATTCCATAAATCTTGTGTTTTGGGCCCCAAGAAGCATGAAAATCACTTTAAACATGCTAATTTTAGCTCTAACACTGATGATCCACCTACAAATGTGAACTGACGTTCAAAAATAAAACATTTGAAAACTGACCATTTTCCACATTTCTGAAGCATGACGTAATGGGGGGGTGTTATCTCTTTTGTCGAAAATCAGCCGTTTTTGCTCTAACATTAAATGCCTCCAAATGGCATTTAATTAACTTCCCGGGGTGAAGAAACCCTTTTTGAGAACTCAGAGTGAGTAAATTGGCCATTTTCATGCACTTTTAACCATTCCATAAATCTTGTGTTTTGGGCCCCTGGAAGCATGAAAATCACTTTAAACATGCTAATTTTAGCTCTAACACTGATGATCCACCTACAAATGTGAACTGACGTTCAAAAATAAAACATTTGAAAACGGACCATTTTCCACATTTCTGAAGCATGACGTAATGGGGGGGTGTTATCTCTTTTGTCGAAAATCAGCCGTTTTTGCTCTAACATTAAATGCCTCCAAATGGTATTTAATAAACTTCCCGGGGTGAAGAAACCCTTTTTGAGAACTCAGAGTGAGTAAATTGGCCATTTTCATGCACTTTTAACCATTCCATAAATCTTGTGTTTTGGGCCCCTGGAAGCATGAAAATCACTTTAAACATGCTAATTTTAGCTCTAACACTGATGATCCACCTACAAATGTGAACTGACGTTCAAAAATAAAACATTTGAAAACGGACCATTTTCCACATTTCTGAAGCATGACGTAATGGGGGGGTGTTATCTCTTTTGTCGAAAATCAGCCGTTTTTGCTCGAACATTAAATGCCTCCAAATGGTATTTAATGAACTTCCCGGGGTGAAGAAACCCTTTTTGAGAACTCAGAGTGAGTAAATTGGCCATTTTCATGCACTTTTAACCATTCCATAAATCTTGTGTTTTGGGCCCCTGGAAGCATGAAAATCACTTTAAACATGCTAATTTTAGCTCTAACACTGATGATCCACCTACAAATGTGAACTGACGTTCAAAAATGAAACATTTGAAAACGGACCATTTTCCACATTTCTGAAGCATGACGTAATGGGGGGGTGTTATCTCTTTTGTCGAAAATCAGCCGTTTTTGCTCGAACATTAAATGCCTCCAAATGGTATTTAATTAACTTCCCGAGCCCCTGGAAGCATGAAAATCACTTTAAACATGCTAATTTTAGCTCTAACACTGATGATCCACCTACAAATGTGAACTGACGTTCAAAAATAAAACATTTGAAAACGGACCATTTTCCACATTTCTGAAGCATGACGTAATGGGGGGGTGTTATCTCTTTTGTCGAAAATCAGCCGTTTTTGCTCTAACATCAAATGCCTCCAAATGGTATTTAATTAACTTCCCGGGGTGAAGAAACCCTTTTTGAGAACTCAGAGTGAGTAAATTGGCCATTTTCATGCACTTTTAACCATTCCATAAATCTTGTGTTTTGGGCCCCAAGATTCATGAAAATCACTTTAAACATGCTAATTTTAGCTCTAACACTGATGATCCACCTACAAATGTGAACTGACGTTCAAAAATAAAACATTTGAAAACGGACCATTTTCCACATTTCTGAAGCATGACGTAATGGGGGGGTGTTATCTCTTTTGTCGAAAATCAGCCGTTTTTGCTCGAACATTAAATGCCTCCAAATGGTATTTAATTAACTTCCCGAGCCCCTGGAAGCATGAAAATCACTTTAAACATGCTAATTTTAGCTCTAACACTGATGATCCACCTACAAATGTGAACTGACGTTCAAAAATAAAACATTTGAAAACGGACCATTTTCCACATTTCTAAAGCATGACGTAATGGGGGGGTGTTAGCTCTTTCGTCGAAAATCAGCCGTTTTTGCTCGAACATTAAAATCCTCCAAATGGTATTTAATTAACTTCCCGGGGTGAAGAAACCCTTTTTGAGAACTCAGAGTGAGTAAATTGGCCATTTTCATGCACTTTTAACCATTCCATAAATCTTGTGTTTTGGGCCCCTGGAAGCATGAAAATCACTTTAAACATGCTAATTTTAGCTCTAACACTGATGATCCACCTACAAATGTGAACTGACGTTCAAAAATAAAACATTTGAAAACGGACCATTTTCCACATTTCTGAAGCATGACGTAATGGGGGGGTGTTATATCTTTTGTCGAAAATCAGCCGTTTTTGCTCGAACATTAAATGCTTCCAAATGGTATTTAATTAACTTCCCGGGGTGAAGAAACCCTTTTTGAGAACTCAGAGTGAGTAAATTGGCCATTTTCATGCACTTTTAACCATTCCATTAATCTTGTGTTTTGGGCCCCTGGAAGCATGAAAATCACTTTAAACATACTAATTTTAGCTCTAACACTGGTGATCCACCTACAAATGTGAACTGACGTTCAAAAATAAAACATTTGAAAACGGACCATTTTCCACATTTCTGAAGCATGACGTAATGGGGGGGTGTTATCTCTTTTGTCGAAAATCAGCCGTTTTTGCTCGAACATTAAATGCCTCCAAATGGTATTTAATCAACTTCCCGGGGTGAAGAAACCCTTTTTGAGAACTCAGAGTGAGTAAATTGGCCATTTTCATGCACTTTTAACCATTCCATAAATCTTGTGTTTTGGGCCCCTGGAAGCATGAAAATCACTTTAAACATGCTAATTTTAGCTCTAACACTGATGATCCACCTACAAATGTGAACTGACGTTCAAAAATGAAACATTTGAAAACGGACCATTTTCCACATTTCTGAAGCATGACGTAATGGGGGGGTGTTATCTCTTTTGTCGAAAATCAGCCGTTTTTGCTCGAACATTAAATGCCTCCAAATGGTATTTAATTAACTTCCCGAGCCCCTGGAAGCATGAAAATCACTTTAAACATGCTAATTTTAGCTCTAACACTGATGATCCACCTACAAATGTGAACTGACGTTCAAAAATAAAACATTTGAAAACGGACCATTTTCCACATTTCTGAAGCATGACGTAATGGGGGGGTGTTATCTCTTTTGTCGAAAATCAGCCGTTTTTGCTCTAACATTAAATGCCTCCAAATGGTATTTATTTCACTTCCCGAGCCCCTGGAAGCATGAAAATCACTTTAAACATGCTAATTTTAGCTCTAACACTGATGATCCACCTACAAATGTGAACTGACGTTCAAAAATAAAACATTTGAAAACGGACCATTTTCCACATTTCTGAAGCATGACGTAATGGGGGGGTGTTATCTCTTTTGTCGAAAATCAGCCGTTTTTGCTCGAACATTAAATGCCTCCAAATGGTATTTAATTAACTTCCCGAGCCCCTGGAAGCATGAAAATCACTTTAAACATGCTAATTTTAGCTCTAACACTGATGATCCACCTACAAATGTGAACTGACGTTCAAAAATAAAACATTTGAAAACGGACCATTTTCCACATTTCTAAAGCATGACGTAATGGGGGGGTGTTAGCTCTTTCGTCGAAAATCAGCCGTTTTTGCTCGAACATTAAATGCCTCCAAATGGTATTTAATTAACTTCCCGAGCCCCTGGAAGCATGAAAATCACTTTAAACATGCTAATTTTAGCTCTAACACTGATGATCCACCTACAAATGTGAACTGACGTTCAAAAATAAAACATTTGAAAACGGACCATTTTCCACATTTCTAAAGCATGACGTAATGGGGGGGTGTTAGCTCTTTCGTCGAAAATCAGCCGTTTTTGCTCGAACATTAAAATCCTCCAAATGGTATTTAATTAACTTCCCGGGGTGAAGAAACCCTTTTTGAGAACTCAGAGTGAGTAAATTGGCCATTTTCATGCACTTTTAACCATTCCATAAATCTTGTGTTTTGGGCCCCTGGAAGCATGAAAATCACTTTAAACATGCTAATTTTAGCTCTAACACTGATGATCCACCTACAAATGTGAACTGACGTTCAAAAATAAAACATTTGAAAACGGACCATTTTCCACATTTCTGAAGCATGACGTAATGGGGGGGTGTTATCTCTTTTGTCGAAAATCAGCCGTTTTTGCTCGAACATTAAATGCTTCCAAATGGTATTTAATTAACTTCCCGGGGTGAAGAAACCCTTTTTGAGAACTCAGAGTGAGTAAATTGGCCATTTTCATGCACTTTTAACCATTCCATTAATCTTGTGTTTTGGGCCCCTGGAAGCATGAAAATCACTTTAAACATACTAATTTTAGCTCTAACACTGATGATCCACCTACAAATGTGAACTGACGTTCAAAAATAAAACATTTGAAAACGGACCATTTTCCACATTTCTGAAGCATGACGTAATGGGGGGGTGTTATCTCTTTTGTCGAAAATCAGCCGTTTTTGCTCGAACATTAAATGCCTCCAAATGGTATTTAATCAACTTCCCGGGGTGAAGAAACCCTTTTTGAGAACTCAGAGTGAGTAAATTGGCCATTTTCATGCACTTTTAACCATTCCATAAATCTTGTGTTTTGGGCCCCTGGAAGCATGAAAATCACTTTAAGCATGCTAATTTTAGCTCTAACACTGATGATCCACCTACAAATGTGAACTGACGTTCAAAAATGAAACATTTGAAAACGGACCATTTTCCACATTTCTGAAGCATGACGTAATGGGGGGGTGTTATCTCTTTTGTCGAAAATCAGCCGTTTTTGCTCGAACATTAAATGCCTCCAAATGGTATTTAATTAACTTCCCGAGCCCCTGGAAGCATGAAAATCACTTTAAACATGCTAATTTTAGCTCTAACACTGATGATCCACCTACAAATGTGAACTGACGTTCAAAAATAAAACATTTGAAAACGGACCATTTTCCACATTTCTGAAGCATGACGTAATGGGGGGGTGTTATCTCTTTTGTCGAAAATCAGCCGTTTTTGCTCTAACATTAAATGCCTCCAAATGGTATTTAATTAACTTCCCGGGGGGAAGAAACCCTTTTTGAGAACTCAGAGTGAGTAAATTGGCCATTTTCATGCACTTTTAACCATTCCATAAATCTTGTGTTTTGGGCCCCAAGAAGCATGAAAATCACTTTAAACATGCTAATTTTAGCTCTAACACTGATGATCCACCTACAAATGTGAACTGACGTTCAAAAATAAAACATTTGAAAACGGACCATTTTCCACATTTCTGAAGCATGACGTAATGGGGGGGGTGTTATCTCTTTTGTCGAAAATCAGCCGTTTTTGCTCTAACATTAAATGCCTCCAAATGGTATTTAATTAACTTCCCGGGGTGAAGAAACCCTTTTTGAGAACTCAGAGTGAGTAAATTGGCCATTTTCATGCACTTTTAACCATTCCATAAATCTTGTGTTTTGGGCCCCTGGAAGCATGAAAATCACTTTAAACATGCTAATTTTAGCTCTAACACTGATGATCCACCTACAAATGTGAACTGACGTTCAAAAATAAAACATTTGAAAACGGACCATTTTCCACATTTCTGAAGCATGACGTAATGGGGGGGTGTTATCTCTTTTGTCGAAAATCAGCCGTTTTTGCTCTAACATTAAATGCCTCCAAATGGTATTTAATTAACTTCCCGGGGTGAAGAAACCCTTTTTGAGAACTCAGAGTGAGTAAATTGGCCATTTTCATGCACTTTTAACCATTCCATAAATCTTGTGTTTTGGGCCCCAAGAAGCATGAAAATCACTTTAAACATGCTAATTTTAGCTCTAACACTGATGATCCACCTACAAATGTGAACTGACGTTCAAAAATAAAACATTTGAAAACGGACCATTTTCCACATTTCTGAAGCATGACGTAATGGGGGGGTGTTATCTCTTTTGTCGAAAATCAGCCGTTTTTGCTCGAACATTAAATGCCTCCAAATGGTATTTAATTAACTTCCCGGGGTGAAGAAACCCTTTTTGAGAACTCAGAGTGAGTAAATTGGCCATTTTCATGCACTTTTAACCATTCCATAAATCTTGTGTTTTGGGCCCCTGGAAGCATGAAAATCACTTTAAACATGCTAATTTTAGCTCTAACACTGATGATCCACCTACAAATGTGAACTGACGTTCAAAAATAAAACATTTGAAAACGGACCATTTTCCACATTTCTGAAGCATGACGTAATGGGGGGTGTTATCTCTTTTGTCGAAAATCAGCCGTTTTTGCTCGAACATTAAATGCCTCCAAATGGTATTTAATTAACTTCCCGGGGTGAAGAAACCCTTTTTGAGAACTCAGAGTGAGTAAATTGGCCATTTTCATGCACTTTTAACCATTCCATAAATCTTGTGTTTTGGGCCCCTGGAAGCATGAAAATCACTTTAAACATGCTAATTTTAGCTCTAACACTGATGATCCACCTACAAATGTGAACTGACGTTCAAAAATAAAACATTTGAAAACGGACCATTTTCCACATTTCTGAAGCATGACGTAATGGGGGGGGTGTTATCTCTTTTGTCGAAAATCAGCCGTTTTTGCTCGAACATTAAATGCCTCCAAATGGTATTTAATTAACTTCCCGGGGTGAAGAAACCCTTTTTGAGAACTCAGAGTGAGTAAATTGGCCATTTTCATGCACTTTTAACCATTCCATAAATCTTGTGTTTTGGGCCCCTGGAAGCATGAAAATCACTTTAAACATGCTAATTTTAGCTCTAACACTGATGATCCACCTACAAATGTGAACTGACGTTCAAAAATAAAACATTTGAAAACGGACCATTTTCCACATTTCTGAAGCATGACGTAATGGGGGGGTGTTATCTCTTTTGTCGAAAATCAGCCGTTTTTGCTCTAACATTAAATGCCTCCAAATGGTATTTAATTAACTTCCCGAGCCCCTGGAAGCATGAAAATCACTTTAAACATGCTAATTTTAGCTCTAACACTGATGATCCACCTACAAATGTGAACTGACGTTCAAAAATAAAACATTTGAAAACGGACCATTTTCCACATTTCTGAAGCATGACGTAATGGGGGGGTGTTATCTCTTTTGTCGAAAATCAGCCGTTTTTGCTCTAACATTAAATGCCTCCAAATGGTATTTAATTAACTTCCCGAGCCCCTGGAAGCATGAAAATCACTTTAAACATGCTAATTTTAGCTCTAACACTGATGATCCACCTACAAATGTGAACTGACGTTCAAAAATAAAACATTTGAAAACGGACCATTTTCCACATTTCTAAAGCATGACGTAATGGGGGGGTGTTAGCTCTTTCGTCGAAAATCAGCCGTTTTTGCTCGAACATTAAAATCCTCCAAATGGTATTTAATTAACTTCCCGGGGTGAAGAAACCCTTTTTGAGAACTCAGAGTGAGTAAATTGGCCATTTTCATGCACTTTTAACCATTCCATAAATCTTGTGTTTTGGGCCCCTTGAAGCATGAAAATCACTTTAAACATGCTAATTTTAGCTCTAACACTGATGATCCACCTACAAATGTGAACTGACGTTCAAAAATAAAACATTTGAAAACGGACCATTTTCCACATTTCTGAAGCATGACGTAATGGGGGGGTGTTATCTCTTTTGTCGAAAATCAGCCGTTTTTGCTCGAACATTAAATGCCTCCAAATGGTATTTAATTAACTTCCCGGGGTGAAGAAACCCTTTTTGAGAACTCAGAGTGAGTAAATTGGCCATTTTCATGCACTTTTAACCATTCCATAAATCTTGTGTTTTGGGCCCCTGGAAGCATGAAAATCACTTTAAACATGCTAATTTTAGCTCTAACACTGATGATCCACCTACAAATGTGAACTGACGTTCAAAAATAAAACATTTGAAAACGGACCATTTTCCACATTTCTGAAGCATGACGTAATGGGGGGGTGTTATCTCTTTTGTCGAAAATCAGCCGTTTTTGCTCGAACATTAAATGCCTCCAAATGGTATTTAATTAACTTCCCGGGGTGAAGAAACCCTTTTTGAGAACTCAGAGTGAGTAAATTGGCCATTTTCATGCACTTTTAACCATTCCATAAATCTTGTGTTTTGGGCCCCTGGAAGCATGAAAATCACTTTAAACATGCTAATTTTAGCTCTAACACTGATGATCCACCTACAAATGTGAACTGACGTTCAAAAATGAAACATTTGAAAACGGACCATTTTCCACATTTCTGAAGCATGACGTAATGGGGGGGTGTTATCTCTTTTGTCGAAAATCAGCCGTTTTTGCTCGAACATTAAATGCCTCCAAATGGTATTTAATTAACTTCCCGAGCCCCTGGAAGCATGAAAATCACTTTAAACATGCTAATTTTAGCTCTAACACTGATGATCCACCTACAAATGTGAACTGACGTTCAAAAATAAAACATTTGAAAACGGACCATTTTCCACATTTCTGAAGCATGACGTAATGGGGGGGTGTTATCTCTTTTGTCGAAAATCAGCCGTTTTTGCTCTAACATTAAATGCCTCCAAATGGTATTTAATTAACTTCCCGGGGTGAAGAAACCCTTTTTGAGAACTCAGAGTGAGTAAATTGGCCATTTTCATGCACTTTTAACCATTCCATAAATCTTGTGTTTTGGGCCCCAAGAAGCATGAAAATCACTTTAAACATGCTAATTTTAGCTCTAACACTGATGATCCACCTACAAATGTGAACTGACGTTCAAAAATAAAACATTTGAAAACGGACCATTTTCCACATTTCTGAAGCATGACGTAATGGGGGGGTGTTATCTCTTTTGTCGAAAATCAGCCGTTTTTGCTCTAACATTAAATGCCTCCAAATTGTATTTAATTAACTTCCCGGGGTGAAGAAACCCTTTTTGAGAACTCAGAGTGAGTAAATTGGCCATTTTCATGCACTTTTAACCATTCCATAAATCTTGTGTTTTGGGCCCCTGGAAGCATGAAAATCACTTTAAACATGCTAATTTTAGCTCTAACACTGATGATCCACCTACAAATGTGAACTGACGTTCAAAAATAAAACATTTGAAAACGGACCATTTTCCACATTTCTGAAGCATGACGTAATGGGGGGGTGTTATCTCTTTTGTCGAAAATCAGCCGTTTTTGCTCTAACATTAAATGCCTCCAAATGGTATTTAATTAACTTCCCGAGCCCCTGGAAGCATGAAAATCACTTTAAACATGCTAATTTTAGCTCTAACACTGATGATCCACCTACAAATGTGAACTGACGTTCAAAAATAAAACATTTGAAAACGGACCATTTTCCACATTTCTGAAGCATGACGTAATGGGGGGGTGTTATCTCTTTTGTCGAAAATCAGCCGTTTTTGCTCTAACATTAAATGCCTCCAAATGGTATTTAATTAACTTCCCGAGCCCCTGGAAGCATGAAAATCACTTTAAACATGCTAATTTTAGCTCTAACACTGATGATCCACCTACAAATGTGAACTGACGTTCAAAAATAAAACATTTGAAAACGGACCATTTTCCACATTTCTAAAGCATGACGTAATGGGGGGGTGTTAGCTCTTTCGTCGAAAATCAGCCGTTTTTGCTCGAACATTAAAATCCTCCAAATGGTATTTAATTAACTTCCCGGGGTGAAGAAACCCTTTTTGAGAACTCAGAGTGAGTAAATTGGCCATTTTCATGCACTTTTAACCATTCCATAAATCTTGTGTTTTGGGCCCCTGGAAGCATGAAAATCACTTTAAACATGCTAATTTTAGCTCTAACACTGATGATCCACCTACAAATGTGAACTGACGTTCAAAAATAAAACATTTGAAAACGGACCATTTTCCACATTTCTGAAGCATGACGTAATGGGGGGGTGTTATCTCTTTTGTCGAAAATCAGCCGTTTTTGCTCGAACATTAAATGCCTCCAAATGGTATTTAATTAACTTCCCGGGGTGAAGAAACCCTTTTTGAGAACTCAGAGTGAGTAAATTGGCCATTTTCATGCACTTTTAACCATTCCATAAATCTTGTGTTTTGGGCCCCTGGAAGCATGAAAATCACTTTAAACATGCTAATTTTAGCTCTAACACTGATGATCCACCTACAAATGTGAACTGACGTTCAAAAATAAAACATTTGAAAACGGACCATTTTCCACATTTCTGAAGCATGACGTAATGGGGGGGTGTTATCTCTTTTGTCGAAAATCAGCCGTTTTTGCTCGAACATTAAATGCCTCCAAATGGTATTTAATTAACTTCCCGGGGTGAAGAAACCCTTTTTGAGAACTCAGAGTGAGTAAATTGGCCATTTTCATGCACTTTTAACCATTCCATAAATCTTGTGTTTTGGGCCCCAAGAAGCATGAAAATCACTTTAAACATGCTAATTTTAGCTCTAACACTGATGATCCACCTACAAATGTGAACTGACGTTCAAAAATAAAACATTTGAAAACGGACCATTTTCCACATTTCTGAAGCATGACGTAATGGGGGGGTGTTATCTCTTTTGTCGAAAATCAGCCGTTTTTGCTCTAACATTAAATGCCTCCAAATGGTATTTAATTAACTTCCCGGGGTGAAGAAACCCTTTTTGAGAACTCAGAGTGAGTAAATTGGCCATTTTCATGCACTTTTAACCATTCCATAAATCTTGTGTTTTGGGCCCCTGGAAGCATGAAAATCACTTTAAACATGCTAATTTTAGCTCTAACACTGATGATCCACCTACAAATGTGAACTGACGTTCAAAAATAAAACATTTGAAAACGGACCATTTTCCACATTTCTGAAGCATGACGTAATGGGGGGGTGTTATCTCTTTTGTCGAAAATCAGCCGTTTTTGCTCTAACATTAAATGCCTCCAAATGGTATTTAATTAACTTCCCGGGGTGAAGAAACCCTTTTTGAGAACTCAGAGTGAGTAAATTGGCCATTTTCATGCACTTTTAACCATTCCATAAATCTTGTGTTTTGGGCCCCAAGAAGCATGAAAATCACTTTAAACATGCTAATTTTAGCTCTAACACTGATGATCCACCTACAAATGTGAACTGACGTTCAAAAATAAAACATTTGAAAACTGACCATTTTCCACATTTCTGAAGCATGACGTAATGGGGGGGTGTTATCTCTTTTGTCGAAAATCAGCCGTTTTTGCTCTAACATTAAATGCCTCCAAATGGCATTTAATTAACTTCCCGGGGTGAAGAAACCCTTTTTGAGAACTCAGAGTGAGTAAATTGGCCATTTTCATGCACTTTTAACCATTCCATAAATCTTGTGTTTTGGGCCCCTGGAAGCATGAAAATCACTTTAAACATGCTAATTTTAGCTCTAACACTGATGATCCACCTACAAATGTGAACTGACGTTCAAAAATAAAACATTTGAAAACGGACCATTTTCCACATTTCTGAAGCATGACGTAATGGGGGGGTGTTATCTCTTTTGTCGAAAATCAGCCGTTTTTGCTCTAACATTAAATGCCTCCAAATGGTATTTAATAAACTTCCCGGGGTGAAGAAACCCTTTTTGAGAACTCAGAGTGAGTAAATTGGCCATTTTCATGCACTTTTAACCATTCCATAAATCTTGTGTTTTGGGCCCCTGGAAGCATGAAAATCACTTTAAACATGCTAATTTTAGCTCTAACACTGATGATCCACCTACAAATGTGAACTGACGTTCAAAAATAAAACATTTGAAAACGGACCATTTTCCACATTTCTGAAGCATGACGTAATGGGGGGGTGTTATCTCTTTTGTCGAAAATCAGCCGTTTTTGCTCGAACATTAAATGCCTCCAAATGGTATTTAATGAACTTCCCGGGGTGAAGAAACCCTTTTTGAGAACTCAGAGTGAGTAAATTGGCCATTTTCATGCACTTTTAACCATTCCATAAATCTTGTGTTTTGGGCCCCTGGAAGCATGAAAATCACTTTAAACATGCTAATTTTAGCTCTAACACTGATGATCCACCTACAAATGTGAACTGACGTTCAAAAATGAAACATTTGAAAACGGACCATTTTCCACATTTCTGAAGCATGACGTAATGGGGGGGTGTTATCTCTTTTGTCGAAAATCAGCCGTTTTTGCTCGAACATTAAATGCCTCCAAATGGTATTTAATTAACTTCCCGAGCCCCTGGAAGCATGAAAATCACTTTAAACATGCTAATTTTAGCTCTAACACTGATGATCCACCTACAAATGTGAACTGACGTTCAAAAATAAAACATTTGAAAACGGACCATTTTCCACATTTCTGAAGCATGACGTAATGGGGGGGTGTTATCTCTTTTGTCGAAAATCAGCCGTTTTTGCTCTAACATCAAATGCCTCCAAATGGTATTTAATTAACTTCCCGGGGTGAAGAAACCCTTTTTGAGAACTCAGAGTGAGTAAATTGGCCATTTTCATGCACTTTTAACCATTCCATAAATCTTGTGTTTTGGGCCCCAAGATTCATGAAAATCACTTTAAACATGCTAATTTTAGCTCTAACACTGATGATCCACCTACAAATGTGAACTGACGTTCAAAAATAAAACATTTGAAAACGGACCATTTTCCACATTTCTGAAGCATGACGTAATGGGGGGGTGTTATCTCTTTTGTCGAAAATCAGCCGTTTTTGCTCGAACATTAAATGCCTCCAAATGGTATTTAATTAACTTCCCGAGCCCCTGGAAGCATGAAAATCACTTTAAACATGCTAATTTTAGCTCTAACACTGATGATCCACCTACAAATGTGAACTGACGTTCAAAAATAAAACATTTGAAAACGGACCATTTTCCACATTTCTAAAGCATGACGTAATGGGGGGGTGTTAGCTCTTTCGTCGAAAATCAGCCGTTTTTGCTCGAACATTAAAATCCTCCAAATGGTATTTAATTAACTTCCCGGGGTGAAGAAACCCTTTTTGAGAACTCAGAGTGAGTAAATTGGCCATTTTCATGCACTTTTAACCATTCCATAAATCTTGTGTTTTGGGCCCCTGGAAGCATGAAAATCACTTTAAACATGCTAATTTTAGCTCTAACACTGATGATCCACCTACAAATGTGAACTGACGTTCAAAAATAAAACATTTGAAAACGGACCATTTTCCACATTTCTGAAGCATGACGTAATGGGGGGGTGTTATATCTTTTGTCGAAAATCAGCCGTTTTTGCTCGAACATTAAATGCTTCCAAATGGTATTTAATTAACTTCCCGGGGTGAAGAAACCCTTTTTGAGAACTCAGAGTGAGTAAATTGGCCATTTTCATGCACTTTTAACCATTCCATTAATCTAGTGTTTTGGGCCCCTGGAAGCATGAAAATCACTTTAAACATACTAATTTTAGCTCTAACACTGATGATCCACCTACAAATGTGAACTGACGTTCAAAAATAAAACATTTGAAAACGGACCATTTTCCACATTTCTGAAGCATGACGTAATGGGGGGGTGTTATCTCTTTTGTCGAAAATCAGCCGTTTTTGCTCGAACATTAAATGCCTCCAAATGGTATTTAATCAACTTCCCGGGGTGAAGAAACCCTTTTTGAGAACTCAGAGTGAGTAAATTGGCCATTTTCATGCACTTTTAACCATTCCATAAATCTTGTGTTTTGGGCCCCTGGAAGCATGAAAATCACTTTAAACATGCTAATTTTAGCTCTAACACTGATGATCCACCTACAAATGTGAACTGACGTTCAAAAATGAAACATTTGAAAACGGACCATTTTCCACATTTTTGAAGCATGACGTAATGGGGGGGTGTTATCTCTTTTGTCGAAAATCAGCCGTTTTTGCTCGAACATTAAATGCCTCCAAATGGTATTTAATTAACTTCCCGAGCCCCTGGAAGCATGAAAATCACTTTAAACATGCTAATTTTAGCTCTAACACTGATGATCCACCTACAAATGTGAACTGACGTTCAAAAATAAAACATTTGAAAACGGACCATTTTCCACATTTCTGAAGCATGACGTAATGGGGGGGTGTTATCTCTTTTGTCGAAAATCAGCCGTTTTTGCTCTAACATTAAATGCCTCCAAATGGTATTTAATTAACTTCCCGGGGGGAAGAAACCCTTTTTGAGAACTCAGAGTGAGTAAATTGGCCATTTTCATGCACTTTTAACCATTCCATAAATCTTGTGTTTTGGGCCCCAAGAAGCATGAAAATCACTTTAAACATGCTAATTTTAGCTCTAACACTGATGATCCACCTACAAATGTGAACTGACGTTCAAAAATAAAACATTTGAAAACGGACCATTTTCCACATTTCTGAAGCATGACGTAATGGGGGGGGTGTTATCTCTTTTGTCGAAAATCAGCCGTTTTTGCTCTAACATTAAATGCCTCCAAATGGTATTTAATTAACTTCCCGGGGTGAAGAAACCCTTTTTGAGAACTCAGAGTGAGTAAATTGGCCATTTTCATGCACTTTTAACCATTCCATAAATCTTGTGTTTTGGGCCCCAAGAAGCATGAAAATCACTTTAAACATGCTAATTTTAGCTCTAACACTGATATGGCTGAGATACCCGCCACCCCCTCTCAACACAATCCCCAAAGAAGGGAAACTGGAAACGGTTCTTGAAGTTTTTGGAAGTGGGAGGGAGTGACCCTCCCGGCCGTATTTATTAAAACAAAAAATTAAAAACATTTAAACATTAATGTACAATTTCATACCACATTGCGATGTTTGGCTAACCTTAACAGATTCTCTAATACAGAGGTTCTCCTAGCCGAACTAACATCCTACAAAACATTTACTTGAAATATTGAAATTGTACATCCTAACGTTTAAGGGCCAACGGCAAGGTCGTAACCGGTGTCAAGATCCCTAACCAGACATACCCCCCCCACTTGGAGGGGCGACAGCACTGAGGCGTACTCAAGTGCAACTACTACCAATTTCCCTTGACTTGACGGGGGCACTTATCACCTCGACGCCAGTTAAAGGTCGTTCGAAGACTCGTGTGAGGTATCTAGAAGGTATCGTAGACCTCCCCCCAACCCCACACAACTTACCGCATCTGCCGTCGCAGATGTCACTGGCCCCGGGAAATTCCCCAGGAGGGGGCTGTAACCCCTCCTACACAGGAAGGGGCCTTGACCGCCTTTCCTCTTCTTTCGGCGACCCATCCTTAGAAGGGACCGCCTCCCCGTTGAGGGGCCAAAGGCCACCTCTCCCGAGCGCTCCCATCCGTGTTGGGTGACGCCCACTCATAGGGATCTTCCAATTAGTGCTCACCGATCATGACCTTACCGCCCGACCAAAAAATAAATACGACAAATGATAACTAACGAAACTACATTGGCCACTATGACCGAAAAAACCTGTTTATAAATGGACCTTACAACCGAAGTTCTTTAATCACAAACTTGTAAAATTAGACCAATCTTTATTACACATTCAATGTCAACACAACACTACAATAACCTGAAAACGAAATAGAATCATTGATCAAATTTATTAAAACAACTAGCTGTCCTCAGGGGCTGGTGGGTGGGTCAAAATTGGCTCTTCGTTCCGTCTCGAGCTCACGTGCAGCGAGGGGGTGCAGCTTCAGAGCACAGGAACAAGAGGATGTCTTCTGGTCTTGCGTCCCTTTTTATCCATCTTCAGGGCGGGCGTAAACCCGCCCCTGCCTGCCCCGAGGGCGTGGCCAGCCGCGTCAGTGTCTAGGCCAGCCCACTCTAGGGCGGGAAAAAGCGCGCCCCGGCTACGCCGCTTCGGGCATACCAGCCGAGACGCGCCTCCCGCCCAAAATGGCTTCCCGGGGGGATCGAGGCACTCTGCCATACGTTCGGGGGGACCGAGTGGTCGCCCCTTTCCATATGGCTGAGATACCCGCCACCCCCTCTCAACACAATCCCCAAAGAAGGGAAACTGGAAACGGTTCTTGAAGTTTTTGGAAGTGGGAGGGAGTGACCCTCCCGGCCGTATTTATTAAAACAAAAAATTAAAAACATTTAAACATTAATGTACAATTTCATACCACATTGCGATGTTTGGCTAACCTTAACAGATTCTCTAATACAGAGGTTCTCCTAGCCGAACTAACATCCTACAAAACATTTACTTGAAATATTGAAATTGTACATCCTAACGTTTAAGGGCCAACGGCAAGGTCGTAACCGGTGTCAAGATCCCTAACCAGACATACCCCCCCCACTTGGAGGGGCGACAGCACTGAGGCGTACTCAAGTGCAACTACTACCAATTTCCCTTGACTTGACGGGGGCACTTATCACCTCGACGCCAGTTAAAGGTCGTTCGAAGACTCGTGTGAGGTATCTAGAAGGTATCGTAGACCTCCCCCCAACCCCACACAACTTACCGCATCTGCCGTCGCAGATGTCACTGGCCCCGGGAAATTCCCCAGGAGGGGGCTGTAACCCCTCCTACACAGGAAGGGGCCTTGACCGCCTTTCCTCTTCTTTCGGCGACCCATCCTTAGAAGGGACCGCCTCCCCGTTGAGGGGCCAAAGGCCACCTCTCCCGAGCGCTCCCATCCGTGTTGGGTGACGCCCACTCATAGGGATCTTCCAATTAGTGCTCACCGATCATGACCTTACCGCCACAGGCCGGATAGTTGACCGGCTATCCGGACCCCCCACACAACTCCTACCTAAAGGTCATGCTTCAACGATTTCAACCATGCTAAGAAGTCACCTAAGAGTAACTCATTCCCCACCCAAGACAAATGCACACCATCCCCCAAATATATACTGTCATCATTAATACAGCTATGAGAAATAGAATGCAATGTCCGGGAACGGAACAACCTACTCACTTTATTGTTAAGCTTTCTAACAGAATGGTTCAAAGCAGGAATAGAGATAGCCCCCCGCCACACCTTTCGTGGAATCAAATGGGACCATGCAATCGTGCACCCCGGAACTCTCCTCGCCAACCAACTTACGGTGGAAAGCATTGCCTCCAGGAGTAGTCGTCTACCGATGGTGACTAAATCATTACCCCCAACATGCACTATAACTATAGACGGCGGTGACCTTGTCCGCCCTAACAAACCCTCGAAAAATGTTTGAAACTGGTCAATACAGAGACCGCCCCTTCCGTAGAAGGACATCCTGTACCCGTATTCCCCAGCTACGTGAATCATGTCACCTGCTTTGAATACGTCTGCGGCACGCCTCACGTATGAGTGGCCCACGACCCACACCTCCTTTTTCACAGCCGGTGATGTCAGACCGCTGGCCCGGTGTAGGGTCGACTGCATAGTCCGCCCCGCCTCGTAGGCTTGCGTAACTGAAAAAGTAAACAAAAACAAGAAGCGTGAGTACATTATTACAGCTTCACAACATGTGCAACCGCACGTATCTTTTGTAACAATTGGAGGACCAACGCCCCACTCGTTTCACTTGCTCAACATTAAGACCCCTGGCTGTAGCTTCCGTAGCAGCCCCTATCCGAAAGGAATGGGTCCCAAATTCGCCCGGGTTCAAGCCCGCAGCGGCAATTGACATCGCAAGCACCCGCTGAAACTGAAATTTCGTCAGTGGGGTGGCGTCAGCGTGTCTTAACAAAGTCCCCCCCCATGATGCCACCCTTCGTGCTAGGTAATCCTCTAAACACTTTACCGGACATATGGAGGACCCAGGAATCCTGTGTATGATGACGCAGTCACCCATCCCATCTTGATCAGTCTTGGATTTTACAAAGGAGACAGTCATTGTTTCTCCCCTGATCTGAACGTGTTCCTGGCACAAACCCCCTGCCATATCCAGTTTGTTCCTTGCCACTAGTTCGCTTACCCGCATTGCTCCGTGAAATGCTAGCGTGAAAGCGGCTCGGAACAGCACCGCCTCAAACTGAGATAAACATGTGGCCGGGAGTGTGGCCAACAACTGGGACAATCTATCCAAACCTATCGGGCGCCTTTCATCTACTCTGCGACCCTCAAGGCGTTGCCACCCACGCAGCGCTTTCTGTACAACGAAAGACGCTGTTGGGTCCTGGATAGCGTGTGCTCTGGCAACAAAGGAAATGGCAGCACGATGCCTCTGGGCCGTAGCCACCGATTTCCCAGCCTTACGTAAGGACATCAGGAAATTCACTACCCATTCCTCGTGACCCCAAAGTCGCTCTCTATCATTCCCCAAGAAGGCTAAATAGGCCCGAAACGCCCCTTCGTATGCCTTCCTCGTCCTTGGTGCTAGACTCTCTCCCACGAGGTGACGAAGTTCAGGGCACCGAGAGACCAGAGAGCTTCGGGAAAGGGTGCCGGCTCTGGGTCCGCTGAGGGGAGGAAACCCGAAAAAGCCTGCATTTGAAAACGAGACAGTGCGTCAGCCGCCTGATTCATCACCCCCGGAACATGTTTTGCTCTGAATAGCACGTTCAATTGCATACATAGTAAAACAATTTCCTTAAGCAGTCTCAAAATCAGTTTACAACGTGCTGCCTGACTATTGATGCAATCGACCACGGTCATATTGTCAGACCAAAATATGACAGAGTGATCTTTGAACCCATCGGGCCATGTTCTCAAGGCCACCAAGATGGGAAACAGTTCCAGGAAAGCAATATTACTCGTCAGACCATTCTCATGCCACCATGTCGGCCATCTTTGTGCCGACCATTTTGTGCCGAAAATGGCGCCAAAACCTATGCTTCCTGCTGAATCTGTCCACAGCCCCAGCTCTTCAGAAGACACGGCTGGTTCATTCCAGACGATTCTACCATTGAAGTCCGCCAGAAATGCTAACCAGATACGCATGTCCTGGCGGATCTCGGCCGATAGTCTCGTGCGATGATGGCACTCTTTAAGGCCGACCATCGCTTGGGCAATTGAACGGGAAAAGGGGCGGGCCATTGGTATTACCCTCAGGGCAAAATTCAACTGTCCCACCAACTGCTGTAATTGTTGCAGCGTAACTTTTGAAGCATTTATACACACTTGCAGCGCAGCCCTGAACTTCAACACTTTCTCAGCTGGCAAACGGAAACACCCTTCAATGGAGTCCAACTCGATCCCCAGAAACTCGAGGCAAGTCGTAGGACCCACTGTTTTACCCGGCGCCAATGGCACACCGAACTGTTTCATTAACACACAAAATTCGGCCAAGGCCCGGCCACATTCAAGATCCCCGGCTGCCCCAAGAAACAGAAAATCATCAAGGTAGTGCATTACATCTTGGAAACCTGTTTTCTTTGTGAAGACCCATTGTAGAAAACTACTGAATTTCTCGAAATAAGCACAGGATATAGAGCACCCCATTGGCATACACCTATCCATGTAATAACAACCCTGAAACATGAATCCTAGGAGACGCTGGTCGTCTGGGTGTACCGGGAGCAGTCGAAACGCTGACTCGATATCTGACTTCGCCATCAGCGCCCCGGGCCCCAGGCGATTTAAAATGGCTACGGCCTCATCGAAGGATGCGTACCGCACCGAACACACTTCTGGATCAATTGCATCATTTACGGAAAGACCTCGTGGAGCTGATAAGTTATGAATCAGTCGGAACTCACCGGGGTCTTTCTTGGGGACTACCCCTAAGGGAGAACAAACAAAATTCTGGACCGGGGGTAAACTAAACGGGCCGGCGACCCGACCTCGAGTCACCTCTTTCCGGATCTTATCCTGTACTACGGTCGTATGCTGCAGGACGGAAAGTTGATTTTTACACTTTTCCATACCCTGAAAGTCCCCTACCGGGATGCGGAAACCATACGAAAAACCGTTCCGCAGCACCCCAGCAGAAGTACGATCCGGGTATTCACTGAGCCAGGGAATCATCGCCAGGGTATCAATTGGGGTAGGTAGAGGCGCCCCTCGGACTATATTAGACCTGTTTGGCGCCTCCTCTCCCCCCGTTATCACCCGTTTTGGCTCTGCACAAGGACTCAGGATGGGACGACCCACAACCACTACATTCATGTTTGAATTTACACGATCCCTGGGGTCTAGTACATTTACCTCTGTTGTAATTAAAGCAGAAACCCTTTTTCCCGGTATTGCCGGCAGGTTTCGAGTAATCGTCGGCACCCGTACCTGATCGAAAGGGCGTCCCCGCATATTGCCGGGAGGATTCGCCAACATTACTTCCCACCAACGGCATTTTCAACATTCCTGACTCCTTCATTTTATCCCAAGTCAAGGAATCATAACAATCCCAGGTTAAACTGTTATTATGCTCCTTTTCCTTTCTGAACAGATTATCGTAACAAAACCAATGATTACCCTGGTGCGATGTCGAGTACCCCATGATTCGTGATTGATAGATTGGGAACTCGGAAAGCAACTCAGGTCTACGTTCCCCCAAGATTGATGTAAAGATTCCCCAAGCATTGCCCCAATTGGCGATATTCTCATTCACTTTAAAGGCGGCCATTTTTGCACGCCAAACACTCGGATGCATGAGATCCTTCTGACTCTTCACATGCTCTACTTCATAATGATCAACAAGCAGTGAGAAAATGTTCACATACTCCCCCGCCCAAATCTTTTCCTTAATTGCCAAAGGAACATGTTGCCCCAACTTTTCTCTCCGAGAGGGTGTTGACTCATCCCTCGCGATCGGCAATGGCCGCTTACCTGCACCTGACGCTGCCTCTGCGGTCGCAATCGTCCCTGGTGTCTTGTCCCCTACTGCAGCCGGCACGGGCACCTTGGCTGCTTCCCGTTTCTCACGCAGTTGCTTTATCAGCGCCTGCGCATCGACAGCCGTGGCGCCCTCGTTACCTTTACCCAACCACGCTGCCAATTGTTCCGCCAGCTCGGGCGGCATATCATCCTCGGACACGGGGGTGACCACAACGGGAATTGGATTCCCCTCCTTCGGCACGGGAGTTGGAGCCTCGAGCGGGGCACTGGGACCCGGGATGTCTTCACCCGCTGCCCCCCTCCTGGGCCTCTTGTTTTTTCCTCCCGGGGCTGCTCCCGCCAAAGGACGTTTTGGACCCCCTTCCTCATTCTTGTCCACCCGCTTCTTTAGCTCGGACATCTCCTTCATGAGAACGCGCAGCATCTGGTCAGTAGTCATGCGCTTTCCCACCTTCTTCGACATTCTCCAACAAAGTAACTGTAAAACAAACAAGAACGATAAAAACGCTCAAAATTGGCTCTTCGTTCCGTCTCGAGCTCACGTGCAGCGAGGGGGTGCAGCTTCAGAGCACAGGAACAAGAGGATGTCTTCTGGTCTTGCGTCCCTTTTTATCCATCTTCAGGGCGGGCGTAAACCCGCCCCTGCCTGCCCCGAGGGCGTGGCCAGCCGCGTCAGTGTCTAGGCCAGCCCACTCTAGGGCGGGAAAAAGCGCGCCCCGGCTACGCCGCTTCGGGCATACCAGCCGAGACGCGCCTCCCGCCCAAAATGGCTTCCCGGGGGGATCGAGGCACTCTGCCATACGTTCGGGGGGACCGAGTGGTCGCCCCTTTCCATGATCCACCTACAAATGTGAACTGACGTTCAAAAATAAAACATTTGAAAACGGACCATTTTCCACATTTCTAAAGCATGACGTAATGGGGGGGTGTTATCTCTTTTGTCGAAAATCAGCCGTTTTTGCTCTAACATTAAATGCCTCCGAATGGTATTT
Source organism: Lissotriton vulgaris (assembly GCF_964263255.1). Taxonomy (NCBI): domain Eukaryota; kingdom Metazoa; phylum Chordata; class Amphibia; order Caudata; family Salamandridae; genus Lissotriton; species Lissotriton vulgaris. The sequence continues at coordinate 703,517 of NW_028244361.1, forward strand.
AATTAACTTCCCGGGGTGAAGAAACCCTTTTTGAGAACTCAGAGTGAGTAAATTGGCCATTTTCATGCACTTTTAACCATTCCATAAATCTTGTGTTTTGGGCCCCTGGAAGCATGAAAATCACTTTAAACATGCTAATTTTAGCTCTAACACTGATGATCCACCTACAAATGTGAACTGACGTTCAAAAATAAAACATTTGAAAACGGACCATTTTCCACATTTCTGAAGCATGACGTAATGGGGGGGTGTTATCTCTTTTGTCGAAAATCAGCCGTTTTTGCTCGAACATTAAATGCCTCCAAATGGTATTTAATTAACTTCCCGGGGTGAAGAAACCCTTTTTGAGAACCCAGAGTGAGTAAATTGGCCATTTTCATGCACTTTTAACCATTCCATAAATCTTGTGTTTTGGGCCCCTGGAAGCATGAAAATCACTTTAAACATGCTAATTTTAGCTCTAACACTGATGATCCACCTACAAATGTGAACTGACGTTCAAAAATAAAACATTTGAAAACGGACCATTTTCCACATTTCTGAAGCATGACGTAATGGGGGGGTGTTATCTCTTTTGTCGAAAATCAGCCGTTTTTGCTCGAACATTAAATGCCTCCAAATGGTATTTAATTAACTTCCCGGGGTGAAGAAACCCTTTTTGAGAACTCAGAGTGAGTAAATTGGCCATTTTCATGCACTTTTAACCATTCCATAAATCTTGTGTTTTGGGCCCCTGGAAGCATGAAAATCACTTTAAACATGCTAATTTTAGCTCTAACACTGATGATCCACCTACAAATGTGAACTGACGTTCAAAAATAAAACATTTGAAAACGGACCATTTTCCACATTTCTGAAGCATGACGTAATGGGGGGGTGTTATCTCTTTTGTCGAAAATCAGCCGTTTTTGCTCTAACATTAAATGCCTCCAAATGGTATTTAATTAACTTCCCGAGCCCCTGGAAGCATGAAAATCACTTTAAACATGCTAATTTTAGCTCTAACACTGATGATCCACCTACAAATGTGAACTGACGTTCAAAAATAAAACATTTGAAAACGGACCATTTTCCACATTTCTGAAGCATGACGTAATGGGGGGGTGTTATCTCTTTTGTCGAAAATCAGCCGTTTTTGCTCTAACATTAAATGCCTCCAAATGGTATTTAATTAACTTCCCGAGCCCCTGGAAGCATGAAAATCACTTTAAACATGCTAATTTTAGCTCTAACACTGATGATCCACCTACAAATGTGAACTGACGTTCAAAAATAAAACATTTGAAAACGGACCATTTTCCACATTTCTAAAGCATGACGTAATGGGGGGGTGTTAGCTCTTTCGTCGAAAATCAGCCGTTTTTGCTCGAACATTAAAATCCTCCAAATGGTATTTAATTAACTTCCCGGGGTGAAGAAACCCTTTTTGAGAACTCAGAGTGAGTAAATTGGCCATTTTCATGCACTTTTAACCATTCCATAAATCTTGTGTTTTGGGCCACTGGAAGCATGAAAATCACTTTAAACATGCTAATTTTAGCTCTAACACTGATGATCCACCTACAAATGTGAACTGACGTTCAAAAATAAAACATTTGAAAACGGACCATTTTCCACATTTCTGAAGCATGACGTAATGAGGGGGGTGTTATCTCTTTTGTCGAAAATCAGCCGTTTTTGCTCGAACATTAAATGCCTCCAAATGGTATTTAATTAACTTCCCGGGGTGAAGAAACCCTTTTTGAGAACTCAGAGTGAGTAAATTGGCCATTTTCATGCACTTTTAACCATTCCATAAATCTTGTGTTTTGGGCCCCTGGAAGCATGAAAATCACTTTAAACATGCTAATTTTAGCTCTAACACTGATGATCCACCTACAAATGTGAACTGACGTTCAAAAATGAAACATTTGAAAACGGACCATTTTCCACATTTCTGAAGCATGACGTAATGGGGGGGTGTTATCTCTTTTGTCGAAAATCAGCCGTTTTTGCTCGAACATTAAATGCCTCCAAATGGTATTTAATTAACTTCCCGAGCCCCTGGAAGCATGAAAATCACTTTAAACATGCTAATTTTAGCTCTAACACTGATGATCCACCTACAAATGTGAACTGACGTTCAAAAATAAAACATTTGAAAACGGACCATTTTCCACATTTCTGAAGCATGACGTAATGGGGGGGTGTTATCTCTTTTGTCGAAAATCAGCCGTTTTTGCTCTAACATTAAATGCCTCCAAATGGTATTTAATTAACTTCCCGGGGTGAAGAAACCCTTTTTGAGAACTCAGAGTGAGTAAATTGGCCATTTTCATGCACTTTTAACCATTCCATAAATCTTGTGTTTTGGGCCCCAAGAAGCATGAAAATCACTTTAAACATGCTAATTTTAGCTCTAACACTGATGATCCACCTACAAATGTGAACTGACGTTCAAAAATAAAACATTTGAAAACGGACCATTTTCCACATTTCTGAAGCATGACGTAATGGGGGGGTGTTATCTCTTTTGTCGAAAATCAGCCGTTTTTGCTCTAACATTAAATGCCTCCAAATGGTATTTAATTAACTTCCCGGGGTGAAGAAACCCTTTTTGAGAACTCAGAGTGAGTAAATTGGCCATTTTCATGCACTTTTAACCATTCCATAAATCTTGTGTTTTGGGCCCCTGGAAGCATGAAAATCACTTTAAACATGCTAATTTTAGCTCTAACACTGATGATCCACCTACAAATGTGAACTGACGTTCAAAAATAAAACATTTGAAAACGGACCATTTTCCACATTTCTGAAGCATGACGTAATGGGGGGGTGTTATCTCTTTTGTCGAAAATCAGCCGTTTTTGCTCTAACATTAAATGCCTCCAAATGGTATTTAATTAACTTCCCGAGCCCCTGGAAGCATGAAAATCACTTTAAACATGCTAATTTTAGCTCTAACACTGATGATCCACCTACAAATGTGAACTGACGTTCAAAAATAAAACATTTGAAAACGGACCATTTTCCACATTTCTGAAGCATGACGTAATGGGGGGGTGTTATCTCTTTTGTCGAAAATCAGCCGTTTTTGCTCTAACATTAAATGCCTCCAAATGGTATTTAATTAACTTCCCGAGCCCCTGGAAGCTTGAAAATCACTTTAAACATGCTAATTTTAGCTCTAACACTGATGATCCACCTACAAATGTGAACTGACGTTCAAAAATAAAACATTTGAAAACGGACCATTTTCCACATTTCTAAAGCATGACGTAATGGGGGGGTGTTAGCTCTTTCGTCGAAAATCAGCCGTTTTTGCTCGAACATTAAAATCCTCCAAATGGTATTTAATTAACTTCCCGGGGTGAAGAAACCCTTTTTGAGAACTCAGAGTGAGTAAATTGGCCATTTTCATGCACTTTTAACCATTCCATAAATCTTGTGTTTTGGGCCCCTGGAAGCATGAAAATCACTTTAAACATGCTAATTTTAGCTCTAACACTGATGATCCACCTACAAATGTGAACTGACGTTCAAAAATAAAACATTTGAAAACGGACCATTTTCCACATTTCTGAAGCATGACGTAATGGGGGGGTGTTATCTCTTTTGTCGAAAATCAGCCGTTTTTGCTCGAACATTAAATGCCTCCAAATGGTATTTAATTAACTTCCCGGGGTGAAGAAACCCTTTTTGAGAACTCAGAGTGAGTAAATTGGCCATTTTCATGCACTTTTAACCATTCCATAAATCTTGTGTTTTGGGCCCCTGGAAGCATGAAAATCACTTTAAACATGCTAATTTTAGCTCTAACACTGATGATCCACCTACAAATGTGATCTGACGTTCAAAAATAAAACGTTTGAAAACGGACCATTTTCCACATTTCTGAAGCATGACGTAATGGGGGGGTGTTATCTCTTTTGTCGAAAATCAGCCGTTTTTGCTCGAACATTAAATGCCTCCAAATGGTATTTAATTAACTTCCCGGGGTGAAGAAACCCTTTTTGAGAACTCAGAGTGAGTAAATTGGCCATTTTCATGCACTTTTAACCATTCCATAAATCTTGTGTTTTGGGCCCCTGGAAGCATGAAAATCACTTTAAACATGCTAATTTTAGCTCTAACACTGATGATCCACCTACAAATGTGAACTGACGTTCAAAAATGAAACATTTGAAAACGGACCATTTTCCACATTTCTGAAGCATGACGTAATGGGGGGGTGTTATCTCTTTTGTCGAAAATCAGCCGTTTTTGCTCGAACATTAAATGCCTCCAAATGGTATTTAATTAACTTCCCGAGCCCCTGGAAGCATGAAAATCACTTTAAACATGCTAATTTTAGCTCTAACACTGATGATCCACCTACAAATGTGAACTGACGTTCAAAAATAAAACATTTGAAAACGGACCATTTTCCACATTTCTGAAGCATGACGTAATGGGGGGGTGTTATCTCTTTTGTCGAAAATCAGCCGTTTTTGCTCTAACATCAAATGCCTCCAAATGGTATTTAATTAACTTCCCGGGGTGAAGAAACCCTTTTTGAGAACTCAGAGTGAGTAAATTGGCCATTTTCATGCACTTTTAACCATTCCATATATCTTGTGTTTTGGGCCCCAAGAAGCATGAAAATCACTTTAAACATGCTAATTTTAGCTCTAACACTGATGATCCACCTACAAATGTGAACTGACGTTCAAAAATAAAACATTTGAAAACGGACCATTTTCCACATTTCTGAAGCATGACGTAATGGGGGGGTGTTATCTCTTTTGTCGAAAATCAGCCGTTTTTGCTCTAACATTAAATGCCTCCAAATGGTATTTAATTAACTTCCCGGGGTGAAGAAACCCTTTTTGAGAACTCAGAGTGAGTAAATTGGCCATTTTCATGCACTTTTAACCATTCCATAAATCTTGTGTTTTGGGCCCCTGGAAGCATGAAAATCACTTTAAACATGCTAATTTTAGCTCTAACACTGATGATCCACCTACAAATGTGAGCTGACGTTCAAAAATAAAACATTTGAAAACGGACCATTTTCCACATTTCTGAAGCATGACGTAATGGGGGGGTGTTATCTCTTTTGTCGAAAATCAGCCGTTTTTGCTCTAACATTAAATGCCTCCAAATGGTATTTAATAAACTTCCCGGGGTGAAGAAACCCTTTTTGAGAACTCAGAGTGAGTAAATTGGCCATTTTCATGCACTTTTAACCATTCCATAAATCTTGTGTTTTGGGCCCCTGGAAGCATGAAAATCACTTTAAACATGCTAATTTTAGCTCTAACACTGATGATCCACCTACAAATGTGAACTGACGTTCAAAAATAAAACATTTGAAAACGGACCATTTTCCACATTTCTGAAGCATGACGTAATGGGGGGGTGTTATCTCTTTTGTCGAAAATCAGCCGTTTTTGCTCGAACATTAAATGCCTCCAAATGGTATTTAATTAACTTCCCGGGGTGAAGAAACCCTTTTTGAGAACTCAGAGTGAGTAAATTGGCCATTTTCATGCACTTTTAACCATTCCATAAATCTTGTGTTTTGGGCCCCTGGAAGCATGAAAATCACTTTAAACATGCTAATTTTAGCTCTAACACTGATGATCCACCTACAAATGTGAACTGACGTTCAAAAATGAAACATTTGAAAACGGACCATTTTCCACATTTCTGAAGCATGACGTAATGGGGGGGTGTTATCTCTTTTGTCGAAAATCAGCCGTTTTTGCTCGAACATTAAATGCCTCCAAATGGTATTTAATTAACTTCCCGAGCCCCTGGAAGCATGAAAATCACTTTAAACATGCTAATTTTAGCTCTAACACTGATGATCCACCTACAAATGTGAACTGACGTTCAAAAATAAAACATTTGAAAACGGACCATTTTCCACATTTCTGAAGCATGACGTAATGGGGGGGTGTTATCTCTTTTGTCGAAAATCAGCCGTTTTTGCTCTAACATTAAATGCCTCCAAATGGTATTTAATTAACTTCCCGGGGTGAAGAAACCCTTTTTGAGAACTCAGAGTGAGTAAATTGGCCATTTTCATGCACTTTTAACCATTCCATAAATCTTGTGTTTTGGGCCCCAAGAAGCATGAAAATCACTTTAAACATGCTAATTTTAGCTCTAACACTGATGATCCACCTACAAATGTGAACTGACGTTCAAAAATAAAACATTTGAAAACTGACCATTTTCCGCATTTCTGAAGCATGACGTAATGGGGGGGTGTTATCTCTTTTGTCGAAAATCAGCCGTTTTTGCTCTAACATTAAATGCCTCCAAATGGTATTTAATTAACTTCCCGGGGTGAAGAAACCCTTTTTGAGAACTCAGAGTGAGTAAATTGGCCATTTTCATGCACTTTTAACCATTCCATAAATCTTGTGTTTTGGGCCCCTGGAAGCATGAAAATCACTTTAAACATGCTAATTTTAGCTCTAACACTGATGATCCACCTACAAATGTGAACTGACGTTCAAAAATAAAACATTTGAAAACGGACCATTTTCCACATTTCTGAAGCATGACGTAATGGGGGGGTGTTATCTCTTTTGTCGAAAATCAGCCGTTTTTGCTCTAACATTAAATGCCTCCAAATGGTATTTAATAAACTTCCCGGGGTGAAGAAACCCTTTTTGAGAACTCAGAGTGAATAAATTGGCCATTTTCATGCACTTTTAACCATTCCATAAATCTTGTGTTTTGGGCCCCTGGAAGCATGAAAATCACTTTAAACATGCTAATTTTAGCTCTAACACTGATGATCCACCTACAAATGTGAACTGACGTTCAAAAATAAAACATTTGAAAACGGACCATTTTCCACATTTCTGAAGCATGACGTAATGGGGGGGTGTTATCTCTTTTGTCGAAAATCAGCCGTTTTTGCTCGAACATTAAATGCCTCCAAATGGTATTTAATTAACTTCCCGGGGTGAAGAAACCCTTTTTGAGAACTCAGAGTGAGTAAATTGGCCATTTTCATGCACTTTTAACCATTCCATAAATCTTGTGTTTTGGGCCCCTGGAAGCATGAAAATCACTTTAAACATGCTAATTTTAGCTCTAACACTGATGATCCACCTACAAATGTGAACTGACGTTCAAAAATAAAACATTTGAAAACGGACCATTTTCCACATTTCTGAAGCATGACGTAATGGGGGGGTGTTATCTCTTTTGTCGAAAATCAGCCGTTTTTGCTCGAACATTAAATGCCTCCAAATGGTATTTAATTAACTTCCCGGGGTGAAGAAACCCTTTTTGAGAACTCAGAGTGAGTAAATTGGCCATTTTCATGCACTTTTAACCATTCCATAAATCTTGTGTTTTGGGCCCCTGGAAGCATGAAAATCACTTTAAACATGCTAATTTTAGCTCTAACACTGATGATCCACCTACAAATGTGAACTGACGTTCAAAAATAAAACATTTGAAAACGGACCATTTTCCACATTTCTGAAGCATGACGTAATGGGGGGGTGTTATCTCTTTTGTCGAAAATCAGCCGTTTTTGCTTGAACATTAAATGCCTCCAAATGGTATTTAATTAACTTCCCGGGGTGAAGAAACCCTTTTTGAGAACTCAGAGTGAGTAAATTGGCCATTTTCATGCACTTTTAACCATTCCATAAATCTTGTGTTTTGGGCCCCTGGAAGCATGAAAATCACTTTAAACATGCTAATTTTAGCTCTAACACTGATGATCCACCTACAAATGTGAACTGACGTTCAAAAATAAAACATTTGAAAACGGACCATTTTCCACATTTCTGAAGCATGACGTAATGGGGGGGTGTTATCTCTTTTGTCGAAAATCAGCCGTTTTTGCTCTAACATTAAATGCCTCCAAATGGTATTTAATTAACTTCCCGAGCCCCTGGAAGCATGAAAATCACTTTAAACATGCTAATTTTAGCTCTAACACTGATGATCCACCTACAAATGTGAACTGACGTTCAAAAATAAAACATTTGAAAACGGACCATTTTCCACATTTCTGAAGCATGACGTAATGGGGGGGTGTTATCTCTTTTGTCGAAAATCAGCCGTTTTTGCTCGAACATTAAATGCCTCCAAATGGTATTTAATTAACTTCCCGAGCCCCTGGAAGCATGAAAATCACTTTAAACATGCTAATTTTAGCTCTAACACGGATGATCCACCTACAAATGTGAACTGACGTTCAAAAATAAAACATTTGAAAACGGACCATTTTCCACATTTCTGAAGCATGACGTAATGGGGGGGTGTTATCTCTTTTGTCGAAAATCAGCCGTTTTTGCTCTAACATTAAATGCCTCCAAATGGTATTTAATTAACTTCCCGGGGTGAAGAAACCCTTTTTGAGAACTCAGAGTGAGTAAATTGGCCATTTTCATGCACTTTTAACCATTCCATAAATCTTGTGTTTTGGGCCCCAAGAAGCATGAAAATCACTTTAAACATGCTAATTTTAGCTCTAACACTGATGATCCACCTACAAATGTGAACTGACGTTCAAAAATAAAACATTTGAAAACGGACCATTTTCCACATTTCTGAAGCATGACGTAATGGGGGGGTGTTATCTCTTTTGTCGAAAATCAGCCGTTTTTGCTCTAACATTAAATGCCTCCAAATGGTATTTAATTAACTTCCCGGGGTGAAGAAACCCTTTTTGAGAACTCAGAGTGAGTAAATTGGCCATTTTCATGCACTTTTAACCATTCCATAAATCTTGTGTTTTGGGCCCCTGGAAGCATGAAAATCACTTTAAACATGCTAATTTTAGCTCTAACACTGATGATCCACCTACAAATGTGAACTGACGTTCAAAAATAAAACATTTGAAAACGGACCATTTTCCACATTTCTGAAGCATGACGTAATGGGGGGGTGTTATCTCTTTTGTCGAAAATCAGCCGTTTTTGCTCTAACATTAAATGCCTCCAAATGGTATTTAATTAACTTCCCGAGCCCCTGGAAGCATGAAAATCACTTTAAACATGCTAATTTTAGCTCTAACACTGATGATCCACCTACAAATGTGAACTGACGTTCAAAAATAAAACATTTGAAAACGGACCATTTTCCACATTTCTGAAGCATGACGTAATGGGGGGGTGTTATCTCTTTTGTCGAAAATCAGCCGTTTTTGCTCTAACATTAAATGCCTCCAAATGGTATTTAATTAACTTCCCGGGGTGAAGAAACCCTTTTTGAGAACTCAGAGTGAGTAAATTGGCCATTTTCATGCACTTTTAACCATTCCATAAATCTTGTGTTTTGGGCCCCAAGAAGCATGAAAATCACTTTAAACATGCTAATTTTAGCTCTAACACTGATGATCCACCTACAAATGTGAACTGACGTTCAAAAATAAAACATTTGAAAACGGACCATTTTCCACATTTCTGAAGCATGACGTAATGGGGGGGTGTTATCTCTTTTGTCGAAAATCAGCCGTTTTTGCTCTAACATTAAATGCCTCCAAATGGTATTTAATTAACTTCCCGGGGTGAAGAAACCCTTTTTGAGAACTCAGAGTGAGTAAATTGGCCATTTTCATGCACTTTTAACCATTCCATAAATCTTGTGTTTTGGGCCCCTGGAAGCATGAAAATCACTTTAAACATGCTAATTTTAGCTCTAACACTGATGATCCACCTACAAATGTGAACTGACGTTCAAAAATAAAACATTTGAAAACGGACCATTTTCCACATTTCTGAAGCATGACGTAATGGGGGGGTGTTATCTCTTTTGTCGAAAATCAGCCGTTTTTGCTCTAACATTAAATGCCTCCAAATGGTATTTAATTAACTTCCCGAGCCCCTGGAAGCATGAAAATCACTTTAAACATGCTAATTTTAGCTCTAACACTGATGATCCACCTACAAATGTGAACTGACGTTCAAAAATAAAACATTTGAAAACGGACCATTTTCCACATTTCTGAAGCATGACGTAATGGGGGGGTGTTATCTCTTTTGTCGAAAATCAGCCGTTTTTGCTCTAACATTAAATGCCTCCAAATGGTATTTAATTAACTTCCCGAGCCCCTGGAAGCTTGAAAATCACTTTAAACATGCTAATTTTAGCTCTAACACTGATGATCCACCTACAAATGTGAACTGACGTTCAAAAATAAAACATTTGAAAACGGACCATTTTCCACATTTCTAAAGCATGACGTAATGGGGGGGTGTTAGCTCTTTCGTCGAAAATCAGCCGTTTTTGCTCGAACATTAAAATCCTCCAAATGGTATTTAATTAACTTCCCGGGGTGAAGAAACCCTTTTTGAGAACTCAGAGTGAGTAAATTGGCCATTTTCATGCACTTTTAACCATTCCATAAATCTTGTGTTTTGGGCCCCTGGAAGCATGAAAATCACTTTAAACATGCTAATTTTAGCTCTAACACTGATGATCCACCTACAAATGTGAACTGACGTTCAAAAATAAAACATTTGAAAACGGACCATTTTCCACATTTCTGAAGCATGACGTAATGGGGGGGTGTTATCTCTTTTGTCGAAAATCAGTCGTTTTTGCTCGAACATTAAATGCCTCCAAATGGTATTTAATTAACTTCCCGGGGTGAAGAAACCCTTTTTGAGAACTCAGAGTGAGTAAATTGGCCATTTTCATGCACTTTTAACCATTCCATAAATCTTGTGTTTTGGGCCCCTGGAAGCATGAAAATCACTTTAAACATGCTAATTTTAGCTCTAACACTGATGATCCACCTACAAATGTGAACTGACGTTCAAAAATAAAACATTTGAAAACGGACCATTTTCCACATTTCTGAAGCATGACGTAATGGGGGGGTGTTATCTCTTTTGTCGAAAATCAGCCGTTTTTGCTCGAACATTAAATGCCTCCAAATGGTATTTAATTAACTTCCCGGGGTGAAGAAACCCTTTTTGAGAACTCAGAGTGAGTAAATTGGCCATTTTCATGCACTTTTAACCATTCCATAAATCTTGTGTTTTGGGCCCCTGGAAGCATGAAAATCACTTTAAACATGCTAATTTTAGCTCTAACACGGATGATCCACCTACAAATGTGAACTGACGTTCAAAAATGAAACATTTGAAAACGGACCATTTTCCACATTTCTGAAGCATGACGTAATGGGGGGGTGTTATCTCTTTTGTCGAAAATCAGCCGTTTTTGCTCGAACATTAAATGCCTCCAAATGGTATTTAATTAACTTCCCGAGCCCCTGGAAGCATGAAAATCACTTTAAACATGCTAATTTTAGCTCTAACACTGATGATCCACCTACAAATGTGAACTGACGTTCAAAAATAAAACATTTGAAAACGGACCATTTTCCACATTTCTGAAGCATGACGTAATGGGGGGGTGTTATCTCTTTTGTCGAAAATCAGCCGTTTTTGCTCTAACATTAAATGCCTCCAAATGGTATTTAATTAACTTCCCGGGGTGAAGAAACCCTTTTTGAGAACTCAGAGTGAGTAAATTGGCCATTTTCATGCACTTTTAACCATTCCATATATCTTGTGTTTTGGGCCCCAAGAAGCATGAAAATCACTTTAAACATGCTAATTTTAGCTCTAACACTGATGATCCACCTACAAATGTGAACTGACGTTCAAAAATAAAACATTTGAAAACGGACCATTTTCCACATTTCTGAAGCATGACGTAATGGGGGGGTGTTATCTCTTTTGTCGAAAATCAGCCGTTTTTGCTCTAACATTAAATGCCTCCAAATGGTATTTAATTAACTTCCCGGGGTGAAGAAACCCTTTTTGAGAACTCAGAGTGAGTAAATTGGCCATTTTCATGCACTTTTAACCATTCCATAAATCTTGTGTTTTGGGCCCCTGGAAGCATGAAAATCACTTTAAACATGCTAATTTTAGCTCTAACACTGATGATCCACCTACAAATGTGAACTGACGTTCAAAAATAAAACATTTGAAAACGGACCATTTTCCACATTTCTGAAGCATGACGTAATGGGGGGGTGTTATCTCTTTTGTCGAAAATCAGCCGTTTTTGCTCTAACATTAAATGCCTCCAAATGGTATTTAATTAACTTCCCGGGGTGAAGAAACCCTTTTTGAGAACTCAGAGTGAGTAAATTGGCCATTTTCATGCACTTTTAACCATTCCATAAATCTTGTGTTTTGGGCCCCAAGAAGCATGAAAATCACTTTAAACATGCTAATTTTAGCTCTAACACTGATGATCCACCTACAAATGTGAACTGACGTTCAAAAATAAAACATTTGAAAACGGACCATTTTCCACATTTCTGAAGCATGACGTAATGGGGGGGTGTTATCTCTTTTGTCGAAAATCAGCCGTTTTTGCTCGAACATTAAATGCCTCCAAATGGTATTTAATTAACTTCCTGGGGTGAAGAAACCCTTTTTGAGAACTCAGAGTGAGTAAATTGGCCATTTTCATGCACTTTTAACCATTCCATAAATCTTGTGTTTTGGGCCCCTGGAAGCATGAAAATCACTTTAAACATGCTAATTTTAGCTCTAACACTGATGATCCACCTACAAATGTGAACTGACGTTCAAAAATGAAACATTTGAAAACGGACCATTTTCCACATTTCTGAAGCATGACGTAATGGGGGGGTGTTATCTCTTTTGTCGAAAATCAGCCGTTTTTGCTCGAACATTAAATGCCTCCAAATGGTATTTAATTAACTTCCCGAGCCCCTGGAAGCATGAAAATCACTTTAAACATGCTAATTTTAGCTCTAACACTGATGATCCACCTACAAATGTGAACTGACGTTCAAAAATAAAACATTTGAAAACGGACCATTTTCCACATTTCTGAAGCATGACGTAATGGGGGGGTGTTATCTCTTTTGTCGAAAATCAGCCGTTTTTGCTCTAACATTAAATGCCTCCAAATGGTATTTAATTAACTTCCCGGGGTGAAGAAACCCTTTTTGAGAACTCAGAGTGAGTAAATTGGCCATTTTCATGCACTTTTAACCATTCCATATATCTTGTGTTTTGGGCCCCAAGAAGCATGAAAATCACTTTAAACATGCTAATTTTAGCTCTAACACTGATGATCCACCTACAAATGTGAACTGACGTTCAAAAATAAAACATTTGAAAACGGACCATTTTCCACATTTCTGAAGCATGACGTAATGGGGGGGTGTTATCTCTTTTGTCGAAAATCAGCCGTTTTTGCTCTAACATTAAATGCCTCCAAATGGTATTTAATTAACTTCCCGGGGTGAAGAAACCCTTTTTGAGAACTCAGAGTGAGTAAATTGGCCATTTTCATGCACTTTTAACCATTCCATAAATCTTGTGTTTTGGGCCCCAAGAAGCATGAAAATCACTTTAAACATGCTAATTTTAGCTCTAACACTGATGATCCACCTACAAATGTGAACTGACGTTCAAAAATAAAACATTTGAAAACGGACCATTTTCCACATTTCTGAAGCATGACGTAATGGGGGGGTGTTATCTCTTTTGTCGAAAATCAGCCGTTTTTGCTCGAACATTAAATGCCTCCAAATGGTATTTAATTAACTTCCCGGGGTGAAGAAACCCTTTTTGAGAACTCAGAGTGAGTAAATTGGCCATTTTCATGCACTTTTAACCATTCCATAAATCTTGTGTTTTGGGCCCCTGGAAGCATGAAAATCACTTTAAACATGCTAATTTTAGCTCTAACACTGATGATCCACCTACAAATGTGAACTGACGTTCAAAAATGAAACATTTGAAAACGGACCATTTTCCACATTTCTGAAGCATGACGTAATGGGGGGGTGTTATCTCTTTTGTCGAAAATCAGCCGTTTTTGCTCGAACATTAAATGCCTCCAAATGGTATTTAATTAACTTCCCGAGCCCCTGGAAGCATGAAAATCACTTTAAACATGCTAATTTTAGCTCTAACACTGATGATCCACCTACAAATGTGAACTGACGTTCAAAAATAAAACATTTGAAAACGGACCATTTTCCACATTTCTGAAGCATGACGTAATGGGGGGGTGTTATCTCTTTTGTCGAAAATCAGCCGTTTTTGCTCTAACATTAAATGCCTCCAAATGGTATTTAATTAACTTCCCGGGGTGAAGAAACCCTTTTTGAGAACTCAGAGTGAGTAAATTGGCCATTTTCATGCACTTTTAACCATTCCATAAATCTTGTGTTTTGGGCCCCAAGAAGCATGAAAATCACTTTAAACATGCTAATTTTAGCTCTAACACTGATGATCCACCTACAAATGTGAACTGACGTTCAAAAATAAAACATTTGAAAACTGACCATTTTCCGCATTTCTGAAGCATGACGTAATGGGGGGGTGTTATCTCTTTTGTCGAAAATCAGCCGTTTTTGCTCTAACATTAAATGCCTCCAAATGGTATTTATTTAACTTCCCGGGGTGAAGAAACCCTTTTTGAGAACTCAGAGTGAGTAAATTGGCCATTTTCATGCACTTTTAACCATTCCATAAATCTTGTGTTTTGGGCCCCTGGAAGCATGAAAATCACTTTAAACATGCTAATTTTAGCTCTAACACTGATGATCCACCTACAAATGTGAACTGACGTTCAAAAATAAAACATTTGAAAACTGACCATTTTCCGCATTTCTGAAGCATGACGTAATGGGGGGGTGTTATCTCTTTTGTCGAAAATCAGCCGTTTTTGCTCTAACATTAAATGCCTCCAAATGGTATTTAATAAACTTCCCGGGGTGAAGAAACCCTTTTTGAGAACTCAGAGTGAATAAATTGGCCATTTTCATGCACTTTTAACCATTCCATAAATCTTGTGTTTTGGGCCCCTGGAAGCATGAAAATCACTTTAAACATGCTAATTTTAGCTCTAACACTGATGATCCACCTACAAATGTGAACTGACGTTCAAAAATAAAACATTTGAAAACGGACCATTTTCCACATTTCTGAAGCATGACGTAATGGGGGGGTGTTATCTCTTTTGTCGAAAATCAGCCGTTTTTGCTCTAACATTAAATGCCTCCAAATGGTATTTAATAAACTTCCCGGGGTGAAGAAACCCTTTTTGAGAACTCAGAGTGAATAAATTGGCCATTTTCATGCACTTTTAACCATTCCATAAATCTTGTGTTTTGGGCCCCTGGAAGCATGAAAATCACTTTAAACATGCTAATTTTAGCTCTAACACTGATGATCCACCTACAAATGTGAACTGACGTTCAAAAATAAAACATTTGAAAACGGACCATTTTCCACATTTCTGAAGCATGACGTAATGGGGGGGTGTTATCTCTTTTGTCGAAAATCAGCCGTTTTTGCTCGAACATTAAATGCCTCCAAATGGTATTTAATTAACTTCCCGAGCCCCTGGAAGCATGAAAATCACTTTAAACATGCTAATTTTAGCTCTAACACTGATGATCCACCTACAAATGTGAACTGACGTTCAAAAATAAAACATTTGAAAACGGACCATTTTCCACATTTCTGAAGCCTGACGTAATGGGGGGGTGTTATCTCTTTTGTCGAAAATCAGCCGTTTTTGCTCTAACATTAAATGCCTCCAAATGGTATTTAATTAACTTCCCGGGGTGAAGAAACCCTTTTTGAGAACTCAGAGTGAGTAAATTGGCCATTTTCATGCACTTTTAACCATTCCATAAATCTTGTGTTTTGGGCCCCAAGAAGCATGAAAATCACTTTAAACATGCTAATTTTAGCTCTAACACTGATGATCCACCTACAAATGTGAACTGACGTTCAAAAATAAAACATTTGAAAACGGACCATTTTCCACATTTCTGAAGCATGACGTAATGGGGGGGTGTTATCTCTTTTGTCGAAAATCAGCCGTTTTTGCTCTAACATTAAATGCCTCCAAATGGTATTTAATTAACTTCCCGGGGTGAAGAAACCCTTTTTGAGAACTCAGAGTGAGTAAATTGGCCATTTTCATGCACTTTTAACCATTCCATAAATCTTGTGTTTTGGGCCCCTGGAAGCATGAAAATCAATTTAAACATGCTAATTTTAGCTCTAACACTGATGATCCACCTACAAATGTGAACTGACGTTCAAAAATAAAACATTTGAAAACGGACCATTTTCCACATTTCTGAAGCATGACGTAATGGGGGGGTGTTATCTCTTTTGTCGAAAATCAGCCGTTTTTGCTCGAACATTAAATGCCTCCAAATGGTATTTAATTAACTTCCCGGGGTGAAGAAACCCTTTTTGAGAACTCAGAGTGAGTAAATTGGCCATTTTCATGCACTTTTAACCATTCCATAAATCTTGTGTTTTGGGCCCCTGGAAGCATGAAAATCACTTTAAACATGCTAATTTTAGCTCTAACACTGATGATCCACCTACAAATGTGAACTGACGTTCAAAAATAAAACATTTGAAAACGGACCATTTTCCACATTTCTGAAGCATGACGTAATGGGGGGGTGTTATCTCTTTTGTCGAAAATCAGCCGTTTTTGCTCGAACATTAAATGCCTCCAAATGGTATTTAATTAACTTCCCGGGGTGAAGAAACCCTTTTTGAGAACTCAGAGTGAGTAAATTGGCCATTTTCATGCACTTTTAACCATTCCATAAATCTTGTGTTTTGGGCCCCTGGAAGCATGAAAATCACTTTAAACATGCTAATTTTAGCTCTAACACTGATGATCTACCTACAAATGTGAACTGACGTTCAAAAATAAAACATTTGAAAACGGACCATTTTCCACATTTCTGAAGCATGACGTAATGGGGGGATGTTATCTCTTTTGTCGAAAATCAGCCGTTTTTGCTCGAACATTAAATGCCTCCAAATGGTATTTAATTAACTTCCCGGGGTGAAGAAACCCTTTTTGAGAACTCAGAGTGAGTAAATTGGCCATTTTCATGCACTTTTAACCATTCCATAAATCTTGTGTTTTGGGCCCCTGGAAGCATGAAAATCACTTTAAACATGCTAATTGTAGCTCTAACACTGATGATCCACCTACAAATGTGAACTGACGTTCAAAAATAAAACATTTGAAAACTGACCATTTTCCACATTTCTGAAGCATGACGTAATGGGGGGGTGTTATCTCTTTTGTCGAAAATCAGCCGTTTTTGCTCTAACATTAAATGCCTCCAAATGGTATTTAATTAACTTCCCGAGCCCCTGGAAGCATGAAAATCACTTTAAACATGCTAATTTTAGCTCTAACACTGATGATCCACCTACAAATGTGAACTGACGTTCAAAAATAAAACATTTGAAAACGGACCATTTTCCACATTTCTGAAGCATGACGTAATGGGGGGGTGTTATCTCTTTTGTCGAAAATCAGCCGTTTTTGCTCTAACATTAAATGCCTCCAAATGGTATTTAATTAACTTCCCGAGCCCCTGGAAGCATGAAAATCACTTTAAACATGCTAATTTTAGCTCTAACACTGATGATCCACCTACAAATGTGAACTGACGTTCAAAAATAAAACATTTGAAAACGGACCATTTTCCACATTTCTAAAGCATGACGTAATGGGGGGGTGTTAGCTCTTTCGTCGAAAATCAGCCGTTTTTGCTCGAACATTAAAATCCTCCAAATGGTATTTAATTAACTTCCCGGGGTGAAGAAACCCTTTTTGAGAACTCAGAGTGAGTAAATTGGCCATTTTCATGCACTTTTAACCATTCCATAAATCTTGTGTTTTGGGCCCCTGGAAGCATGAAAATCACTTTAAACATGCTAATTTTAGCTCTAACACTGATGATCCACCTACAAATGTGAACTGACGTTCAAAAATAAAACATTTGAAAACGGACCATTTTCCACATTTCTGAAGCATGACGTAATGGGGGGGTGTTATCTCTTTTGTCGAAAATCAGCCGTTTTTGCTCGAACATTAAATGCCTCCAAATGGTATTTAATTAACTTCCCGGGGTGAAGAAACCCTTTTTGAGAACTCAGAGTGAGTAAATTGGCCATTTTCATGCACTTTTAACCATTCCATAAATCTTGTGTTTTGGGCCCCAAGAAGCATGAAAATCACTTTAAACATGCTAATTTTAGCTCTAACACTGATGATCCACCTACAAATGTGAACTGACGTTCAAAAATAAAACATTTGAAAACTGACCATTTTCCGCATTTCTGAAGCATGACGTAATGGGGGGGTGTTATCTCTTTTGTCGAAAATCAGCCGTTTTTGCTCTAACATTAAATGCCTCCAAATGGTATTTATTTAACTTCCCGGGGTGAAGAAACCCTTTTTGAGAACTCAGAGTGAGTAAATTGGCCATTTTCATGCACTTTTAACCATTCCATAAATCTTGTGTTTTGGGCCCCTGGAAGCATGAAAATCACTTTAAACATGCTAATTTTAGCTCTAACACTGATGATCCACCTACAAATGTGAACTGACGTTCAAAAATAAAACATTTGAAAACGGACCATTTTCCACATTTCTGAAGCATGACGTAATGGGGGGGTGTTATCTCTTTTGTCGAAAATCAGCCGTTTTTGCTCTAACATTAAATGCCTCCAAATGGTATTTAATAAACTTCCCGGGGTGAAGAAACCCTTTTTGAGAACTCAGAGTGAATAAATTGGCCATTTTCATGCACTTTTAACCATTCCATAAATCTTGTGTTTTGGGCCCCTGGAAGCATGAAAATCACTTTAAACATGCTAATTTTAGCTCTAACACTGATGATCCACCTACAAATGTGAACTGACGTTCAAAAATAAAACATTTGAAAACGGACCATTTTCCACATTTCTGAAGCATGACGTAATGGGGGGGTGTTATCTCTTTTGTCGAAAATCAGCCGTTTTTGCTCGAACATTAAATGCCTCCAAATGGTATTTAATTAACTTCCCGGGGTGAAGAAACCCTTTTTGAGAACTCAGAGTGAGTAAATTGGCCATTTTCATGCACTTTTAACCATTCCATAAATCTTGTGTTTTGGGCCCCTGGAAGCATGAAAATCACTTTAAACATGCTAATTTTAGCTCTAACACTGATGATCCACCTACAAATGTGAACTGACGTTCAAAAATGAAACATTTGAAAACGGACCATTTTCCACATTTCTGAAGCATGACGTAATGGGGGGGTGTTATCTCTTTTGTCGAAAATCAGCCGTTTTTGCTCGAACATTAAATGCCTCCAAATGGTATTTAATTAACTTCCCGAGCCCCTGGAAGCATGAAAATCACTTTAAACATGCTAATTTTAACTCTAACACTGATGATCCACCTACAAATGTGAACTGACGTTCAAAAATAAAACATTTGAAAACGGACCATTTTCCACATTTCTGAAGCATGACGTAATGGGGGGGTGTTATCTCTTTTGTCGAAAATCAGCCGTTTTTGCTCTAACATTAAATGCCTCCAAATGGTATTTAATTAACTTCCCGGGGTGAAGAAACCCTTTTTGAGAACTCAGAGTGAGTAAATTGGCCATTTTCATGCACTTTTAACCATTCCATAAATCTTGTGTTTTGGGCCCCAAGAAGCATGAAAATCACTTTAAACATGCTAATTTTAGCTCTAACACTGATGATCCACCTACAAATGTGAACTGACGTTCAAAAATAAAACATTTGAAAACGGACCATTTTCCACATTTCTGAAGCATGACGTAATGGGGGGGTGTTATCTCTTTTGTCGAAAATCAGCCGTTTTTGCTCTAACATTAAATGCCTCCAAATGGTATTTAATTAACTTCCCGGGGTGAAGAAACCCTTTTTGAGAACTCAGAGTGAGTAAATTGGCCATTTTCATGCACTTTTAACCATTCCATAAATCTTGTGTTTTGGGCCCCTGGAAGCATGAAAATCACTTTAAACATGCTAATTTTAGCTCTAACACTGATGATCCACCTACAAATGTGAACTGACGTTCAAAAATAAAACATTTGAAAACGGACCATTTTCCACATTTCTGAAGCATGACGTAATGGGGGGGTGTTATCTCTTTTGTCGAAAATCAGCCGTTTTTGCTCTAACATTAAATGCCTCCAAATGGTATTTAATAAACTTCCCGGGGTGAAGAAACCCTTTTTGAGAACTCAGAGTGAGTAAATTGGCCATTTTCATGCACTTTTAACCATTCCATAAATCTTGTGTTTTGGGCCCCTGGAAGCATGAAAATCACTTTAAACATGCTAATTTTAGCTCTAACACTGATGATCCACCTACAAATGTGAACTGACGTTCAAAAATAAAACATTTGAAAACGAACCATTTTCCACATTTCTGAAGCATGACGTAATGGGGGGGTGTTATCTCTTTTGTCGAAAATCAGCCGTTTTTGCTCTAACATTAAATGCCTCCAAATGGTATTTAATTAACTTCCCGGGGTGAAGAAACCCTTTTTGAGAACTCAGAGTGAGTAAATTGGCCATTTTCATGCACTTTTAACCATTCCATAAATCTTGTGTTTTGGGCCCCTGGAAGCATGAAAATCACTTTAAACATGCTAATTTTAGCTCTAACACTGATGATCCACCTACAAATGTGAACTGACGTTCAAAAATAAAACATTTGAAAACGGACCATTTTCCACATTTCTGAAGCATGACGTAATGGGGGGGTGTTATCTCTTTTGTCGAAAATCAGCCGTTTTTGCTCGAACATTAAATGCCTCCAAATGGTATTTAATTAACTTCCCGGGGTGAAGAAACCCTTTTTGAGAACTCAGAGTGAGTAAATTGGCCATTTTCATGCACTTTTAACCATTCCATAAATCTTGTGTTTTGGGCCCCTGGAAGCATGAAAATCAATTTAAACATGCTAATTTTAGCTCTAACACTGATGATCCACCTACAAATGTGAACTGACGTTCAAAAATAAAACATTTGAAAACGGACCATTTTCCACATTTCTGAAGCATGACGTAATGGGGGGGTGTTATCTCTTTTGTCGAAAATCAGCCGTTTTTGCTCGAACATTAAATGCCTCCAAATGGTATTTAATTAACTTCCCGGGGTGAAGAAACCCTTTTTGAGAACTCAGAGTGAGTAAATTGGCCATTTTCATGCACTTTTAACCATTCCATAAATCTTGTGTTTTAGGCCCCTGGAAGCATGAAAATCACTTTAAACATGCTAATTTTAGCTCTAACACTGATGATCCACCTACAAATGTGAACTGACGTTCAAAAATAAAACATTTGAAAACGGACCATTTTCCACATTTCTGAAGCATGACGTAATGGGGGGGTGTTATCTCTTTTGTCGAAAATCAGCCGTTTTTGCTCGAACATTAAATGCCTCCAAATGGTATTTAATTAACTTCCCGGGGTGAAGAAACCCTTTTTGAGAACTCAGAGTGAGTAAATTGGCCATTTTCATGCACTTTTAACCATTCCATAAATCTTGTGTTTTGGGCCCCTGGAAGCATGAAAATCACTTTAAACATGCTAATTTTAGCTCTAACACTGATGATCTACCTACAAATGTGAACTGACGTTCAAAAATAAAACATTTGAAAACGGACCATTTTCCACATTTCTGAAGCATGACGTAATGGGGGGATGTTATCTCTTTTGTCGAAAATCAGCCGTTTTTGCTCGAACATTAAATGCCTCCAAATGGTATTTAATTAACTTCCCGGGGTGAAGAAACCCTTTTTGAGAACTCAGAGTGAGTAAATTGGCCATTTTCATGCACTTTTAACCATTCCATAAATCTTGTGTTTTGGGCCCCTGGAAGCATGAAAATCACTTTAAACATGCTAATTGTAGCTCTAACACTGATGATCCACCTACAAATGTGAACTGACGTTCAAAAATAAAACATTTGAAAACGGACCATTTTCCACATTTCTGAAGCATGACGTAATGGGGGGGTGTTATCTCTTTTGTCGAAAATCAGCCGTTTTTGCTCTAACATTAAATGCCTCCAAATGGTATTTAATTAACTTCCCGAGCCCCTGGAAGCATGAAAATCACTTTAAACATGCTAATTTTAGCTCTAACACTGATGATCCACCTACAAATGTGAACTGACGTTCAAAAATAAAACATTTGAAAACGGACCATTTTCCACATTTCTGAAGCATGACGTAATGGGGGGGTGTTATCTCTTTTGTCGAAAATCAGCCGTTTTTGCTCTAACATTAAATGCCTCCAAATGGTATTTAATAAACTTCCCGGGGTGAAGAAACCCTTTTTGAGAACTCAGAGTGAATAAATTGGCCATTTTCATGCACTTTTAACCATTCCATAAATCTTGTGTTTTGGGCCCCTGGAAGCATGAAAATCACTTTAAACATGCTAATTTTAGCTCTAACACTGATGATCCACCTACAAATGTGAACTGACGTTCAAAAATAAAACATTTGAAAACGGACCATTTTCCACATTTCTGAAGCATGACGTAATGGGGGGGTGTTATCTCTTTTGTCGAAAATCAGCCGTTTTTGCTCGAACATTAAATGCCTCCAAATGGTATTTAATTAACTTCCCGAGCCCCTGGAAGCATGAAAATCACTTTAAACATGCTAATTTTAGCTCTAACACTGATGATCCACCTACAAATGTGAACTGACGTTCAAAAATAAAACATTTGAAAACGGACCATTTTCCACATTTCTGAAGCCTGACGTAATGGGGGGGTGTTATCTCTTTTGTCGAAAATCAGCCGTTTTTGCTCTAACATTAAATGCCTCCAAATGGTATTTAATTAACTTCCCGGGGTGAAGAAACCCTTTTTGAGAACTCAGAGTGAGTAAATTGGCCATTTTCATGCACTTTTAACCATTCCATAAATCTTGTGTTTTGGGCCCCAAGAAGCATGAAAATCACTTTAAACATGCTAATTTTAGCTCTAACACTGATGATCCACCTACAAATGTGAACTGACGTTCAAAAATAAAACATTTGAAAACGGACCATTTTCCACATTTCTGAAGCATGACGTAATGGGGGGGTGTTATCTCTTTTGTCGAAAATCAGCCGTTTTTGCTCTAACATTAAATGCCTCCAAATGGTATTTAATTAACTTCCCGGGGTGAAGAAACCCTTTTTGAGAACTCAGAGTGAGTAAATTGGCCATTTTCATGCACTTTTAACCATTCCATAAATCTTGTGTTTTGGGCCCCTGGAAGCATGAAAATCAATTTAAACATGCTAATTTTAGCTCTAACACTGATGATCCACCTACAAATGTGAACTGACGTTCAAAAATAAAACATTTGAAAACGGACCATTTTCCACATTTCTGAAGCATGACGTAATGGGGGGGTGTTATCTCTTTTGTCGAAAATCAGCCGTTTTTGCTCGAACATTAAATGCCTCCAAATGGTATTTAATTAACTTCCCGGGGTGAAGAAACCCTTTTTGAGAACTCAGAGTGAGTAAATTGGCCATTTTCATGCACTTTTAACCATTCCATAAATCTTGTGTTTTGGGCCCCTGGAAGCATGAAAATCACTTTAAACATGCTAATTTTAGCTCTAACACTGATGATCCACCTACAAATGTGAACTGACGTTCAAAAATAAAACATTTGAAAACGGACCATTTTCCACATTTCTGAAGCATGACGTAATGGGGGGGTGTTATCTCTTTTGTCGAAAATCAGCCGTTTTTGCTCGAACATTAAATGCCTCCAAATGGTATTTAATTAACTTCCCGGGGTGAAGAAACCCTTTTTGAGAACTCAGAGTGAGTAAATTGGCCATTTTCATGCACTTTTAACCATTCCATAAATCTTGTGTTTTGGGCCCCTGGAAGCATGAAAATCACTTTAAACATGCTAATTTTAGCTCTAACACTGATGATCTACCTACAAATGTGAACTGACGTTCAAAAATAAAACATTTGAAAACGGACCATTTTCCACATTTCTGAAGCATGACGTAATGGGGGGATGTTATCTCTTTTGTCGAAAATCAGCCGTTTTTGCTCGAACATTAAATGCCTCCAAATGGTATTTAATTAACTTCCCGGGGTGAAGAAACCCTTTTTGAGAACTCAGAGTGAGTAAATTGGCCATTTTCATGCACTTTTAACCATTCCATAAATCTTGTGTTTTGGGCCCCTGGAAGCATGAAAATCACTTTAAACATGCTAATTGTAGCTCTAACACTGATGATCCACCTACAAATGTGAACTGACGTTCAAAAATAAAACATTTGAAAACTGACCATTTTCCACATTTCTGAAGCATGACGTAATGGGGGGGTGTTATCTCTTTTGTCGAAAATCAGCCGTTTTTGCTCTAACATTAAATGCCTCCAAATGGTATTTAATTAACTTCCCGAGCCCCTGGAAGCATGAAAATCACTTTAAACATGCTAATTTTAGCTCTAACACTGATGATCCACCTACAAATGTGAACTGACGTTCAAAAATAAAACATTTGAAAACGGACCATTTTCCACATTTCTGAAGCATGACGTAATGGGGGGGTGTTATCTCTTTTGTCGAAAATCAGCCGTTTTTGCTCTAACATTAAATGCCTCCAAATGGTATTTAATTAACTTCCCGAGCCCCTGGAAGCATGAAAATCACTTTAAACATGCTAATTTTAGCTCTAACACTGATGATCCACCTACAAATGTGAACTGACGTTCAAAAATAAAACATTTGAAAACGGACCATTTTCCACATTTCTAAAGCATGACGTAATGGGGGGGTGTTAGCTCTTTCGTCGAAAATCAGCCGTTTTTGCTCGAACATTAAAATCCTCCAAATGGTATTTAATTAACTTCCCGGGGTGAAGAAACCCTTTTTGAGAACTCAGAGTGAGTAAATTGGCCATTTTCATGCACTTTTAACCATTCCATAAATCTTGTGTTTTGGGCCCCTGGAAGCATGAAAATCACTTTAAACATGCTAATTTTAGCTCTAACACTGATGATCCACCTACAAATGTGAACTGACGTTCAAAAATAAAACATTTGAAAACGGACCATTTTCCACATTTCTGAAGCATGACGTAATGGGGGGGTGTTATCTCTTTTGTCGAAAATCAGCCGTTTTTGCTCGAACATTAAATGCCTCCAAATGGTATTTAATTAACTTCCCGGGGTGAAGAAACCCTTTTTGAGAACTCAGAGTGAGTAAATTGGCCATTTTCATGCACTTTTAACCATTCCATAAATCTTGTGTTTTGGGCCCCAAGAAGCATGAAAATCACTTTAAACATGCTAATTTTAGCTCTAACACTGATGATCCACCTACAAATGTGAACTGACGTTCAAAAATAAAACATTTGAAAACTGACCATTTTCCGCATTTCTGAAGCATGACGTAATGGGGGGGTGTTATCTCTTTTGTCGAAAATCAGCCGTTTTTGCTCTAACATTAAATGCCTCCAAATGGTATTTATTTAACTTCCCGGGGTGAAGAAACCCTTTTTGAGAACTCAGAGTGAGTAAATTGGCCATTTTCATGCACTTTTAACCATTCCATAAATCTTGTGTTTTGGGCCCCTGGAAGCATGAAAATCACTTTAAACATGCTAATTTTAGCTCTAACACTGATGATCCACCTACAAATGTGAACTGACGTTCAAAAATAAAACATTTGAAAACGGACCATTTTCCACATTTCTGAAGCATGACGTAATGGGGGGGTGTTATCTCTTTTGTCGAAAATCAGCCGTTTTTGCTCTAACATTAAATGCCTCCAAATGGTATTTAATAAACTTCCCGGGGTGAAGAAACCCTTTTTGAGAACTCAGAGTGAATAAATTGGCCATTTTCATGCACTTTTAACCATTCCATAAATCTTGTGTTTTGGGCCCCTGGAAGCATGAAAATCACTTTAAACATGCTAATTTTAGCTCTAACACTGATGATCCACCTACAAATGTGAACTGACGTTCAAAAATAAAACATTTGAAAACGGACCATTTTCCACATTTCTGAAGCATGACGTAATGGGGGGGTGTTATCTCTTTTGTCGAAAATCAGCCGTTTTTGCTCGAACATTAAATGCCTCCAAATGGTATTTAATTAACTTCCCGGGGTGAAGAAACCCTTTTTGAGAACTCAGAGTGAGTAAATTGGCCATTTTCATGCACTTTTAACCATTCCATAAATCTTGTGTTTTGGGCCCCTGGAAGCATGAAAATCACTTTAAACATGCTAATTTTAGCTCTAACACTGATGATCCACCTACAAATGTGAACTGACGTTCAAAAATGAAACATTTGAAAACGGACCATTTTCCACATTTCTGAAGCATGACGTAATGGGGGGGTGTTATCTCTTTTGTCGAAAATCAGCCGTTTTTGCTCGAACATTAAATGCCTCCAAATGGTATTTAATTAACTTCCCGAGCCCCTGGAAGCATGAAAATCACTTTAAACATGCTAATTTTAACTCTAACACTGATGATCCACCTACAAATGTGAACTGACGTTCAAAAATAAAACATTTGAAAACGGACCATTTTCCACATTTCTGAAGCATGACGTAATGGGGGGGTGTTATCTCTTTTGTCGAAAATCAGCCGTTTTTGCTCTAACATTAAATGCCTCCAAATGGTATTTAATTAACTTCCCGGGGTGAAGAAACCCTTTTTGAGAACTCAGAGTGAGTAAATTGGCCATTTTCATGCACTTTTAACCATTCCATAAATCTTGTGTTTTGGGCCCCAAGAAGCATGAAAATCACTTTAAACATGCTAATTTTAGCTCTAACACTGATGATCCACCTACAAATGTGAACTGACGTTCAAAAATAAAACATTTGAAAACGGACCATTTTCCACATTTCTGAAGCATGACGTAATGGGGGGGTGTTATCTCTTTTGTCGAAAATCAGCCGTTTTTGCTCTAACATTAAATGCCTCCAAATGGTATTTAATTAACTTCCCGGGGTGAAGAAACCCTTTTTGAGAACTCAGAGTGAGTAAATTGGCCATTTTCATGCACTTTTAACCATTCCATAAATCTTGTGTTTTGGGCCCCTGGAAGCATGAAAATCACTTTAAACATGCTAATTTTAGCTCTAACACTGATGATCCACCTACAAATGTGAACTGACGTTCAAAAATAAAACATTTGAAAACGGACCATTTTCCACATTTCTGAAGCATGACGTAATGGGGGGGTGTTATCTCTTTTGTCGAAAATCAGCCGTTTTTGCTCTAACATTAAATGCCTCCAAATGGTATTTAATAAACTTCCCGGGGTGAAGAAACCCTTTTTGAGAACTCAGAGTGAGTAAATTGGCCATTTTCATGCACTTTTAACCATTCCATAAATCTTGTGTTTTGGGCCCCTGGAAGCATGAAAATCACTTTAAACATGCTAATTTTAGCTCTAACACTGATGATCCACCTACAAATGTGAACTGACGTTCAAAAATAAAACATTTGAAAACGAACCATTTTCCACATTTCTGAAGCATGACGTAATGGGGGGGTGTTATCTCTTTTGTCGAAAATCAGCCGTTTTTGCTCTAACATTAAATGCCTCCAAATGGTATTTAATTAACTTCCCGGGGTGAAGAAACCCTTTTTGAGAACTCAGAGTGAGTAAATTGGCCATTTTCATGCACTTTTAACCATTCCATAAATCTTGTGTTTTGGGCCCCTGGAAGCATGAAAATCACTTTAAACATGCTAATTTTAGCTCTAACACTGATGATCCACCTACAAATGTGAACTGACGTTCAAAAATAAAACATTTGAAAACGGACCATTTTCCACATTTCTGAAGCATGACGTAATGGGGGGGTGTTATCTCTTTTGTCGAAAATCAGCCGTTTTTGCTCGAACATTAAATGCCTCCAAATGGTATTTAATTAACTTCCCGGGGTGAAGAAACCCTTTTTGAGAACTCAGAGTGAGTAAATTGGCCATTTTCATGCACTTTTAACCATTCCATAAATCTTGTGTTTTGGGCCCCTGGAAGCATGAAAATCAATTTAAACATGCTAATTTTAGCTCTAACACTGATGATCCACCTACAAATGTGAACTGACGTTCAAAAATAAAACATTTGAAAACGGACCATTTTCCACATTTCTGAAGCATGACGTAATGGGGGGGTGTTATCTCTTTTGTCGAAAATCAGCCGTTTTTGCTCGAACATTAAATGCCTCCAAATGGTATTTAATTAACTTCCCGGGGTGAAGAAACCCTTTTTGAGAACTCAGAGTGAGTAAATTGGCCATTTTCATGCACTTTTAACCATTCCATAAATCTTGTGTTTTAGGCCCCTGGAAGCATGAAAATCACTTTAAACATGCTAATTTTAGCTCTAACACTGATGATCCACCTACAAATGTGAACTGACGTTCAAAAATAAAACATTTGAAAACGGACCATTTTCCACATTTCTGAAGCATGACGTAATGGGGGGGTGTTATCTCTTTTGTCGAAAATCAGCCGTTTTTGCTCGAACATTAAATGCCTCCAAATGGTATTTAATTAACTTCCCGGGGTGAAGAAACCCTTTTTGAGAACTCAGAGTGAGTAAATTGGCCATTTTCATGCACTTTTAACCATTCCATAAATCTTGTGTTTTGGGCCCCTGGAAGCATGAAAATCACTTTAAACATGCTAATTTTAGCTCTAACACTGATGATCTACCTACAAATGTGAACTGACGTTCAAAAATAAAACATTTGAAAACGGACCATTTTCCACATTTCTGAAGCATGACGTAATGGGGGGATGTTATCTCTTTTGTCGAAAATCAGCCGTTTTTGCTCGAACATTAAATGCCTCCAAATGGTATTTAATTAACTTCCCGGGGTGAAGAAACCCTTTTTGAGAACTCAGAGTGAGTAAATTGGCCATTTTCATGCACTTTTAACCATTCCATAAATCTTGTGTTTTGGGCCCCTGGAAGCATGAAAATCACTTTAAACATGCTAATTGTAGCTCTAACACTGATGATCCACCTACAAATGTGAACTGACGTTCAAAAATAAAACATTTGAAAACGGACCATTTTCCACATTTCTGAAGCATGACGTAATGGGGGGGTGTTATCTCTTTTGTCGAAAATCAGCCGTTTTTGCTCTAACATTAAATGCCTCCAAATGGTATTTAATTAACTTCCCGAGCCCCTGGAAGCATGAAAATCACTTTAAACATGCTAATTTTAGCTCTAACACTGATGATCCACCTACAAATGTGAACTGACGTTCAAAAATAAAACATTTGAAAACGGACCATTTTCCACATTTCTGAAGCATGACGTAATGGGGGGGTGTTATCTCTTTTGTCGAAAATCAGCCGTTTTTGCTCTAACATTAAATGCCTCCAAATGGTATTTAATTAACTTCCCGAGCCCCTGGAAGCATGAAAATCACTTTAAACATGCTAATTTTAGCTCTAACACTGATGATCCACCTACAAATGTGAACTGACGTTCAAAAATAAAACATTTGAAAACGGACCATTTTCCACATTTCTAAAGCATGACGTAATGGGGGGGTGTTAGCTCTTTCGTCGAAAATCAGCCGTTTTTGCTCGAACATTAAAATCCTCCAAATGGTATTTAATTAACTTCCCGGGGTGAAGAAACCCTTTTTGAGAACTCAGAGTGAGTAAATTGGCCATTTTCATGCACTTTTAACCATTCCATAAATCTTGTGTTTTGGGCCCCTGGAAGCATGAAAATCACTTTAAACATGCTAATTTTAGCTCTAACACTGATGATCCACCTACAAATGTGAACTGACGTTCAAAAATAAAACATTTGAAAACGGACCATTTTCCACATTTCTGAAGCATGACGTAATGGGGGGGTGTTATCTCTTTTGTCGAAAATCAGCCGTTTTTGCTCGAACATTAAATGCCTCCAAATGGTATTTAATTAACTTCCCGGGGTGAAGAAACCCTTTTTGAGAACTCAGAGTGAGTAAATTGGCCATTTTCATGCACTTTTAACCATTCCATAAATCTTGTGTTTTGGGCCCCTGGAAGCATGAAAATCACTTTAAACATGCTAATTTTAGCTCTAACACTGATGATCCACCTACAAATGTGAACTGACGTTCAAAAATAAAACATTTGAAAACGGACCATTTTCCACATTTCTGAAGCATGACGTAATGGGGGGGTGTTATCTCTTTTGTCGAAAATCAGCCGTTTTTGCTCGAACATTAAATGCCTCCAAATGGTATTTAATTAACTTCCCGGGGTGAAGAAACCCTTTTTGAGAACTCAGAGTGAGTAAATTGGCCATTTTCATGCACTTTTAACCATTCCATAAATCTTGTGTTTTGGGCCCCTGGAAGCATGAAAATCACTTTAAACATGCTAATTTTAGCTCTAACACTGATGATCCACCTACAAATGTGAACTGACGTTCAAAAATGAAACATTTGAAAACGGACCATTTTCCACATTTCTGAAGCATGACGTAATGGGGGGGTGTTATCTCTTTTGTCGAAAATCAGCCGTTTTTGCTCGAACATTAAATGCCTCCAAATGGTATTTAATTAACTTCCCGAGCCCCTGGAAGCATGAAAATCACTTTAAACATGCTAATTTTAGCTCTAACACTGATGATCCACCTACAAATGTGAACTGACGTTCAAAAATAAAACATTTGAAAACGGACCATTTTCCACATTTCTGAAGCATGACGTAATGGGGGAGTGTTATCTCTTTTGTCGAAAATCAGCCGTTTTTGCTCTAACATTAAATGCCTCCAAATGGTATTTAATTAACTTCCCGGGGTGAAGAAACCCTTTTTGAGAACTCAGAGTGAGTAAATTGGCCATTTTCATGCACTTTTAACCATTCCATAAATCTTGTGTTTTGGGCCCCAAGAAGCATGAAAATCACTTTAAACATGCTAATTTTAGCTCTAACACTGATGATCCACCTACAAATGTGAACTGACGTTCAAAAATAAAACATTTGAAAACGGACCATTTTCCACATTTCTGAAGCATGACGTAATGGGGGGGTGTTATCTCTTTTGTCGAAAATCAGCCGTTTTTGCTCTAACATTAAATGCCTCCAAATGGTATTTAATTAACTTCCCGAGCCCCTGGAAGCATGAAAATCACTTTAAACATGCTAATTTTAGCTCTAACACTGATGATCCACCTACAAATGTGAACTGACGTTCAAAAATAAAACATTTGAAAACGGACCATTTTCCACATTTCTGAAGCATGACGTAATGGGGGGGTGTTATCTCTTTTGTCGAAAATCAGCCGTTTTTGCTCTAACATTAAATGCCTCCAAATGGTATTTAATTAACTTCCCGAGCCCCTGGAAGCATGAAAATCACTTTAAACATGCTAATTTTAGCTCTAACACTGATGATCCACCTACAAATGTGAACTGACGTTCAAAAATAAAACATTTGAAAACGGACCATTTTCCACATTTCTAAAGCATGACGTAATGGGGGGGTGTTAGCTCTTTCGTCGAAAATCAGCCGTTTTTGCTCGAACATTAAAATCCTCCAACTGGTATTTAATTAACTTCCCGGGGTGAAGAAACCCTTTTTGAGAACTCAGAGTGAGTAAATTGGCCATTTTCATGCACTTTTAACCATTCCATAAATCTTGTGTTTTGGGCCCCTGGAATCATGAAAATCACTTTAAACATGCTAATTTTAGCTCTAACACTGATGATCCACCTACAAATGTGAACTGACGTTCAAAAATAAAACATTTGAAAACGGACCATTTTCCACATTTCTGAAGCATGACGTAATGGAGGGTGTTATCTCTTTTGTCGAAAATCAGCCGTTTTTGCTCGAACATTAAATGCCTCCAAATGGTATTTAATTAACTTCCCGGGGTGAAGAAACCCTTTTTGAGAACTCAGAGTGAGTAAATTGGCCATTTTCATGCACTTTTAACCATTCCATAAATCTTGTGTTTTGGGCCCCTGGAAGCATGAAAATCACTTTAAACATGCTAATTTTAGCTCTAACACTGATGATCCACCTACAAATGTGAACTGACGTTCAAAAATAAAACATTTGAAAACGGACCATTTTCCACATTTCTGAAGCATGACGTAATGGGGGGGTGTTATCTCTTTTGTCGAAAATCAGCCGTTTTTGCTCGAACATTAAATGCCTCCAAATGGTATTTAATTAACTTCCCGGGGTGAAGAAACCCTTTTTGAGAACTCAGAGTGAGTAAATTGGCCATTTTCATGCACTTTTAACCATTCCATAAATCTTGTGTTTTGGGCCCCTGGAAGCATGAAAATCACTTTAAACATGCTAATTTTAGCTCTAACACTGATGATCCACCTACAAATGTGAACTGACGTTCAAAAATGAAACATTTGAAAACGGACCATTTTCCACATTTCTGAAGCATGACGTAATGGGGGGGTGTTATCTCTTTTGTCGAAAATCAGCCGTTTTTGCTCGAACATTAAATGCCTCCAAATGGTATTTAATTAACTTCCCGAGCCCCTGGAAGCATGAAAATCACTTTAAACATGCTAATTTTAGCTCTAACACTGATGATCCACCTACAAATGTGAACTGACGTTCAAAAATAAAACATTTGAAAACGGACCATTTTCCACATTTCTGAAGCATGACGTAATGGGGGGGTGTTATCTCTTTTGTCGAAAATCAGCCGTTTTTGCTCTAACATTAAATGCCTCCAAATGGTATTTAATTAACTTCCCGGGGTGAAGAAACCCTTTTTGAGAACTCAGAGTGAGTAAATTGGCCATTTTCATGCACTTTTAACCATTCCATAAATCTTGTGTTTTGGGCCCCAAGAAGCATGAAAATCACTTTAAACATGCTAATTTTAGCTCTAACACTGATGATCCACCTACAAATGTGAACTGACGTTCAAAAATAAAACATTTGAAAACGGACCATTTTCCACATTTCTGAAGCATGACGTAATGGGGGGGTGTTATCTCTTTTGTCGAAAATCAGCCGTTTTTGCTCTAACATTAAATGCCTCCAAATGGTATTTAATTAACTTCCCGGGGTGAAGAAACCCTTTTTGAGAACTCAGAGTGAGTAAATTGGCCATTTTCATGCACTTTTAACCATTCCATAAATCTTGTGTTTTGGGCCCCTGGAAGCATGAAAATCACTTTAAACATGCTAATTTTAGCTCTAACACTGATGATCCACCTACAAATGTGAACTGACGTTCAAAAATAAAACATTTGAAAACGGACCATTTTCCACATTTCTGAAGCATGACGTAATGGGGGGGTGTTATCTCTTTTGTCGAAAATCAGCCGTTTTTGCTCTAACATTAAATGCCTCCAAATGGTATTTAATAAACTTCCCGGGGTGAAGAAACCCTTTTTGAGAACTCAGAGTGAGTAAATTGGCCATTTTCATGCACTTTTAACCATTCCATAAATCTTGTGTTTTGGGCCCCTGGAAGCATGAAAATCACTTTAAACATGCTAATTTTAGCTCTAACACTGATGATCCACCTACAAATGTGAACTGACGTTCAAAAATAAAACATTTGAAAACGGACCATTTTCCACATTTCTGAAGCATGACGTAATGGGGGGGTGTTATCTCTTTTGTCGAAAATCAGCCGTTTTTGCTCGAACATTAAATGCCTCCAAATGGTATTTAATTAACTTCCCGAGCCCCTGGAAGCATGAAAATCACTTTAAACATGCTAATTTTAGCTCTAACACTGATGATCCACCTACAAATGTGAACTGACGTTCAAAAATAAAACATTTGAAAACGGACCATTTTCCACATTTCTGAAGCATGACGTAATGGGGGGGTGTTATCTCTTTTGTCGAAAATCAGCCGTTTTTGCTCTAACATTAAATGCCTCCAAATGGTATTTAATTAACTTCCCGGGGTGAAGAAACCCTTTTTGAGAACTCAGAGTGAGTAAATTGGCCATTTTCATGCACTTTTAACCATTCCATAAATCTTGTGTTTTGGGCCCCAAGAAGCATGAAAATCACTTTAAACATGCTAATTTTAGCTCTAACACTGATGATCCACCTACAAATGTGAACTGACGTTCAAAAATAAAACATTTGAAAACGGACCATTTTCCACATTTCTGAAGCATGACGTAATGGGGGGGTGTTATCTCTTTTGTCGAAAATCAGCCATTTTTGCTCTAACATTAAATGCCTCCAAATGGTATTTAATAAACTTCCCGGGGTGAAGAAACCCTTTTTGAGAACTCAGAGTGAGTAAATTGGCCATTTTCATGCACTTTTAACCATTCCATAAATCTTGTGTTTTGGGCCCCTGGAAGCATGAAAATCACTTTAAACATGCTAATTTTAGCTCTAACACTGATGATCCACCTACAAATGTGAACTGACGTTCAAAAATGAAACATTTGAAAACGGACCATTTTCCACATTTCTGAAGCATGACGTAATGGGGGGGTGTTATCTCTTTTGTCGAAAATCAGCCGTTTTTGCTCGAACATTAAATGCCTCCAAATGGTATTTAATTAACTTCCCGAGCCCCTGGAAGCATGAAAATCACTTTAAACATGCTAATTTTAGCTCTAACACTGATGATCCACCTACAAATGTGAACTGACGTTCAAAAATAAAACATTTGAAAACGGACCATTTTCCACATTTCTGAAGCATGACGTAATGGGGGGGTGTTATCTCTTTTGTCGAAAATCAGCCGTTTTTGCTCTAACATTAAATGCCTCCAAATGGTATTTAATTAACTTCCCGGGGTGAAGAAACCCTTTTTGAGAACTCAGAGTGAGTAAATTGGCCATTTTCATGCACTTTTAACCATTCCATAAATCTTGTGTTTTGGGCCCCAAGAAGCATGAAAATCACTTTAAACATGCTAATTTTAGCTCTAACACTGATGATCCACCTACAAATGTGAACTGACGTTCAAAAATAAAACATTTGAAAACGGACCATTTTCCACATTTCTGAAGCATGACGTAATGGGGGGGTGTTATCTCTTTTGTCGAAAATCAGCCGTTTTTGCTCTAACATTAAATGCCTCCAAATGGTATTTAATTAACTTCCCGGGGTGAAGAAACCCTTTTTGAGAACTCAGAGTGAGTAAATTGGCCATTTTCATGCACTTTTAACCATTCCATAAATCTTGTGTTTTGGGCCCCTGGAAGCATGAAAATCACTTTAAACATGCTAATTTTAGCTCTAACACTGATGATCCACCTACAAATGTGAACTGACGTTCAAAAATGAAACATTTGAAAACGGACCATTTTCCACATTTCTGAAGCATGACGTAATGGGGGGGTGTTATCTCTTTTGTCGAAAATCAGCCGTTTTTGCTCGAACATTAAATGCCTCCAAATGGTATTTAATTAACTTCCCGAGCCCCTGGAAGCATGAAAATCACTTTAAACATGCTAATTTTAGCTCTAACACTGATGATCCACCTACAAATGTGAACTGACGTTCAAAAATAAAACATTTGAAAACGGACCATTTTCCACATTTCTGAAGCATGACGTAATGGGGGGGTGTTATCTCTTTTGTCGAAAATCAGCCGTTTTTGCTCTAACATTAAATGCCTCCAAATGGTATTTAATTAACTTCCCGGGGTGAAGAAACCCTTTTTGAGAACTCAGAGTGAGTAAATTGGCCATTTTCATGCACTTTTAACCATTCCATAAATCTTGTGTTTTGGGCCCCAAGAAGCATGAAAATCACTTTAAACATGCTAATTTTAGCTCTAACACTGATGATCCACCTACAAATGTGAACTGACGTTCAAAAATAAAACATTTGAAAACGGACTATTTTCCACATTTCTGAAGCATGACGTAATGGGGGGGTGTTATCTCTTTTTGTCGAAAATCAGCCGTTTTTGCTCTAACATTAAATGCCTCCAAATGGTATTTAATTAACTTCCCGGGGTGAAGAAACCCTTTTTGAGAACTCAGAGTGAGTAAATTGGCCATTTTCATGCACTTTTAACCATTCCATAAATCTTGTGTTTTGGGCCCCTGGAAGCATGAAAATCACTTTAAACATGCTAATTTTAGCTCTAACACTGATGATCCACCTACAAATGTGAACTGACGTTCAAAAATAAAACATTTGAAAACGGACCATTTTCCACATTTCTGAAGCATGACGTAATGGGGGGGTGTTATCTCTTTTGTCGAAAATCAGCCATTTTTGCTCTAACATTAAATGCCTCCAAATGGTATTTAATAAACTTCCCGGGGTGAAGAAACCCTTTTTGAGAACTCAGAGTGAGTAAATTGGCCATTTTCATGCACTTTTAACCATTCCATAAATCTTGTGTTTTGGGCCCCTGGAAGCATGAAAATCACTTTAAACATGCTAATTTTAGCTCTAACACTGATGATCCACCTACAAATGTGAACTGACGTTCAAAAATAAAACATTTGAAAACGGACCATTTTCCACATTTCTGAAGCATGACGTAATGGGGGGGTGTTATCTCTTTTGTCGAAAATCAGCCGTTTTTGCTCGAACATTAAATGCCTCCAAATGGTATTTAATTAACTTCCCGGGGTGAAGAAACCCTTTTTGAGAACTCAGAGTGAGTAAATTGGCCATTTTCATGCACTTTTAACCATTCCATAAATCTTGTGTTTTGGGCCCCAAGAAGCATGAAAATCACTTTAAACATGCTAATTTTAGCTCTAACACTGATGATCCACCTACAAATGTGAACTGACGTTCAAAAATAAAACATTTGAAAACGGACCATTTTCCACATTTCTGAAGCATGACGTAATGGGGGGGTGTTATCTCTTTTGTCGAAAATCAGCCGTTTTTGCTCTAACATTAAATGCCTCCAAATGGTATTTAATTAACTTCCCGGGGTGAAGAAACCCTTTTTGAGAACTCAGAGTGAGTAAATTGGCCATTTTCATGCACTTTTAACCATTCCATAAATCTTGTGTTTTGGGCCCCTGGAAGCATGAAAATCACTTTAAACATGCTAATTTTAGCTCTAACACTGATGATCCACCTACAAATGTGAACTGACGTTCAAAAATGAAACATTTGAAAACGGA
Organism: Lissotriton vulgaris; assembly: GCF_964263255.1. Taxonomy (NCBI): domain Eukaryota; kingdom Metazoa; phylum Chordata; class Amphibia; order Caudata; family Salamandridae; genus Lissotriton; species Lissotriton vulgaris. The sequence continues at coordinate 740,421 of NW_028244361.1, forward strand.
CCATTTTCCACATTTCTGAAGCATGACGTAATGGGGGGGTGTTATCTCTTTTGTCGAAAATCAGCCGTTTTTGCTCGAACATTAAATGCCTCCAAATGGTATTTAATTAACTTCCCGAGCCCCTGGAAGCATGAAAATCACTTTAAACATGCTAATTTTAGCTCTAACACTGATGATCCACCTACAAATGTGAACTGACGTTCAAAAATAAAACATTTGAAAACGGACCATTTTCCACATTTCTGAAGCATGACGTAATGGGGGGGTGTTATCTCTTTTGTCGAAAATCAGCCGTTTTTGCTCTAACATTAAATGCCTCCAAATGGTATTTAATTAACTTCCCGGGGTGAAGAAACCCTTTTTGAGAACTCAGAGTGAGTAAATTGGCCATTTTCATGCACTTTTAACCATTCCATAAATCTTGTGTTTTGGGCCCCAAGAAGCATGAAAATCACTTTAAACATGCTAATTTTAGCTCTAACACTGATGATCCACCTACAAATGTGAACTGACGTTCAAAAATAAAACATTTGAAAACGGACCATTTTCCACATTTCTGAAGCATGACGTAATGGGGGGGTGTTATCTCTTTTTGTCGAAAATCAGCCGTTTTTGCTCTAACATTAAATGCCTCCAAATGGTATTTAATTAACTTCCCGGGGTGAAGAAACCCTTTTTGAGAACTCAGAGTGAGTAAATTGGCCATTTTCATGCACTTTTAACCATTCCATAAATCTTGTGTTTTGGGCCCCTGGAAGCATGAAAATCACTTTAAACATGCTAATTTTAGCTCTAACACTGATGATCCACCTACAAATGTGAACTGACGTTCAAAAATAAAACATTTGAAAACGGACCATTTTCCACATTTCTGAAGCATGACGTAATGGGGGGGTGTTATCTCTTTTTGTCGAAAATCAGCCGTTTTTGCTCTAACATTAAATGCCTCCAAATGGTATTTAATTAACTTCCCGGGGTGAAGAAACCCTTTTTGAGAACTCAGAGTGAGTAAATTGGCCATTTTCATGCACTTTTAACCATTCCATAAATCTTGTGTTTTGGGCCCCTGGAAGCATGAAAATCACTTTAAACATGCTAATTTTAGCTCTAACACTGATGATCCACCTACAAATGTGAACTGACGTTCAAAAATAAAACATTTGAAAACGGACCATTTTCCACATTTCTGAAGCATGACGTAATGGGGGGGTGTTATCTCTTTTGTCGAAAATCAGCCGTTTTTGCTCGAACATTAAATGCCTCCAAATGGTATTTAATTAACTTCCCGGGGTGAAGAAACCCTTTTTGAGAACTCAGAGTGAGTAAATTGGCCATTTTCATGCACTTTTAACCATTCCATAAATCTTGTGTTTTGGGCCCCTGGAAGCATGAAAATCACTTTAAACATGCTAATTTTAGCTCTAACACTGATGATCCACCTACAAATGTGAACTGACGTTCAAAAATGAAACATTTGAAAACGGACCATTTTCCACATTTCTGAAGCATGACGTAATGGGGGGGTGTTATCTCTTTTGTCGAAAATCAGCCGTTTTTGCTCGAACATTAAATGCCTCCAAATGGTATTTAATTAACTTCCCGAGCCCCTGGAAGCATGAAAATCACTTTAAACATGCTAATTTTAGCTCTAACACTGATGATCCACCTACAAATGTGAACTGACGTTCAAAAATAAAACATTTGAAAACGGACCATTTTCCACATTTCTGAAGCATGACGTAATGGGGGGGTGTTATCTCTTTTGTCGAAAATCAGCCGTTTTTGCTCTAACATTAAATGCCTCCAAATGGTATTTAATTAACTTCCCGGGGTGAAGAAACCCTTTTTGAGAACTCAGAGTGAGTAAATTGGCCATTTTCATGCACTTTAACCATTCCATAAATCTTGTGTTTTGGGCCCCAAGAAGCATGAAAATCACTTTAAACATGCTAATTTTAGCTCTAACACTGATGATCCACCTACAAATGTGAACTGACGTTCAAAAATAAAACATTTGAAAACGGACCATTTTCCACATTTCTGAAGCATGACGTAATGGGGGGGTGTTATCTCTTTTTGTCGAAAATCAGCCGTTTTTGCTCTAACATTAAATGCCTCCAAATGGTATTTAATAAAACTTCCCGGGGTGAAGAAACCCTTTTTGAGAACTCAGAGTGAGTAAATTGGCCATTTTCATGCACTTTTAACCATTCCATAAATCTTGTGTTTTGGGCCCCTGGAAGCATGAAAATCACTTTAAACATGCTAATTTTAGCTCTACACTGATGATCCACCTACAAATGTGAACTGACGTTCAAAAATAAAACATTTGAAAACGGACCATTTTCCACATTTCTGAAGCATGACGTAATGGGGGGTGTTATCTCTTTTGTCGAAAATCAGCCGTTTTTGCTCTAACATTAAATGCCTCCAAATGGTATTTAATTAACTTCCCGGGTGAAGAAACCCTTTTTGAGAACTCAGAGTGAGTAAATTGGCCATTTTCATGCACTTTTAACCATTCCATAAATCTTGTGTTTTGGGCCCCTGGAAGCATGAAAATCACTTTAAACATGCTAATTTTAGCTCTAACACTGATGATCCACCTACAAATGTGAACTGACGTTCAAAAATGAAACATTTGAAAACGGACCATTTTCCACATTTCTGAAGCATGACGTAATGGGGGGGTGTTATCTCTTTTGTCGAAAATCAGCCGTTTTTGCTCGAACATTAAATGCCTCCAAATGGTATTTAATTAACTTCCCGAGCCCCTGGAAGCATGAAAATCACTTTAAACATGCTAATTTTAGCTCTAACACTGATGATCCACCTACAAATGTGAACTGACGTTCAAAAATAAAACATTTGAAAACGGACCATTTTCCACATTTCTGAAGCATGACGTAATGGGGGGGTGTTATCTCTTTTGTCGAAAATCAGCCGTTTTTGCTCTAACATTAAATGCCTCCAAATGGTATTTAATTAACTTCCCGGGGTGAAGAAACCCTTTTTGAGAACTCAGAGTGAGTAAATTGGCCATTTTCATGCACTTTTAACCATTCCATAAATCTTGTGTTTTGGGCCCCAAGAAGCATGAAATCACTTTAAACATGCTAATTTTAGCTCTAACACTGATGATCCACCTACAAATGTGAACTGACGTTCAAAATAAAACATTTGAAAACGGACCATTTTCCACTGAAGCATGACGTAATGGGGGGGTGTTATCTCTTTTTGTCGAAAATCAGCCGTTTTTGCTCTAACATTAAATGCCTCCAAATGGTATTTAATTAACTTCCCGGGGTGAAGAAACCCTTTTTGAGAACTCAGAGTGAGTAAATTGGCCATTTTCATGCACTTTTAACCATTCCATAAATCTTGTGTTTTGGGCCCCTGGAAGCATGAAAATCACTTTAAACATGCTAATTTTAGCTCTAACACTGATGATCCACCTACAAATGTGAACTGACGTTCAAAAATAAAACATTTGAAAACGGACCATTTTCCACATTTCTGAAGCATGACGTAATGGGGGGGTGTTATCTCTTTTTGTCGAAAATCAGCCGTTTTTGCTCTAACATTAAATGCCTCCAAATGGTATTTAATTAACTTCCCGGGGTGAAGAAACCCTTTTTGAGAACTCAGAGTGAGTAAATTGGCCATTTTCATGCACTTTTAACCATTCCATAAATCTTGTGTTTTGGGCCCCTGGAAGCATGAAAATCACTTTAAACATGCTAATTTTAGCTCTAACACTGATGATCCACCTACAAATGTGAACTGACGTTCAAAAATAAAACATTTGAAAACGGACCATTTTCCACATTTCTGAAGCATGACGTAATGGGGGGGTGTTATCTCTTTTGTCGAAAATCAGCCGTTTTTGCTCGAACATTAAATGCCTCCAAATGGTATTTAATTAACTTCCCGGGGTGAAGAAACCCTTTTTGAGAACTCAGAGTGAGTAAATTGGCCATTTTCATGCACTTTTAACCATTCCATAAATCTTGTGTTTTGGGCCCCTGGAAGCATGAAAATCACTTTAAACATGCTAATTTTAGCTCTAACACTGATGATCCACCTACAAATGTGAACTGACGTTCAAAAATGAAACATTTGAAAACGGACCATTTTCCACATTTCTGAAGCATGACGTAATGGGGGGGTGTTATCTCTTTTGTCGAAAATCAGCCGTTTTTGCTCGAACATTAAATGCCTCCAAATGGTATTTAATTAACTTCCCGAGCCCCTGGAAGCATGAAAATCACTTTAAACATGCTAATTTTAGCTCTAACACTGATGATCCACCTACAAATGTGAACTGACGTTCAAAAATAAAACATTTGAAAACGGACCATTTTCCACATTTCTGAAGCATGACGTAATGGGGGGGTGTTATCTCTTTTGTCGAAAATCAGCCGTTTTTGCTCTAACATTAAATGCCTCCAAATGGTATTTAATTAACTTCCCGGGGTGAAGAAACCCTTTTTGAGAACTCAGAGTGAGTAAATTGGCCATTTTCATGCACTTTTAACCATTCCATAAATCTTGTGTTTTGGGCCCCAAGAAGCATGAAAATCACTTTAAACATGCTAATTTTAGCTCTAACACTGATGATCCACCTACAAATGTGAACTGACGTTCAAAAATAAAACATTTGAAAACGGACCATTTTCCACATTTCTGAAGCATGACGTAATGGGGGGGTGTTATCTCTTTTGTCGAAAATCAGCCGTTTTTGCTCTAACATTAAATGCCTCCAAATGGTATTTAATAAACTTCCCGGGGTGAAGAAACCCTTTTTGAGAACTCAGAGTGAGTAAATTGGCCATTTTCATGCACTTTTAACCATTCCATAAATCTTGTGTTTTGGGCCCCTGGAAGCATGAAAATCACTTTAAACATGCTAATTTTAGCTCTAACACTGATGATCCACCTACAAATGTGAACTGACGTTCAAAAATAAAACATTTGAAAACGGACCATTTTCCACATTTCTGAAGCATGACGTAATGGGGGGGTGTTATCTCTTTTGTCGAAAATCAGCCGTTTTTGCTCGAACATTAAATGCCTCCAAATGGTATTTAATTAACTTCCCGGGGTGAAGAAACCCTTTTTGAGAACTCAGAGTGAGTAAATTGGCCATTTTCATGCACTTTTAACCATTCCATAAATCTTGTGTTTTGGGCCCCTGGAAGCATGAAAATCACTTTAAACATGCTAATTTTAGCTCTAACACTGATGATCCACCTACAAATGTGAACTGACGTTCAAAAATGAAACATTTGAAAACGGACCATTTTCCACATTTCTGAAGCATGACGTAATGGGGGGGTGTTATCTCTTTTGTCGAAAATCAGCCGTTTTTGCTCGAACATTAAATGCCTCCAAATGGTATTTAATTAACTTCCCGAGCCCCTGGAAGCATGAAAATCACTTTAAACATGCTAATTTTAGCTCTAACACTGATGATCCACCTACAAATGTGAACTGACGTTCAAAAATAAAACATTTGAAAACGGACCATTTTCCACATTTCTGAAGCATGACGTAATGGGGGGGTGTTATCTCTTTTGTCGAAAATCAGCCGTTTTTGCTCTAACATTAAATGCCTCCAAATGGTATTTAATTAACTTCCCGGGGTGAAGAAACCCTTTTTGAGAACTCAGAGTGAGTAAATTGGCCATTTTCATGCACTTTTAACCATTCCATAAATCTTGTGTTTTGGGCCCCAAGAAGCATGAAAATCACTTTAAACATGCTAATTTTAGCTCTAACACTGATGATCCACCTACAAATGTGAACTGACGTTCAAAAATAAAACATTTGAAAACGGACCATTTTCCACATTTCTGAAGCATGACGTAATGGGGGGTGTTATCTCTTTTGTCGAAAATCAGCCGTTTTTGCTCTAACATTAAATGCCTCCAAATGGTATTTAATTAACTTCCCGGGGTGAAGAAACCCTTTTTGAGAACTCAGAGTGAGTAAATTGGCCATTTTCATGCACTTTTAACCATTCCATAAATCTTGTGTTTTGGGCCCCTGGAAGCATGAAAATCACTTTAAACAAGCTAATTTTAGCTCTAACACTGATGATCCACCTACAAATGTGAACTGACGTTCAAAAATAAAACATTTGAAAACGGACCATTTTCCACATTTCTGAAGCATGACGTAATGGGGGGGTGTTATCTCTTTTGTCGAAAATCAGCCGTTTTTGCTCTAACACTAAATGCCTCCAAATGGTATTTAATAAACTTCCCGGGGTGAAGAAACCCTTTTTGAGAACTCAGAGTGAGTAAATTGGCCATTTTCATGCACTTTTAACCATTCCATAAATCTTGTGTTTTGGGCCCCTGGAAGCATGAAAATCACTTTAAACATGCTAATTTTAGCTCTAACACTGATGATCCACCTACAAATGTGAACTGACGTTCAAAAATGAAACATTTGAAAACGGACCATTTTCCACATTTCTGAAGCATGACGTAATGGGGGGGTGTTATCTCTTTTGTCGAAAATCAGCCGTTTTTGCTCGAACATTAAATGCCTCCAAATGGTATTTAATTAACTTCCCGAGCCCCTGGAAGCATGAAAATCACTTTAAACATGCTAATTTTAGCTCTAACACTGATGATCCACCTACAAATGTGAACTGACGTTCAAAAATAAAACATTTGAAAACGGACCATTTTCCACATTTCTGAAGCATGACGTAATGGGGGGGTGTTATCTCTTTTGTCGAAAATCAGCCGTTTTTGCTCGAACATTAAATGCCTCCAAATGGTATTTAATTAACTTCCCGAGCCCCTGGAAGCATGAAAATCACTTTAAACATGCTAATTTTAGCTCTAACACTGATGATCCACCTACAAATGTGAACTGACGTTCAAAAATAAAACATTTGAAAACGGACCATTTTCCACATTTCTGAAGCATGACGTAATGGGGGGGTGTTATCTCTTTTGTCGAAAATCAGCCGTTTTTGCTCTAACATTAAATGCCTCCAAATGGTATTTAATTAACTTCCCGGGGTGAAGAAACCCTTTTTGAGAACTCAGAGTGAGTAAATTGGCCATTTTCATGCACTTTTAACCATTCCATAAATCTTGTGTTTTGGGCCCCAAGAAGCATGAAAATCACTTTAAACATGCTAATTTTAGCTCTAACACTGATGATCCACCTACAAATGTGAACTGACGTTCAAAAATAAAACATTTGAAAACGGACCATTTTCCACATTTCTGAAGCATGACGTAATGGGGGGGTGTTATCTCTTTTGTCGAAAATCAGCCGTTTTTGCTCTAACATTAAATGCCTCCAAATGGTATTTAATTAACTTCCCGGGGTGAAGAAACCCTTTTTGAGAACTCAGAGTGAGTAAATTGGCCATTTTCATGCACTTTTAACCATTCCATAAATCTTGTGTTTTGGGCCCCTGGAAGCATGAAAATCACTTTAAACATGCTAATTTTAGCTCTAACACTGATGATCCACCTACAAATGTGAACTGACGTTCAAAAATGAAACATTTGAAAACGGACCATTTTCCACATTTCTGAAGCATGACGTAATGGGGGGGTGTTATCTCTTTTGTCGAAAATCAGCCGTTTTTGCTCGAACATTAAATGCCTCCAAATGGTATTTAATTAACTTCCCGAGCCCCTGGAAGCATGAAAATCACTTTAAACATGCTAATTTTAGCTCTAACACTGATGATCCACCTACAAATGTGAACTGACGTTCAAAAATAAAACATTTGAAAACGGACCATTTTCCACATTTCTGAAGCATGACGTAATGGGGGGGTGTTATCTCTTTTGTCGAAAATCAGCCGTTTTTGCTCTAACATTAAATGCCTCCAAATGGTATTTAATTAACTTCCCGGGGTGAAGAAACCCTTTTTGAGAACTCAGAGTGAGTAAATTGGCCATTTTCATGCACTTTTAACCATTCCATAAATCTTGTGTTTTGGGCCCCAAGAAGCATGAAAATCACTTTAAACATGCTAATTTTAGCTCTAACACTGATGATCCACCTACAAATGTGAACTGACGTTCAAAAATAAAACATTTGAAAACGGACCATTTTCCACATTTCTGAAGCATGACGTAATGGGGGGGTGTTATCTCTTTTGTCGAAAATCAGCCGTTTTTGCTCTAACATTAAATGCCTCCAAATGGTATTTAATTAACTTCCCGGGGTGAAGAAACCCTTTTTGAGAACTCAGAGTGAGTAAATTGGCCATTTTCATGCACTTTTAACCATTCCATAAATCTTGTGTTTTGGGCCCCTGGAAGCATGAAAATCACTTTAAACATGCTAATTTTAGCTCTAACACTGATGATCCACCTACAAATGTGAACTGACGTTCAAAAATAAAACATTTGAAAACGGACCATTTTCCACATTTCTGAAGCATGACGTAATGGGGGGGTGTTATCTCTTTTGTCGAAAATCAGCCGTTTTTGCTCTAACATTAAATGCCTCCAAATGGTATTTAATAAACTTCCCGGGGTGAAGAAACCCTTTTTGAGAACTCAGAGTGAGTAAATTGGCCATTTTCATGCACTTTTAACCATTCCATAAATCTTGTGTTTTGGGCCCCTGGAAGCATGAAAATCACTTTAAACATGCTAATTTTAGCTCTAACACTGATGATCCACCTACAAATGTGAACTGACGTTCAAAAATAAAACATTTGAAAACGGACCATTTTCCACATTTCTGAAGCATGACGTAATGGGGGGGTGTTATCTCTTTTGTCGAAAATCAGCCGTTTTTGCTCGAACATTAAATGCCTCCAAATGGTATTTAATTAACTTCCCGGGGTGAAGAAACCCTTTTTGAGAACTCAGAGTGAGTAAATTGGCCATTTTCATGCACTTTTAACCATTCCATAAATCTTGTGTTTTGGGCCCCTGGAAGCATGAAAATCACTTTAAACATGCTAATTTTAGCTCTAACACTGATGATCCACCTACAAATGTGAACTGACGTTCAAAAATGAAACATTTGAAAACGGACCATTTTCCACATTTCTGAAGCATGACGTAATGGGGGGGTGTTCTCTCTTTTGTCGAAAATCAGCCGTTTTTGCTCGAACATTAAATGCCTCCAAATGGTATTTAATTAACTTCCCGAGCCCCTGGAAGCATGAAAATCACTTTAAACATGCTAATTTTAGCTCTAACACTGATGATCCACCTACAAATGTGAACTGACGTTCAAAAATAAAACATTTGAAAACGGACCATTTTCCACATTTCTGAAGCATGACGTAATGGGGGGGTGTTATCTCTTTTGTCGAAAATCAGCCGTTTTTGCTCTAACATTAAATGCCTCCAAATGGTATTTAATTAACTTCCCGGGGTGAAGAAACCCTTTTTGAGAACTCAGAGTGAGTAAATTGGCCATTTTCATGCACTTTTAACCATTCCATAAATCTTGTGTTTTGGGCCCCAAGAAGCATGAAAATCACTTTAAACATGCTAATTTTAGCTCTAACACTGATGATCCACCTACAAATGTGAACTGACGTTCAAAAATAAAACATTTGAAAACGGACCATTTTCCACATTTCTGAAGCATGACGTAATGGGGGGGTGTTATCTCTTTTGTCGAAAATCAGCCGTTTTTGCTCTAACATTAAATGCCTCCAAATGGTATTTAATAAACTTCCCGGGGTGAAGAAACCCTTTTTGAGAACTCAGAGTGAGTAAATTGGCCATTTTCATGCACTTTTAACCATTCCATAAATCTTGTGTTTTGGGCCCCTGGAAGCATGAAAATCACTTTAAACATGCTAATTTTAGCTCTAACACTGATGATCCACCTACAAATGTGAACTGACGTTCAAAAATAAAACATTTGAAAACGGACCATTTTCCACATTTCTGAAGCATGACGTAATGGGGGGGTGTTATCTCTTTTGTCGAAAATCAGCCGTTTTTGCTCGAACATTAAATGCCTCCAAATGGTATTTAATTAACTTCCCGGGGTGAAGAAACCCTTTTTGAGAACTCAGAGTGAGTAAATTGGCCATTTTCATGCACTTTTAACCATTCCATAAATCTTGTGTTTTGGGCCCCTGGAAGCATGAAAATCACTTTAAACATGCTAATTTTAGCTCTAACACTGATGATCCACCTACAAATGTGAACTGACGTTCAAAAATGAAACATTTGAAAACGGACCATTTTCCACATTTCTGAAGCATGACGTAATGGGGGGGTGTTATCTCTTTTGTCGAAAATCAGCCGTTTTTGCTCGAACATTAAATGCCTCCAAATGGTATTTAATTAACTTCCCGAGCCCCTGGAAGCATGAAAATCACTTTAAACATGCTAATTTTAGCTCTAACACTGATGATCCACCTACAAATGTGAACTGACGTTCAAAAATAAAACATTTGAAAACGGACCATTTTCCACATTTCTGAAGCATGACGTAATGGGGGGGTGTTATCTCTTTTGTCGAAAATCAGCCGTTTTTGCTCTAACATTAAATGCCTCCAAATGGTATTTAATTAACTTCCCGGGGTGAAGAAACCCTTTTTGAGAACTCAGAGTGAGTAAATTGGCCATTTTCATGCACTTTTAACCATTCCATAAATCTTGTGTTTTGGGCCCCAAGAAGCATGAAAATCACTTTAAACATGCTAATTTTAGCTCTAACACTGATGATCCACCTACAAATGTGAACTGACGTTCAAAAATAAAACATTTGAAAACGGACCATTTTCCACATTTCTGAAGCATGACGTAATGGGGGGGTGTTATCTCTTTTGTCGAAAATCAGCCGTTTTTGCTCTAACATTAAATGCCTCCAAATGGTATTTAATTAACTTCCCGGGGTGAAGAAACCCTTTTTGAGAACTCAGAGTGAGTAAATTGGCCATTTTCATGCACTTTTAACCATTCCATAAATCTTGTGTTTTGGGCCCCTGGAAGCATGAAAATCACTTTAAACATGCTAATTTTAGCTCTAACACTGATGATCCACCTACAAATGTGAACTGACGTTCAAAAATAAAACATTTGAAAACGGACCATTTTCCACATTTCTGAAGCATGACGTAATGGGGGGGTGTTATCTCTTTTGTCGAAAATCAGCCGTTTTTGCTCTAACATTAAATGCCTCCAAATGGTATTTAATAAACTTCCCGGGGTGAAGAAACCCTTTTTGAGAACTCAGAGTGAGTAAATTGGCCATTTTCATGCACTTTTAACCATTCCATAAATCTTGTGTTTTGGGCCCCTGGAAGCATGAAAATCACTTTAAACATGCTAATTTTAGCTCTAACACTGATGATCCACCTACAAATGTGAACTGACGTTCAAAAATAAAACATTTGAAAACGAACCATTTTCCACATTTCCGAAGCATGACGTAATGGGGGGGTGTTATCTCTTTTGTCGAAAATCAGCCGTTTTTGCTCGAACATTAAATGCCTCCAAATGGTATTTAATTAACTTCCCGGGGTGAAGAAACCCTTTTTGAGAACTCAGAGTGAGTAAATTGGCCATTTTCATGCACTTTTAACCATTCCATAAATCTTGTGTTTTGGGCCCCTGGAAGCATGAAAATCACTTTAAACATGCTAATTTTAGCTCTAACAATGATGATCCACCTACAAATGTGAAATGACGTTCAAAAATAAAACATTTGAAAACGGACCATTTTCCACATTTCTGAAGCATGACGTAATGGGGGGGTGTTATCTCTTTTGTCGAAAATCAGCCGTTTTTGCTCGAAAATTAAATGCCTCCAAATGGTATTTAATTAACTTCCCGGGGTGAAGAAACCCTTTTTGAGAACTCAGAGTGAGTAAATTGGCCATTTTCATGCACTTTTAACCATTCCATAAATCTTGTGTTTTGGGCCCCTGGAAGCATGAAAATCACTTTAAACATGCTAATTTTAGCTCTAACACTGATGATCCACCTACAAATGTGAACTGACGTTCAAAAATAAAACATTTGAAAACGGACCATTTTCCACATTTCTGAAGCATGACGTAATGGGGGGGTGTTATCTCTTTTGTCGAAAATCAGCCGTTTTTGCTCTAACATTAAATGCCTCCAAATGGTATTTAATTAACTTCCCGGGGTGAAGAAACCCTTTTTGAGAACTCAGAGTGAGTAAATTGGCCATTTTCATGCACTTTTAACCATTCCATAAATCTTGTGTTTTGGGCCCCTGGAAGCATGAAAATCACTTTAAACATGCTAATTTTAGCTCTAACACTGATGATCCACCTACAAATGTGAACTGACGTTCAAAAATAAAACATTTGAAAACGGACCATTTTCCACATTTCTGAAGCATGACGTAATGGGGGGGTGTTATCTCTTTTGTCGAAAATCAGCCGTTTTTGCTCGAACATTAAATGCCTCCAAATGGTATTTAATTAACTTCCCGGGGTGAAGAAACCCTTTTTGAGAACTCAGAGTGAGTAAATTGGCCATTTTCATGCACTTTTAACCATTCCATAAATCTTGTGTTTTGGGGCCCTGGAAGCATGAAAATCACTTTAAACATGCTAATTTTAGCTCTAACACTGATGATCCACCTACAAATGTGAACTGACGTTCAAAAATAAAACATTTGAAAACGGACCATTTTCCACATTTCTGAAGCATGACGTAATGGGGGGGTGTTATCTCTTTTGTCGAAAATCAGCCGTTTTTGCTCTAACATTAAATGACTCCAAATGGTATTTAATTAACTTCCCGAGCCCCTGGAAGCATGAAAATCACTTTAAACATGCTAATTTTAGCTCTAACACTGATGATCCACCTACAAATGTGAACTGACGTTCAAAAATAAAACATTTGAAAACGGACCATTTTCCACATTTCTGAAGCATGACGTAATGGGGGGGTGTTATCTCTTTTGTCGAAAATCAGCCGTTTTTGCTCGAACATTAAATGCCTCCAAATGGTATTTAATTAACTTCCTGGGGTGAAAAAACCCTTTTTGAGAACTCAGAGTGAGTAAATTGGCCATTTTCATGCACTTTTAACCATTCCATAAATCTTGTGTTTTGGGCCCCTGGAAGCATGAAAATCACTTTAAACATGCTAATTTTAGCTCTAACACTGATGATCCACCTACAAATGTGAACTGACGTTCAAAAATAAAACATTTGAAAACGGACCATTTTCCACATTTCTGAAGCATGACGTAATGGGGGGGTGTTATCTCTTTTGTCGAAAATCAGCCGTTTTTGCTCGAACATTAAATGCCTCCAAATGGTATTTAATTAACTTCCCGAGCCCCTGGAAGCATGAAAATCACTTTAAACATGCTAATTTTAGCTCTAACACTGATGATCCACCTACAAATGGGAACTGACGTTCAAAAATAAAACATTTGAAAACGGACCATTTTCCACATTTCTGAAGCATGACGTAATGGGGGGGTGTTATCTCTTTTGTCGAAAATCAGCCGTTTTTGCTCGAACATTAAATGCCTCCAAATGGTATTTAATTAACTTCCCGAGCCCCTGGAAGCATGAAAATCACTTTAAACATGCTAATTTTAGCTCTAACACTGATGATCCACCTACAAATGTGAACTGACGTTCAAAAATAAAACATTTCAAAACGGACCATTTTCCACATTTCTGAAGCATGACGTAATGGGGGGGTGTTATCTCTTTTGTCGAAAATCAGCCGTTTTTGCTCGAACATTAAATGCCTCCAAATGGTATTTAATTAACTTCCCGGGGTGAAGAAACCCTTTTTGAGAACTCAGAGTGAGTAAATTGGCCATTTTCATGCACTTTTAACCATTCCATAAATCTTGTGTTTTGGGCCCCAAGAAGCATGAAAATCACTTTAAACATGCTAATTTTAGCTCTAACACTGATGATCCACCCACAAATGTGAACTGACGTTCAAAAATAAAACATTTGAAAACGGACCATTTTCCACATTTCTGAAGCATGACGTAATGGGGGGGTGCTATCTCTTTTGTCGAAAATCAGCCGTTTTTGCTCTAACATTAAATGCCTCCAAATGGTATTTAATTAACTTCCCGGGGTGAAGAAACCCTTTTTGAGAACTCAGAGTGAGTAAATTGGCCATTTTCATGCACTTTTAACCATTCCATAAATCTTGTGTTTTGGGCCCCTGGAAGCATGAAAATCACTTTAAACATGCTAATTTTAGCTCTAACACTGATGATCCACCTACAAATGTGAACTGACGTTCAAAAATAAAACATTTGAAAACGGTCCATTTTCCACATTTCTGAAGCATGACGTAATGGGGGGGTGTTATCTCTTTTGTCGAAAATCAGCCGTTTTTGCGCGAACATTAAATGCCTCCAAATGGTATTTAATTAACTTCCTGAGCCCCTGGAAGCATGAAAATCACTTTAAACATGCTAATTTTAGCTCTAACACTGATGATCCACCTACAAATGTGAACTGACGTTCAAAAATAAACATTTGAAAACTGACCATTTTCCACATTTCTGAAGCATGACGTAATGGGGGGATGTTATCTCTTTTGTTGAAAATCAGCCGTTTTTGCTCGAACATTAAATGCCTCCAAATGGTATTTAATTAACTTCCCGGGGTGAAGAAACCCTTTTTGAGAACTCAGAGTGAGTAAATTGGCCATTTTCATGCACTTTTAACCATTCCATAAATCTTGTGTTTTGGGCCCCTGGAAGCATGAAAATCACTTTAAACATGCTAATTTTAGCTCTAACACTGATGATCCACCTACAAATGTGAACTGACGTTCAAAAATAAAACATTTGAAAACGGACCATTTTCCACATTTCTGAAGCATGACGTAATGGGGGGGTGTTATCTCTTTTGTCGAAAATCAGCCGTTTTTGCTCGAACATTAAATGCCTCCAAATGGTATTTAATTAACTTCCCGGGGTGAAGAAACCCTTTTTGAGAACTCAGAGTGAGTAAATTGGCCATTTTCATGCACTTTTAACCATTCCATAAATCTTGTGTTTTGGGCCCCTGGAAGCATGAAAATCACTTTAAACATGCTAATTTTAGCTCTAACACTGATGATCCACCTACAAATGTGAACTGACGTTCAAAAATAAAACATTTGAAAACGGACCATTTTCCACATTTCTGAAGCATGACGTAATGGGGGGGTGTTATCTCTTTTGTCGAAAATCAGCCGTTTTTGCTCGAACATTAAATGCCTCCAAATGGTATTTAATTAACTTCCCGAGCCCCTGGAAGCATGAAAATCACTTTAAACATGCTAATTTTAGCTCTAACACTGATGATCCACCTACAAATGTGAACTGACGTTCAAAAATAAAACATTTGAAAACGGACCATTTTCCACATTTCTGAAGCATGACGTAATGGGGGGGTGTTATCTCTTTTGTCGAAAATCAGCCGTTTTTGCTCTAACATTAAATGCCTCCAAATGGTATTTAATTAACTTCCTGGGGTGAAGAAACCCTTTTTGAGAACTCAGAGTGAGTAAATTGGCCGTTTTCATGCACTTTTAACCATTCCATAAATCTTGTGTTTTGGGCCCCTGGAAGCATGAAAATCACTTTAAACATGCTAATTTTAGCTCTAACACTGATGATCCACCTACAAATGTGAACTGACGTTCAAAAATAAAACATTTGAAAACTGACCATTTTCCACATTTCTGAAGCATGACGTAATGGGGGGGGTGTTATCTCTTTTGTCGAAAATCAGCCGTTTTTGCTCGAACATTAAATGCCTCCAAATGGTATTTAATTAACTTCCCGAGCCCCTGGAAGCATGAAAATCACTTTAAACATGCTAATTTTAGCTCTAACACTGATGATCCACCTACAAATGTGAACTGACGTTCAAAAATAAAACATTTGAAAACGGACCATTTTCCACATTTCTGAAGCATGACGTAATGGGGGGGTGTTATCTCTTTTGTCGAAAATCAGCCGTTTTTGCTCTAACATTAAATGCCTCCAAATGGTATTTAATTAACTTCCTGGGTTGAAGAAACCCTTTTTGAGAACTCAGAGTGAGTAAATTGGCCATTTTCATGCACTTTTAACCATTCCATAAATCTTGTGTTTTGGGCCCCTGGAAGCATGAAAATCACTTTAAACATGCTAATTTTAGCTCTAACACTGATGATCCACCTACAAATGTGAACTGACGTTCAAAAATAAAACATTTGAAAACGGACCATTTTCCACATTTCTGAAGCATGACGTAATGGGGGGGTGTTATCTCTTTTGTCGAAAATCAGCCGTTTTTGCTCGAACATTAAATGCCTCCAAATGGTATTTAATTAACTTCCCGAGCCCCTGGAAGCATGAAAATCACTTTAAACATGCTAATTTTAGCTCTAACACTGATGATCCACCTACAAATGTGAACTGACGTTCAAAAATAAAACATTTGAAAACGGACCATTTTCCACATTTCAGAAGCATGACGTAATGGGGGGGTGTTATCTCTTTTGTCGAAAATCAGCCGTTTTTGCTCGAACATTAAATGCCTCCAAATGGTATTTAATTAACTTCCCGAGCCCCTGGAAGCATGAAAATCACTTTAAACATGCTAATTTTAGCTCTAACACTGATGATCCACCTACAAATGTGAACTGACGTTCAAAAATAAAACATTTGAAAACGGACCATTTTCCACATTTCTGAAGCATGACGTAATGGGGGGGTGTTATCTCTTTTGTCGAAAATCAGCCGTTTTTGCTCGAACATTAAATGCCTCCAAATGGTATTTAATTAACTTCCCGAGCCCCTGGAAGCATGAAAATCACTTTAAACATGCTAATTTTAGCTCAAACACTGATGATCCACCTACAAATGTGAACTGAAGTTCAAAAATAAAACATTTGAAAACGGACCATTTTCCACATTTCTGAAGCATGACGTAATGGGGGGGTGTTATCTCTTTTGTCAAAAATCAGCCGTTTTTGCTCGAACATTAAATGCCTCTAAATGGTATTTAATTAACTTCCCGAGCCCCTGGAAGCATGAAAATCACTTTAAACATGCTAATTTTAGCTCTAACACTGATGATCCACCTACAAATGTGAACTGACGTTCAAAAATAAAACATTTGAAAACGGACCATTTTCCACATTTCTGAAGCATGACGTAATGGGGGGGTGTTATCTCTTTTGTCGAAAATCAGCCGTTTTTGCTCTAACATTAAATGCCTCCAAATGGTATTTAATTAACTTCCCGGGGTGAAGAAACCCTTTTTGAGAACTCAGAGTGAGTAAATTGGCCATTTTCATGCACTTTTAACCATTCCATAAATCTTGTGTTTTGGGCCCCTGGAAGCATGAAAATCACTTTAAACATGCTAATTTTAGCTCTAACACTGATGATCCACCTACAAATGTGAACTGACGTTCAAAAATAAAACATTTGAAAACGGACCATTTTCCACATTTCTGAAGCATGACGTAATGGGGGGGTGTTATCTCTTTTGTCGAAAATCAGCCGTTTTTGCTCTAACATTAAATGCCTCCAAATGGTATTTAATTAACTTCCCGAGCCCCTGGAAGCATGAAAATCACTTTAAACATGCTAATTTTAGCTCTAACACTGATGATCCACCTACAAATGTGAACTGACGCTCAAAAATAAAACATTTGAAAACGGACCATTTTCCACATTTCTGAAGCATGACGTAATGGGGGGTGTTATCTCTTTTGTCGAAAATCAGCCGTTTTTGCTCTAACATTAAATGCCTCCAAATGGTATCTAATTAACTTCCCGGGGTGAAGAAACCCTTTTTGAGAACTCAGAGTGAGTAAATTGGCCATTTTCATGCACTTTTAACCATTCCATAAATCTTGTGTTTTGGGCCCCTGGAAGCATGAAAATCACTTTAAACATGCTAATTTTAGCTCTAACACTGATGATCCACCTACAAATGTGAACTGACGTTCAAAAATAAAACATTTGAAAACGGACCATTTTCCACATTTCTGAAGCTTGACGTAATGGGGGGGTGTTATCTCTTTTGTCGAAAATCAGCCGTTTTTGCTCTAACATTAAATGCCTCCAAATGGTATTTAATTAACTTCCTGGGGTGAAGAAACCCTTTTTTAGAACTCAGAGTGAGTAAATTGGCCATTTTCATGCACTTTTACCCATTCCATAAATCTTGTGTTTTGGGCCCCTGGAAGCATGAAAATCACTTTAAACATGCTAATTTTAGCTCTAACACTGATGATCCACCTACAAATGTGAACTGACGTTCAAAAATAAAACATTTGAAAACGGACCATTTTCCACATTTCTGAAGCATGACGTAATGGGGGGGTGTTATCTCTTTTGTCGAAAATCAGCCGTTTTTGCTCGAACATTAAATGCCTCCAAATGGTATTTAATTAACTTCCCGAGCCCCTGGAAGCATGAAAATCACTTTAAACATGCTAATTTTAGCTCTAACACTGATGATCCACCTACAAATGTGAACTGACGTTCAAAAATAAAACATTTGAAAACGGACCATTTTCCACATTTCTGAAGCATGACGTAATGGGGGGGTGTTATCTCTTTTGTCGAAAATCAGCCGTTTTTGCTCGAACATTAAATGCCTCCAAATGGTATTTAATTAACTTCCCGAGCCCCTGGAAGCATGAAAATCACTTTAAACATGCTAATTTTAGCTCTAACACTGATGATCCACCTACAAATGTGAACTGACGTTCAAAAATAAAACATTTGAAAACAGACCATTTTCCACATTTCTGAAGCATGACGTAATGGGGGGGTGTTATCTCTTTTGTCGAAAATCAGCCGTTTTTGCTCGAACATTAAATGCCTCCAAATGGTATTTAATTAACTTCCCGAGCCCCTGGAAGCATGAAAATCACTTTAAACATGCTAATTTTAGCTCTAACACTGATGATCCACCTACAAATGTGAACTGACGTTCAAAAATAAAACATTTGAAAACGGACAATTTTCCACATTTCTGAAGCATGACGTAATGGGGGGGTGTTATCTCTTTTGTCGAAAATCAGCCGTTTTTGCTCTAACATTAAATGCCTCCAAATGGTATTTAATTAACTTCCTGGGGTGAAGAAACCCTTTTTGAGAACTCAGAGTGAGTAAATTGGCCATTTTCATGCACTTTTAACCATTCCATAAATCTTGTGTTTTGGGCCCCTGGAAGCATGAAAATCACTTTAAACATGCTAATTTTAGCTCTAACACTGATGATCCACCTACAAATGTGAACTGACGTTCAAAAATAAAACATTTGAAAACGGACCATTTTCCACATTTCTGAAGCATGACGTAATGGGGGGGTGTTATCTCTTTTGTCGAAAATCAGCCGTTTTTGCTCGAACATTAAATGCCTCCAAATGGTATTTAATTAACTTCCCGAGCCCCTGGAAGCATGAAAATCACTTTAAACATGCTAATTTTAGCTCTAACACTGATGATCCACCTACAAATGTGAACTGACGTTCAAAAATAAAACATTTGAAAACGGACCATTTTCCACATTTCTGAAGCATGACGTAATGGGGGGGTGTTATCTCTTTTGTCGAAAATCAGCCGTTTTTGCTCTAACATTAAATGCCTCCAAATGGTATTTAATTAACTTCCTGGGGTGAAGAAACCCTTTTTGAGAACTCAGAGTGAGTAAATTGGCCATTTTCATGCACTTTTAACCATTCCATAAATCTTGTGTTTTGGGCCCCTGGAAGCATGAAAATCACTTTAAACATGCTAATTTTAGCTCTAACACTGATGATCCACCTACAAATGTGAACTGACGTTCAAAAATAAAACATTTGAAAACGGACCATTTTCCACATTTCTGAAGCATGACGTAATGGGGGGGTGTTATCTCTTTTGTCGAAAATCAGCCGTTTTTGCTCGAACATTAAATGCCTCCAAATGGTATTTAATTAACTTCCCGAGCCCCTGAAAGCATGAAAATCACTTTAAACATGCTAATTTTAGCTCTAACACTGATGATCCACCTACAAATGTGAACTGACGTTCAAAAATAAAACATTTGAAAACGGACCATTTTCCACATTTCTGAAGCATGACGTAATGGGGGGGTGTTATCTCTTTTGTCGAAAATCAGCCGTTTTTGCTCTAACATTAAATGCCTCCAAATGGTATTTAATTAACTTCCCGGGGTGAAGAAACCCTTTTTGAGAACTCAGAGTGAGTAAATTGGCCATTTTCATGCACTTTTAACCATTCCATAAATCTTGTGTTTTGGGCCCCTGGAAGCATGAAAATCACTTTAAACATGCTAATTTTAGCTCTAACACTGATGATCCACCTACAAATGTGAACTGACGTTCAAAAATAAAACATTTGAAAACGGACCATTTTCCACATTTCTGAAGCATGACGTAATGGGGGGGTGTTATCTCTTTTGTCGAAAATCAGCCGTTTTTGCTCTAACATTAAATGCCTCCAAATGGTATTTAATTAACTTCCCGAGCCCCTGGAAGCATGAAAATCACTTTAAACATGCTAATTTTAGCTCTAACACTGATGATCCACCTACAAATGTGAACTGACGTTCAAAAATAAAACATTTGAAAACGGACCATTTTCCACATTTCTGAAGCATGACGTAATGGGGGGTGTTATCTCTTTTGTCGAAAATCAGCCGTTTTTGCTCTAACATTAAATGCCTCCAAATGGTATTTAATTAACTTCCCGGGGTGAAGAAACCCTTTTTGAGAACTCAGAGTGAGTAAATTGGCCATTTTCATGCACTTTTAACCATTCCATAAATCTTGTGTTTTGGGCCCCTGGAAGCATGAAAATCACTTTAAACATGCTAATTTTAGCTCTAACACTGATGATCCACCTACAAATGTGAACTGACGTTCAAAAATAAAACATTTGAAAACGGACCATTTTCCACATTTCTGAAGCTTGACGTAATGGGGGGGTGTTATCTCTTTTGTCGAAAATCAGCCGTTTTTGCTCTAACATTAAATGCCTCCAAATGGTATTTAATTAACTTCCTGGGGTGAAGAAACCCTTTTTGAGAACTCAGAGTGAGTAAATTGGCCATTTTCATGCACTTTTACCCATTCCATAAATCTTGTGTTTTGGGCCCCTGGAAGCATGAAAATCACTTTAAACATGCTAATTTTAGCTCTAACACTGATGATCCACCTACAAATGTGAACTGACGTTCAAAAATAAAACATTTGAAAACGGACCATTTTCCACATTTCTGAAGCATGACGTAATGGGGGGGTGTTATCTCTTTTGTCGAAAATCAGCCGTTTTTGCTCGAACATTAAATGCCTCCAAATGGTATTTAATTAACTTCCCGAGCCCCTGGAAGCATGAAAATCACTTTAAACATGCTAATTTTAGCTCTAACACTGATGATCCACCTACAAATGTGAACTGACGTTCAAAAATAAAACATTTGAAAACGGACCATTTTCCACATTTCTGAAGCATGACGTAATGGGGGGGTGTTATCTCTTTTGTCGAAAATCAGCCGTTTTTGCTCGAACATTAAATGCCTCCAAATGGTATTTAATTAACTTCCCGAGCCCCTGGAAGCATGAAAATCACTTTAAACATGCTAATTTTAGCTCTAACACTGATGATCCACCTACAAATGTGAACTGACGTTCAAAAATAAAACATTTGAAAACGGACCATTTTCCACATTTCTGAAGCATGACGTAATGGGGGGGTGTTATCTCTTTTGTCGAAAATCAGCCGTTTTTGCTCGAACATTAAATGCCTCCAAATGGTATTTAATTAACTTCCCGAGCCCCTGGAAGCATGAAAATCACTTTAAACATGCTAATTTTAGCTCTAACACTGATGATCCACCTACAAATGTGAACTGACGTTCAAAAATAAAACATTTGAAAACGGACCATTTTCCACATTTCTGAAGCATGACGTAATGGGGGGGTGTTATCTCTTTTGTCGAAAATCAGCCGTTTTTGCTCGAACATTAAATGCCTCCAAATGGTATTTAATTAACTTCCCGAGCCCCTGGAAGCATGAAAATCACTTTAAACATGCTAATTTTAGCTCTAACACTGATGATCCACCTACAAATGTGAACTGACGTTCAAAAATAAAACATTTGAAAACGGACCATTTTCCACATTTCTGAAGCATGACGTAATGGGGGGGTGTTATCTCTTTTGTCGAAAATCAGCCGTTTTTGCTCTAACATTAAATGCCTCCAAATGGTATTTAATTAACTTCCCGGGGTGAAGAAACCCTTTTTGAGAACTCAGAGTGAGTAAATTGGCCATTTTCATGCACTTTTAACCATTCCATAAATCTTGTGTTTTGGGCCCCTGGAAGCATGAAAATCACTTTAAACATGCTAATTTTAGCTCTAACACTGATGATCCACCTACAAATGTGAACTGACGTTCAAAAATAAAACATTTGAAAACGGACCATTTTCCACATTTCTGAAGCATGACGTAATGGGGGGGTGTTATCTCTTTTGTCGAAAATCAGCCGTTTTTGCTCTAACATTAAATGCCTCCAAATGGTATTTAATTAACTTCCCGAGCCCCTGGAAGCATGAAAATCACTTTAAACATGCTAATTTTAGCTCTAACACTGATGATCCACCTACAAATGTGAACTGACGTTCAAAAATAAAACATTTGAAAACGGACCATTTTCCACATTTCTGAAGCATGACGTAATGGGGGGGTGTTATCTCTTTTGTCGAAAATCAGCCGTTTTTGCTCTAACATTAAATGCCTCCAAATGGTATTTAATTAACTTCCCGGGGTGAAGAAACCCTTTTTGAGAACTCAGAGTGAGTAAATTGGCCATTTTCATGCACTTTTAACCATTCCATAAATCTTGTGTTTTGGGCCCCTGGAAGCATGAAAATCACTTTAAACATGCTAATTTTAGCTCTAACACTGATGATCCACCTACAAATGTGAACTGACGTTCAAAAATAAAACATTTGAAAACGGACCATTTTCCACATTTCTGAAGCATGACGTAATGGGGGGGTGTTATCTCTTTTGTCGAAAATCAGCCGTTTTTGCTCGAACATTAAATGCCTCCAAATGGTATTTAATTAACTTCCCGAGCCCCTGGAAGCATGAAAATCACTTTAAACATGCTAATTTTAGCTCTAACACTGATGATCCACCTACAAATGTGAACTGACGTTCAAAAATAAAACATTTGAAAACGGACCATTTTCCACATTTCTGAAGCATGACGTAATGGGGGGGTGTTATCTCTTTTGTCGAAAATCAGCCGTTTTTGCTCGAACATTAAATGCCTCCAAATGGTATTTAATTAACTTCCCGGGGTGAAGAAACCCTTTTTGAGAACTCAGAGTGAGTAAATTGGCCATTTTCATGCACTTTTAACCATTCCATAAATCTTGTGTTTTGGGCCCCTGGAAGCATGAAAATCACTTTAAACATGCTAATTTTAGCTCTAACACTGATGATCCACCTACAAATGGGAACTGACGTTCAAAAATAAAACATTTGAAAACGGACCATTTTCCACATTTCTGAAGCATGACGTAATGGGGGGGTGTTATCTCTTTTGTCGAAAATCAGCCGTTTTTGCTCGAACATTAAATGCCTCCAAATGGTATTTAATTAACTTCCCGAGCCCCTGGAAGCATGAAAATCACTTTAAACATGCTAATTTTAGCTCTAACACTGATGATCCACCTACAAATGTGAACTGACGTTCAAAAATAAAACATTTGAAAACGGACCATTTTCCACATTTCTGAAGCATGACGTAATGGGGGGGTGTTATCTCTTTTGTCGAAAATCAGCCGTTTTTGCTCTAACATTAAATGCCTCCAAATGGTATTTAATTAACTTCCTGGGGTGAAGAAACCCTTTTTGAGAACTCAGAGTGAGTAAATTGGCCATTTTCATGCACTTTTAACCATTCCATAAATCTTGTGTTTTGGGCCCCTGGAAGCATGAAAATCACTTTAAACATGCTAATTTTAGCTCTAACACTGATGATCCACCTACAAATGTGAACTGACGTTCAAAAATAAAACATTTGAAAACGGACCATTTTCCACATTTCTGAAGCATGACGTAATGGGGGGGTGTTATCTCTTTTGTCGAAAATCAGCCGTTTTTGCTCGAACATTAAATGCCTCCAAATGGTATTTAATTAACTTCCCGAGCCCCTGGAAGCATGAAAATCACTTTAAACATGCTAATTTTAGCTCTAACACTGATGATCCACCTACAAATGTGAACTGACGTTCAAAAATAAAACATTTGAAAACGGACCATTTTCCACATTTCTGAAGCATGACGTAATGGGGGGGTGTTATCTCTTTTGTCGAAAATCAGCCGTTTTTGCTCGAACATTAAATGCCTCCAAATGGTATTTAATTAACTTCCCGAGCCCCTGGAAGCATGAAAATCACTTTAAACATGCTAATTTTAGCTCTAACACTGATGATCCACCTACAAATGTGAACTGACGTTCAAAAATAAAACATTTGAAAACGGACCATTTTCCACATTTCTGAAGCATGACGTAATGGGGGGGTGTTATCTCTTTTGTCGAAAATCAGCCGTTTTTGCTTGAACATTAAATGCCTCCAAATGGTATTTAATTAACTTCCCGAGCCCCTGGAAGCATGAAAATCACTTTAAACATGCTAATTTTAGCTCTAACACTGATGATCCACCTACAAATGTGAACTGACGTTCAAAAATAAAACATTTGAAAACGGACCATTTTCCACATTTCTGAAGCATGACGTAATGGGGGGGTGTTATCTCTTTTGTCGAAAATCAGCCGTTTTTGCTCTAACATTAAATGCCTCCAAATGGTATTTAATTAACTTCCTGGGGTGAAGAAACCCTTTTTGAGAACTCAGAGCGAGTAAATTGGCCATTTTCATGCACTTTTAACCATTCCATAAATCTTGTGTTTTGGGCCCCTGGAAGCATGAAAATCACTTTAAACATGCTAATTTTAGCTCTAACACTGATGATCCACCTACAAATGTGAACTGACGTTCAAAAATAAAACATTTGAAAACGGACCATTTTCCACATTTCTGAAGCATGACGTAATGGGGGGGTGTTATCTCTTTTGTCGAAAATCAGCCGTTTTTGCTCGAACATTAAATGCCTCCAAATGGTATTTAATTAACTTCCCGAGCCCCTGGAAGCATGAAAATCACTTTAAACATGCTAATTTTAGCTCTAACACTGATGATCCACCTACAAATGTGAACTGACGTTCAAAAATAAAACATTTGAAAACGGACCATTTTCCACATTTCTGAAGCATGACGTAATGGGGGGGTGTTATCTCTTTTGTCGAAAATCAGCCGTTTTTGCTCGAACATTAAATGCCTCCAAATGGTATTTAATTAACTTCCCGAGCCCCTGGAAGCATGAAAATCACTTTAAACATGCTAATTTTAGCTCTAACACTGATGATCCACCTACAAATGTGAACTGACGTTCAAAAATAAAACATTTGAAAACGGACCATTTTCCACATTTCTGAAGCATGACGTAATGGGGGGGTGTTATCTCTTTTGTCGAAAATCAGCCGTTTTTGCTCGAACATTAAATGCCTCCAAATGGTATTTAATTAACTTCCCGAGCCCCTGGAAGCATGAAAATCACTTTAAACATGCTAATTTTAGCTCTAACACTGATGATCCACCTACAAATGTGAACTGACGTTCAAAAATAAAACATTTGAAAACGGACCATTTTCCACATTTCTGAAGCATGACGTAATGGGGGGGTGTTATCTCTTTTGTCAAAAATCAGCCGTTTTTGCTCGAACATTAAATGCCTCCAAATGGTATTTAATTAACTTCCCGAGCCCCTGGAAGCATGAAAATCACTTTAAACATGCTAATTTTAGCTCTAACACTGATGATCCACCTACAAATGTGAACTGACGTTCAAAAATAAAACATTTGAAAACGGACCATTTTCCACATTTCTGAAGCATGACGTAATGGGGGGTGTTATCTCTTTTGTCGAAAATCAGCCGTTTTTGCTCTAACATTAAATGCCTCCAAATGGTATTTAATTAACTTCCCGGGGTGAAGAACCCCTTTTTGAGAACTCAGAGTGAGTAAATTGGCCATTTTCATGCACTTTTAACCATTCCATAAATCTTGTGTTTTGGGCCCCTGGAAGCATGAAAATCACTTTAAACATGCTAATTTTAGCTCTAACACTGATGATCCACCTACAAATGTGAACTGACGTTCAAAAATAAAACATTTGAAAACGGACCATTTTCCACATTTCTGAAGCATGACGTAATGGGGGGGTGTTATCTCTTTTGTCGAAAATCAGCCGTTTTTGCTCTAACATTAAATGCCTCCAAATGGTATTTAATTAACTTCCCGAGCCCCTGGAAGCATGAAAATCACTTTAAACATGCTAATTTTAGCTCTAACACTGATGATCCACCTACAAATGTGAACTGACGTTCAAAAATAAAACATTTGAAAACGGACCATTTTCCACATTTCTGAAGCATGACGTAATGGGGGGTGTTATCTCTTTTGTCGAAAATCAGCCGTTTTTGCTCTAACATTAAATGCCTCCAAATGGTATTTAAATAACTTCCCGGGGTGAAGAAACCCTTTTTGAGAACTCAGAGTGAGTAAATTGGCCATTTTCATGCACTTTTAACCATTCCATAAATCTTGTGTTTTGGGCCCCTGGAAGCATGAAAATCACTTTAAACATGCTAATTTTAGCTCTAACACTGATGATCCACCTACAAATGTGAACTGACGTTCAAAAATAAAACATTTGAAAACGGACCATTTTCCACATTTCTGAAGCTTGACGTAATGGGGGGGTGTTATCTCTTTTGTCGAAAATCAGCCGTTTTTGCTCTAACATTAAATGCCTCCAAATGGTATTTAATTAACTTCCTGGGGTGAAGAAACCCTTTTTGAGAACTCAGAGTGAGTAAATTGGCCATTTTCATGCACTTTTAACCATTCCATAAATCTTGTGTTTTGGGCCCCTGGAAGCATGAAAATCACTTTAAACATGCTAATTTTAGCTCTAACACTGATGATCGACCTACAAATGTGAACTGACGTTCAAAAATAAAACATTTGAAAACGGACCATTTTCCACATTTCTGAAGCATGACGTAATGGGGGGGTGTTATCTCTTTTGTCGAAAATCAGCCGTTTTTGCTCGAACATTAAATGCCTCCAAATGGTATTTAATTAACTTCCCGAGCCCCTGGAAGCATGAAAATCACTTTAAACATGCTAATTTTAGCTCTAACACTGATGATCCACCTACAAATGTGAACTGACGTTCAAAAATAAAACATTTGAAAACGGACCATTTTCCACATTTCTGAAGCATGACGTAATGGGGGGGTGTTATCTCTTTTGTCGAAAATCAGCCGTTTTTGCTCGAACATTAAATGCCTCCAAATGGTATTTAATTAACTTCCCGAGCCCCTGGAAGCATGAAAATCACTTTAAACATGCTAATTTTAGCTCTAACACTGATGATCCACCTACAAATGTGAACTGACGTTCAAAAATAAAACATTTGAAAACGGACCATTTTCCACATTTCTGAAGCATGACGTAATGGGGGGGTGTTATCTCTTTTGTCGAAAATCAGCCGTTTTTGCTCTAACATTAAATGCCTCCAAATGGTATTTAATTAACTTCCCGGGGTGAAGAAACCCTTTTTGAGAACTCAGAGTGAGTAAATTGGCCATTTTCATGCACTTTTAACCATTCCATAAATCTTGTGTTTTGGCCCCTGGAAGCATGAAAATCACTTTAAACATGCTAATTTTAGCTTTAACACTGATGATCCACCTACAAATGTGAACTGACGTTCAAAAATAAAACATTTGAAAACGGACCATTTTCCACATTTCTGAAGCATGACGTAATGGGGGGGTGTTATCTCTTTTGTCGAAAATCAGCCGTTTTTGCTCTAACATTAAATGCCTCCAAATGGTATTTAATTAACTTCCCGAGCCCCTGGAAGCATGAAAATCACTTTAAACATGCTAATTTTAGCTCTAACACTGATGATCCACCTACAAATGTGAACTGACGTTCAAAAATAAAACATTTGAAAACGGACCATTTTCCACATTTCTGAAGCATGACGTAATGGGGGGGTGTTATCTCTTTTGTCGAAAATCAGCCGTTTTTGCTCGAACATTAAATGCCTCCAAATGGTATTTAATTAACTTCCCGAGCCCCTGGAAGCATGAAAATCACTTTAAACATGCTAATTTTAGCTCTAACACTGATGATCCACCTACAAATGTGAACTGACGTTCAAAAATAAAACATTTGAAAACGGACCATTTTCCACATTTCTGAAGCATGACGTAATGGGGGGGTGTTATCTCTTTTGTCGAAAATCAGCCGTTTTTGCTCGAACATTAAATGCCTCCAAATGGTATTTAATTAACTTCCCGAGCCCCTGGAAGCATGAAAATCACTTTAAACATGCTAATTTTAGCTCTAACACTGATGATCCACCTACAAATGTGAACTGACGTTCAAAAATAAAACATTTGAAAACGGACCATTTTCCACATTTCTGAAGCATGACGTAATGGGGGGGGTGTTATCTCTTTTGTCGAAAATCAGCCGTTTTTGCTCTAACATTAAATGCCTCCAAATGGTATTTAATTAACTTCCCGGGGTGAAGAAACCCTTTTTGAGAACTCAGAGTGAGTAAATTGGCCATTTTCATGCACTTTTAACCATTCCATAAATCTTGTGTTTTGGGCCCCTGGAAGCATGAAAATCACTTTAAACATGCTAATTTTAGCTCTAACACTGATGATCCACCTACAAATGTGAACTGACGTTCAAAAATAAAACATTTGAAAACGGACCATTTTCCACATTTCTGAAGCATGACGTAATGGGGGGGTGTTATCTCTTTTGTCGAAAATCAGCCGTTTTTGCTCGAACATTAAATGCCTCCAAATGGTATTTAATTAACTTCCCGAGCCCCTGGAAGCATGAAAATCACTTTAAACATGCTAATTTTAGCTCTAACACTGATGATCCACCTACAAATGTGAACTGACGTTCAAAAATAAAACATTTGAAAACGGACCATTTTCCACATTTCTGAAGCATGACGTAATGGGGGGTGTTATCTCTTTTGTCGAAAATCAGCCGTTTTTGCTCTAACATTAAATGCCTCCAAATGGTATTTAATTAACTTCCTGGGGTGAAGAAACCCTTTTTGAGAACTCAGAGTGAGTAAATTGGCCATTTTCATGCACTTTTAACCATTCCATAAATCTTGTGTTTTGGGCCCCTGGAAGCATGAAAATCACTTTAAACATGCTAATTTTAGCTCTAACACTGATGATCCACCTACAAATGTGAACTGACGTTCAAAAATAAAACATTTGAAAACGGACCATTTTCCACATTTCTGAAGCATGACGTAATGGGGGGGTGTTATCTCTTTTGTCGAAAATCAGCCGTTTTTGCTCGAACATTAAATGCCTCCAAATGGTATTTAATTAA
The DNA here is from genome assembly GCF_964263255.1 of Lissotriton vulgaris. Taxonomy (NCBI): domain Eukaryota; kingdom Metazoa; phylum Chordata; class Amphibia; order Caudata; family Salamandridae; genus Lissotriton; species Lissotriton vulgaris. The sequence continues at coordinate 769,942 of NW_028244361.1, forward strand.
CTTCCCGAGCCCCTGGAAGCATGAAAATCACTTTAAACATGCTAATTTTAGCTCTAACACTGATGATCCACCTACAAATGTGAACTGACGTTCAAAAATAAAACATTTGAAAACGGACCATTTTCCACATTTCTGAAGCATGACGTAATGGGGGGGTGTTATCTCTTTTGTCGAAAATCAGCCGTTTTTGCTCGAACATTAAATGCCTCCAAATGGTATTTAATTAACTTCCCGAGCCCCTGGAAGCATGAAAATCACTTTAAACATGCTAATTTTAGCTCTAACACTGATGATCCACCTACAAATGTGAACTGACGTTCAAAAATAAAACATTTGAAAACGGACCATTTTCCACATTTCTGAAGCATGACGTAATGGGGGGGTGTTATCTCTTTTGTCGAAAATCAGCCGTTTTTGCTCGAACATTAAATGACTCCAAATGGTATTTAATTAACTTCCCGAGCCCCTGGAAGCATGAAAATCACTTTAAACATGCTAATTTTAGCTCTAACACTGATGATCCACCTACAAATGTGAACTGACGTTCAAAAATAAAACATTTGAAAACGGACCATTTTCCACATTTCTGAAGCATGACGTAATGGGGGGGTGTTATCTCTTTTGTCAAAAATCAGCCGTTTTTGCTCGAACATTAAATGCCTCCAAATGGTATTTAATTAACTTCCCGAGCCCCTGGAAGCATGAAAATCACTTTAAACATGCTAATTTTAGCTCTAACACTGATGATCCACCTACAAATGTGAACTGACGTTCAAAAATAAAACATTTGAAAACGGACCATTTTCCACATTTCTGAAGCATGACGTAATGGGGGGGTGTTATCTCTTTTGTCGAAAATCAGCCGTTTTTGCTCTAACATTAAATGCCTCCAAATGGTATTTAATTAACTTCCCGGGGTGAAGAACCCCTTTTTGAGAACTCAGAGTGAGTAAATTGGCCATTTTCATGCACTTTTAACCATTCCATAAATCTTGTGTTTTGGGCCCCTGGAAGCATGAAAATCACTTTAAACATGCTAATTTTAGCTCTAACACTGATGATCCACCTACAAATGTGAACTGACGTTCAAAAATAAAACATTTGAAAACGGACCATTTTCCACATTTCTGAAGCATGACGTAATGGGGGGGTGTTATCTCTTTTGTCGAAAATCAGCCGTTTTTGCTCTAACATTAAATGCCTCCAAATGGTATTTAATTAACTTCCCGAGCCCCTGGAAGCATGAAAATCACTTTAAACATGCTAATTTTAGCTCTAACACTGATGATCCACCTACAAATGTGAACTGACGTTCAAAAATAAAACATTTGAAAACGGACCATTTTCCACATTTCTGAAGCATGACGTAATGGGGGGTGTTATCTCTTTTGTCGAAAATCAGCCGTTTTTGCTCTAACATTAAATGCCTCCAAATGGTATTTAAATAACTTCCCGGGGTGAAGAAACCCTTTTTGAGAACTCAGAGTGAGTAAATTGGCCATTTTCATGCACTTTTAACCATTCCATAAATCTTGTGTTTTGGGCCCCTGGAAGCATGAAAATCACTTTAAACATGCTAATTTTAGCTCTAACACTGATGATCCACCTACAAATGTGAACTGACGTTCAAAAATAAAACATTTGAAAACGGACCATTTTCCACATTTCTGAAGCTTGACGTAATGGGGGGGTGTTATCTCTTTTGTCGAAAATCAGCCGTTTTTGCTCTAACATTAAATGCCTCCAAATGGTATTTAATTAACTTCCTGGGGTGAAGAAACCCTTTTTGAGAACTCAGAGTGAGTAAATTGGCCATTTTCATGCACTTTTAACCATTCCATAAATCTTGTGTTTTGGGCCCCTGGAAGCATGAAAATCACTTTAAACATGCTAATTTTAGCTCTAACACTGATGATCCACCTACAAATGTGAACTGACGTTCAAAAATAAAACATTTGAAAACGGACCATTTTCCACATTTCTGAAGCTTGACGTAATGGGGGGGTGTTATCTCTTTTGTCGAAAATCAGCCGTTTTTGCTCTAACATTAAATGCCTCCAAATGGTATTTAATTAACTTCCTGGGGTGAAGAAACCCTTTTTGAGAACTCAGAGTGAGTAAATTGGCCATTTTCATGCACTTTTAACCATTCCATAAATCTTGTGTTTTGGGCCCCTGGAAGCATGAAAATCACTTTAAACATGCTAATTTTAGCTCTAACACTGATGATCCACCTACAAATGTGAACTGACGTTCAAAAATAAAACATTTGAAAACGGACCATTTTCCACATTTCTGAAGCATGACGTAATGGGGGGGTGTTATCTCTTTTGTCGAAAATCAGCCGTTTTTGCTCGAACATTAAATGCCTCCAAATGGTATTTAATTAACTTCCCGAGCCCCTGGAAGCATGAAAATCACTTTAAACATGCTAATTTTAGCTCTAACACTGATGATCCACCTACAAATGTGAACTGACGTTCAAAAATAAAACATTTGAAAACGGACCATTTTCCACATTTCTGAAGCATGACGTAATGGGGGGGTGTTATCTCTTTTGTCGAAAATCAGCCGTTTTTGCTCTAACATTAAATGCCTCCAAATGGTATTTAATTAACTTCCCGAGCCCCTGGAAGCATGAAAATCACTTTAAACATGCTAATTTTAGCTCTAACACTGATGATCCACCTACAAATGTGAACTGACGTTCAAAAATAAAACATTTGAAAACGGACCATTTTCCACATTTCTGAAGCATGACGTAATGGGGGGGTGTTATCTCTTTTGTCGAAAATCAGCCGTTTTTGCTCTAACATTAAATGCCTCCAAATGGTATTTAATTAACTTCCCGGGGTGAAGAAACCCTTTTTGAGAACTCAGAGTGAGTAAATTGGCCATTTTCATGCACTTTTAACCATTCCATAAATCTTGTGTTTTGGGCCCCAAGAAGCATGAAAATCACTTTAAACATGCTAATTTTAGCTCTAACACTGATGATCCACCTACAAATGTGAACTGACCTTCAAAAATAAAACATTTGAAAACGGACCATTTTCCACATTTCTGAAGCATGACGTAATGGGGGGGTGTTATCTCTTTTGTCGAAAATCAGCCGTTTTTGCTCTAACATTAAATGCCTCCAAATGGTATTTAATTAACTTCCCGGGGTGAAGAAACCCTTTTTGAGAACTCAGAGTGAGTAAATTGGCCATTTTCATGCACTTTTAACCATTCCATAAATCTTGTGTTTTGGGCCCCTGGAAGCATGAAAATCACTTTAAACATGCTAATTTTAGCTCTAACACTGATGATCCACCTACAAATGTGAACTGACGTTCAAAAATAAAACATTTGAAAACGGACCATTTTCCACATTTCTGAAGCATGACGTAATGGGGGGGTGTTATCTCTTTTGTCGAAAATCAGCCGTTTTTGCTCGAACATTAAATGCCTCCAAATGGTATTTAATTAACTTCCCGGGGTGAAGAAACCCTTTTTGAGAACTCAGAGTGAGTAAATTGGCCATTTTCATGCACTTTTAACCATTCCATAAATCTTGTGTTTTGGGCCCCTGGAAGCATGAAAATCACTTTAAACATGCTAATTTTAGCTCTAACACTGATGATCCACCTACAAATGTGAACTGACGTTCAAAAATAAAACATTTGAAAACGGACCATTTTCCACATTTCTGAAGCATGACGTAATGGGGGGGTGTTATCTCTTTTGTCGAAAATCAGCTGTTTTTGCTCTAACATTAAATGCCTCCAAATGGTATTTAATTAACTTCCCGGGGTGAAGAAACCCTTTTTGAGAACTCAGAGTGAGTAAATTGGCCATTTTCATGCACTTTTAACCATTCCATAAATCTTGTGTTTTGGGCCCCTGGAAGCATGAAAATCACTTTAAACATGCTAATTTTAGCTCTAACACTGATGATCCACCTACAAATGTGAACTGACGTTCAAAAATAAAACATTTGAAAACGGACCATTTTCCACATTTCTGAAGCATGACGTAATGGGGGGTGTTATCTCTTTTGTCGAAAATCAGCCGTTTTTGCTCTAACATTAAATGCCTCCAAATGGTATTTATTTCACTTCCCGAGCCCCTGGAAGCATGAAAATCACTTTAAACATGCTAATTTTAGCTCTAACACTGATGATCCACCTACAAATGTGAACTGACGTTCAAAAATAAAACATTTGAAAACGGACCATTTTCCACATTTCTGAAGCATGACGTAATGGGGGGGTGTTATCTCTTTTGTCGAAAATCAGCCGTTTTTGCTCGAACATTAAATGCCTCCAAATGGTATTTAATTAACTTCCCGAGCCCCTGGAAGCATGAAAATCACTTTAAACATGCTAATTTTAGCTCTAACACTGATGATCCACCTACAAATGTGAACTGACGTTCAAAAATAAAACATTTGAAAACGGACCATTTTCCACATTTCTAAAGCATGACGTAATGTGGGGGTGTTAGCTCTTTCGTCGAAAATCAGCCGTTTTTGCTCGAACATTAAAATCCTCCAAATGGTATTTAATTAACTTCCCGGGGTGAAGAAACCCTTTTTGAGAACTCAGAGTGAGTAAATTGGCCATTTTCATGCACTTTTAACCATTCCATAAATCTTGTGTTTTGGGCCCCTGGAAGCATGAAAATCACTTTAAACATGCTAATTTTAGCTCTAACACTGATGGTCCACCTACAAATGTGAACTGACGTTCAAAAATAAAACATTTGAAAACGGACCATTTTCCACATTTCTGAAGCATGACGTAATGGGGGGGTGTTATCTCTTTTGTCGAAAATCAGCCGTTTTTGCTTGAACATTAAATGCTTCCAAATGGTATTTAATTAACTTCCCGGGGTGAAGAAACCCTTTTTGAGAACTCAGAGTGAGTAAATTGGCCATTTTCATGCACTTTTAACCATTCCATAAATCTTGTGTTTTGGGCCCCTGGAAGCATGAAAATCACTTTAAACATACTAATTTTAGCTCTAACACTGATGATCCACCTACAAATGTGAACTGACGTTCAAAAATAAAACATTTGAAAACGGACCATTTTCCACATTTCTGAAGCATGACGTAATGGGGGGGTGTTATCTCTTTTGTCGAAAATCAGCCGTTTTTGCTCTAACATTAAATGCCTCCAAATGGTATTTAATTAACTTCCCGGGGTGAAGAAACCCTTTTTGAGAACTCAGAGTGAGTAAATTGGCCATTTTCATGCACTTTTAACCATTCCATAAATCTTGTGTTTTGGGCCCCTGGAAGCATGAAAATCACTTTAAACATGCTAATTTTAGCTCTAACACTGATGATCCACCTACAAATGTGAACTGACGTTCAAAAATAAAACATTTGAAAACGGACCATTTTCCACATTTCTGAAGCATGACGTAATGGGGGGGTGTTATCTCTTTTGTCGAAAATCAGCCGTTTTTGCTCGAACATTAAATGCCTCCAAATGGTATTTAATTAACTTCCCGGGGTGAAGAAACCCTTTTTGAGAACTCAGAGTGAGTAAATTGGCCATTTTCATGCACTTTTAACCATTCCATAAATCTTGTGTTTTGGGGCCCTGGAAGCATGAAAATCACTTTAAACATGCTAATTTTAGCTCTAACACTGATGATCCACCTACAAATGTGAACTGACGTTCAAAAATAAAACATTTGAAAACGGACCATTTTCCACATTTCTGAAGCATGACGTAATGGGGGGGTGTTATCTCTTTTGTCGAAAATCAGCCGTTTTTGCTCTAACATTAAATGACTCCAAATGGTATTTAATTAACTTCCCGAGCCCCTGGAAGCATGAAAATCACTTTAAACATGCTAATTTTAGCTCTAACACTGATGATCCACCTACAAATGTGAACTGACGTTCAAAAATAAAACATTTGAAAACGGACCATTTTCCACATTTCTGAAGCATGACGTAATGGGGGGGTGTTATCTCTTTTGTCGAAAATCAGCAGTTTTTGCTCGAACATTAAATGCCTCCAAATGGTATTTAATTAACTTCCTGGGGTGAAGAAACCCTTTTTGAGAACTCAGAGTGAGTAAATTGGCCATTTTCATGCACTTTTAACCATTCCATAAATCTTGTGTTTTGGGCCCCTGGAAGCATGAAAATCACTTTAAACATGCTAATTTTAGCTCTAACACTGATGATCCACCTACAAATGTGAACTGACGTTCAAAAATAAAACATTTGAAAACGGACCATTTTCCACATTTCTGAAGCATGACGTAATGGGGGGGTGTTATCTCTTTTGTCGAAAAGCAGCCGTTTTTGCTCGAACATTAAATGCCTCCAAATGGTATTTAATTAACTTCCCGAGCCCCTGGAAGCATGAAAATCACTTTAAACATGCTAATTTTAGCTCTAACACTGATGATCCACCTACAAATGTGAACTGACGTTCAAAAATAAAACATTTGAAAACGGACCATTTTCCACATTTCTGAAGCATGACGTAATGGGGGGGTGTTATCTCTTTTGTCGAAAATCAGCCGTTTTTGCTCGAACATTAAATGCCTCCAAATGGTATTTAATTAACTTCCCGAGCCCCTGGAAGCATGAAAATCACTTTAAACATGCTAATTTTAGCTCTAACACTGATGATCCACCTACAAATGTGAACTGACGTTCAAAAATAAAACATTTCAAAACGGACCATTTTCCACATTTCTGAAGCATGACGTAATGGGGGGGTGTTATCTCTTTTGTCGAAAATCAGCCGTTTTTGCTCGAACATTAAATGCCTCCAAATGGTATTTAATTAACTTCCCGGGGTGAAGAAACCCTTTTTGAGAACTCAGAGTGAGTAAATTGGCCATTTTCATGCACTTTTAACCATTCCATAAATCTTGTGTTTTGGGCCCCAAGAAGCATGAAAATCACTTTAAACATGCTAATTTTAGCTCTAACACTGATGATCCACCCACAAATGTGAACTGACGTTCAAAAATAAAACATTTGAAAACGGACCATTTTCCACATTTCTGAAGCATGACGTAATGGGGGGGTGTTATCTCTTTTGTCGAAAATCAGCCGTTTTTGCTCTAACATTAAATGCCTCCAAATGGTATTTAATTAACTTCCCGGGGTGAAGAAACCCTTTTTGAGAACTCAGAGTGAGTAAATTGGCCATTTTCATGCACTTTTAACCATTCCATAAATCTTGTGTTTTGGGCCCCTGGAAGCATGAAAATCACTTTAAACATGCTAATTTTAGCTCTAACACTGATGATCCACCTACAAATGTGAACTGACGTTCAAAAATAAAACATTTGAAAATGGTCCATTTTCCACATTTCTGAAGCATGACGTAATGGGGGGGTGTTATCTCTTTTGTCGAAAATCAGCCGTTTTTGCTCGAACATTAAATGCCTCCAAATGGTATTTAATTAACTTCCTGAGCCCCTGGAAGCATGAAAATCACTTTAAACATGCTAATTTTAGCTCTAACACTGATGATCCACCTACAAATGTGAACTGACGTTCAAAAATAAACATTTGAAAACTGACCATTTTCCACATTTCTGAAGCATGACGTAATGGGGGGATGTTATCTCTTTTGTTGAAAATCAGCCGTTTTTGCTCGAACATTAAATGCCTCCAAATGGTATTTAATTAACTTCCCGGGGTGAAGAAACCCTTTTTGAGAACTCAGAGTGAGTAAATTGGCCATTTTCATGCACTTTTAACCATTCCATAAATCTTGAGTTTTGGGCCCCTGGAAGCATGAAAATCACTTTAAACATGCTAATTTTAGCTCTAACACTGATGATCCACCTACAAATGTGAACTGACGTTGAAAAATAAAACATTTGAAAACGGACCATTTTCCACATTTCTGAAGCATGACGTAATGGGGGGGTGTTATCTCTTTTGTCGAAAATCAGCCGTTTTTGCTCGAACATTAAATGCCTCCAAATGGTATTTAATTAACTTCCCAAACCCCTGGAAGCATGAAAATCACTTTAAACATGCTAATTTTAGCTCTAACACTGATGATCCACCTACAAATGTGAACTGACGTTCAAAAATAAAACATTTGAAAACGGACCATTTTCCACATTTCTGAAGCATGACGTAATGGGGGGGTGTTATCTCTTTTGTCGAAAATCAGCCGTTTTTGCTCTAACATTAAATGCCTCCAAATGGTATTTAATTAACTTCCTGGGGTGAAGAAACCCTTTTTGAGAACTCAGAGTGAGTAAATTGGCCATTTTCATGCACTTTTAACCATTCCATAAATCTTGTGTTTTGGGCCCCTGGAAGCATGAAAATCACTTTAAACATGCTAATTTTAGCTCTAACACTGATGATCCACCTACAAATGTGAACTGACGTTCAAAAATAAAACATTTGAAAACGGACCATTTTCCACATTTCTGAAGCATGACGTAATGGGGGGGTGTTATCTCTTTTGTCGAAAATCAGCCGTTTTTGCTCGAACATTAAATGCCTCCAAATGGTATTTAATTAACTTCCCGAGCCCCTGGAAGCATGAAAATCACTTTAAACATGCTAATTTTAGCTCTAACACTGATGATCCACCTACAAATGTGAACTGACGTTCAAAAATAAAACATTTGAAAACGGACCATTTTCCACATTTCTGAAGCATGACGTAATGGGGGGGTGTTATCTCTTTTGTCGAAAATCAGCCGTTTTTGCTCGAACATTAAATGCCTCCAAATGGTATTTAATTAACTTCCCGAGCCCCTGGAAGCATGAAAATCACTTTAAACATGCTAATTTTAGCTCTAACACTGATGATCCACCTACAAATGTGAACTGACGTTCAAAAATAAAACATTTGAAAACGGACCATTTTCCACATTTCTGAAGCATGACGTAATGGGGGGGTGTTATCTCTTTTGTCGAAAATCAGCCGTTTTTGCTCGAACATTAAATGCCTCCAAATGGTATTTAATTAACTTCCCGAGCCCCTGGAAGCATGAAAATCACTTTAAACATGCTAATTTTAGCTCTAACACTGATGATCCACCTACAAATGTGAACTGACGTTCAAAAATAAAACATTTGAAAACGGACCATTTTCCACATTTCTGAAGCATGACGTAATGGTGGGGTGTTATCTCTTTTGTCAAAAATCAGCCGTTTTTGCTCGAACATTAAATGCCTCCAAATGCTATTTAATTAACTTCCCGAGCCCCTGGAAGCATGAAAATCACTTTAAACATGCTAATTTTAGCTCTAACACTGATGATCCACCTACAAATGTGAACTGACGTTCAAAAATAAAACATTTGAAAACGGACCATTTTCCACATTTCTGAAGCATGACGTAATGGGGGGGTGTTATCTCTTTTGTCGAAAATCAGCCGTTTTTGCTCTAACATTAAATGCCTCCAAATGGTATTTAATTAACTTCCCGGGGTGAAGAAACCCTTTTTGAGAACTCAGAGTGAGTAAATTGGCCATTTTCATGCACTTTTAACCATTCCATAAATCTTGTGTTTTGGGCCCCTGGAAGCATGAAAATCACTTTAAACATGCTAATTTTAGCTCTAACACTGATGATCCACCTACAAATGTGAACTGACGTTCAAAAATAAAACATTTGAAAACGGACCATTTTCCACATTTCTGAAGCATGACGTAATGGGGGGGTGTTATCTCTTTTGTCGAAAATCAGCCGTTTTTGCTCTAACATTAAATGCCTCCAAATGGTATTTAATTAACTTCCCGAGCCCCTGGAAGCATGAAAATCACTTTAAACATGCTAATTTTAGCTCTAACACTGATGATCCACCTACAAATGTGAACTGACGTTCAAAAATAAAACATTTGAAAACGGACCATTTTCCACATTTCTGAAGCATGACGTAATGGGGGGTGTTATCTCTTTTGTCGAAAATCAGCCGTTTTTGCTCTAACATTAAATGCCTCCAAATGGTATTTAATTAACTTCCCGGGGTGAAGAAACCCTTTTTGAGAACTCAGAGTGAGTAAATTGGCCATTTTCATGCACTTTTAACCATTCCATAAATCTTGTGTTTTGGGCCCCTGGAAGCATGAAAATCACTTTAAACATGCTAATTTTAGCTCTAACACTGATGATCCACCTACAAATGTGAACTGACGTTCAAAAATAAAACATTTGAAAACGGACCATTTTCCACATTTCTGAAGCTTGACGTAATGGGGGGGTGTTATCTCTTTTGTCAAAAATCAGCCGTTTTTGCTCTAACATTAAATGCCTCCAAATGGTATTTAATTAACTTCCTGGGGTGAAGAAACCCTTTTTGAGAACTCAGAGTGAGTAAATTGGCCATTTTCATGCACTTTTAACCATTCCATAAATCTTGTGTTTTGGGCCCCTGGAAGCATGAAAATCACTTTAAACATGCTAATTTTAGCTCTAACACTGATGATCCACCTACAAATGTGAACTGACGTTCAAAAATAAAACATTTGAAAACGGACCATTTTCCACATTTCTGAAGCATGACGTTATGGGGGGGTGTTATCTCTTTTGTCGAAAATCAGCCGTTTTTGCTCGAACATTAAATGCCTCCAAATGGTATTTAATTAACTTCCCGAGCCCCTGGAAGCATGAAAATCACTTTAAACATGCTAATTTTAGCTCTAACACTGATGATCCACCTACAAATGTGAACTGACGTTCAAAAATAAAACATTTGAAAACGGACCATTTTCCACATTTCTGAAGCATGACGTAATGGGGGGGTGTTATCTCTTTTGTCGAAAATCAGCCGTTTTTGCTCGAACATTAAATGCCTCCAAATGGTATTTAATTAACTTCCCGAGCCCCTGGAAGCATGAAAATCACTTTAAACATGCTAATTTTAGCTCTAACACTGATGATCCACCTACAAATGTGAACTGACGTTCAAAAATAAAACATTTGAAAACGGACCATTTTCCACATTTCTGAAGCATGACGTAATGGGGGGGGTGTTATCTCTTTTGTCGAAAATCAGCCGTTTTTGCTCGAACATTAAATGCCTCCAAATGGTATTTAATTAACTTCCCGAGCCCCTGGAAGCATGAAAATCACTTTAAACATGCTAATTTTAGCTCTAACACTGATGATCCACCTACAAATGTGAACTGACGTTCAAAAATAAAACATTTGAAAACGGACCATTTTCCACATTTCTGAAGCATGACGTAATGGGGGGGTGTTATCTCTTTTGTCGAAAATCAGCCGTTTTTGCTCGAACATTAAATGCCTCCAAATGGTATTTAATTAACTTCCCGAGCCCCTGGAAGCATGAAAATCACTTTAAACATGCTAATTTTAGCTCTAACACTGATGATCCACCTACAAATGTGAACTGACGTTCAAAAATAAAACATTTGAAAACGGACCATTTTCCACATTTCTGAAGCATGACGTAATGGGGGGGTGTTATCTCTTTTGTCGAAAATCAGCCGTTTTTGCTCTAACATTAAATGCCTCCAAATGGTATTTAATTAACTTCCCGGGGTGAAGAAACCCTTTTTGAGAACTCAGAGTGAGTAAATTGGCCATTTTCATGCACTTTTAACCATTCCATAAATCTTGTGTTTTGGGCCCCTGGAAGCATGAAAATCACTTTAAACATGCTAATTTTAGCTCTAACACTGATGATCCACCTACAAATGTGAACTGACGTTCAAAAATAAAACATTTGAAAACGGACCATTTTCCACATTTCTGAAGCATGACGTAATGGGGGGTGTTATCTCTTTTGTCGAAAATCAGCCGTTTTTGCTCGAACATTAAATGCCTCCAAATGGTATTTAATTAACTTCCCGAGCCCCTGGAAGCATGAAAATCACTTTAAACATGCTAATTTTAGCTCTAACACTGATGATCCACCTACAAATGTGAACTGACGTTCAAAAATAAAACATTTGAAAACGGACCATTTTCCACATTTCTGAAGCATGACGTAATGGGGGGGTGTTATCTCTTTTGTCGAAAATCAGCCGTTTTTGCTCGAACATTAAATGCCTCCAAATGGTATTTAATTAACTTCCCGGGGTGAAGAAACCCTTTTTGAGAACTCAGAGTGAGTAAATTGGCCATTTTCATGCACTTTTAACCATTCCATAAATCTTGTGTTTTGGGCCCCTGGAAGCATGAAAATCACTTTAAACATGCTAATTTTAGCTCTAACACTGATGATCCACCTACAAATGGGAACTGACGTTCAAAAATAAAACATTTGAAAACGGACCATTTTCCACATTTCTGAAGCATGACGTAATGGGGGGGTGTTATCTCTTTTGTCGAAAATCAGCCGTTTTTGCTCGAACATTAAATGCCTCCAAATGGTATTTAATTAACTTCCCGGGGTGAAGAAACCCTTTTTGAGAACTCAGAGTGAGTAAATTGGCCATTTTCATGCACTTTTAACCATTCCATAAATCTTGTGTTTTGGGCCCCTGGAAGCATGAAAATCACTTTAAACATGCTAATTTTAGCTCTAACACTGATGATCCACCTACAAATGTGAACTGACGTTCAAAAATAAAACATTTGAAAACGGACCATTTTCCACATTTCTGAAGCATGACGTAATGGGGGGGTGTTATCTCTTTTGTCGAAAATCAGCCGTTTTTGCTCTAACATTAAATGCCTCCAAATGGTATTTAATTAACTTCCCGGGGTGAAGAAACCCTTTTTGAGAACTCAGAGTGAGTAAATTGGCCATTTTCATGCACTTTTAACCATTCCATAAATCTTGTGTTTTGGGCCCCTGGAAGCATGAAAATCACTTTAAACATGCTAATTTTAGCTTTAACACTGATGATCCACCTACAAATGTGAACTGACGTTCAAAAATAAAACATTTGAAAACGGACCATTTTCCACATTTCTGAAGCATGACGTAATGGGGGGGTGTTATCTCTTTTGTCGAAAATCAGCCGTTTTTGCTCTAACATTAAATGCCTCCAAATGGTATTTAATTAACTTCCCGAGCCCCTGGAAGCATGAAAATCACTTTAAACATGCTAATTTTAGCTCTAACACTGATGATCCACCTACAAATGTGAACTGACGTTCAAAAATAAAACATTTGAAAACGGACCATTTTCCACATTTCTGAAGCATGACGTAATGGGGGGGTGTTATCTCTTTTGTCGAAAATCAGCCGTTTTTGCTCTAATATTAAATGCCTCCAAATGGTATTTAATTAACTTCCCGGGGTGAAGAAACCCTTTTTGAGAACTCAGAGTGAGTAAATTGGCCATTTTCATGCACTTTTAACCATTCCATAAATCTTGTGTTTTGGGCCCCAAGAAGCATGAAAATCACTTTAAACATGCTAATTTTAGCTCTAACACTGATGATCCACCTACAAATGTGAACTGACGTTCAAAAATAAAACATTTGAAAACGGACCATTTTCCACATTTCTGAAGCATGACGTAATGGGGGGGTGTTATCTCTTTTGTCGAAAATCAGCCGTTTTTGCTCTAACATTAAATGCCTCCAAATGGTATTTAATTAACTTCCCGGGGTGAAGAAACCCTTTTTGAGAACTCAGAGTGAGTAAATTGGCCATTTTCATGCACTTTTAACCATTCCATAAATCTTGTGTTTTGGCCCCTGGAAGCATGAAAATCACTTTAAACATGCTAATTTTAGCTTTAACACTGATGATCCACCTACAAATGTGAACTGACGTTCAAAAATAAAACATTTGAAAACGGACCATTTTCCACATTTCTGAAGCATGACGTAATGGGGGGGTGTTATCTCTTTTGTCGAAAATCAGCCGTTTTTGCTCTAACATTAAATGCCTCCAAATGGTATTTAATTAACTTCCCGAGCCCCTGGAAGCATGAAAATCACTTTAAACATGCTAATTTTAGCTCTAACACTGATGATCCACCTACAAATGTGAACTGACGTTCAAAAATAAAACATTTGAAAACGGACCATTTTCCACATTTCTGAAGCATGACGTAATGGGGGGGTGTTATCTCTTTTGTCGAAAATCAGCCGTTTTTGCTCTAACATTAAATGCCTCCAAATGGTATTTAATTAACTTCCCGGGGTGAAGAAACCCTTTTTGAGAACTCAGAGTGAGTAAATTGGCCATTTTCATGCACTTTTAACCATTCCATAAATCTTGTGTTTTGGGCCCCAAGAAGCATGAAAATCACTTTAAACATGCTAATTTTAGCTCTAACACTGATGATCCACCTACAAATGTGAACTGACCTTCAAAAATAAAACATTTGAAAACGGACCATTTTCCACATTTCTGAAGCATGACGTAATGGGGGGGTGTTATCTCTTTTGTCGAAAATCAGCCGTTTTTGCTCTAACATTAAATGCCTCCAAATGGTATTTAATTAACTTCCCGGGGTGAAGAAACCCTTTTTGAGAACTCAGAGTGAGTAAATTGGCCATTTTCATGCACTTTTAACCATTCCATAAATCTTGTGTTTTTTTGGCCCCTGGAAGCATGAAAATCACTTTAAACATGCTAATTTTAGCTCTAACACTGATGATCCACCTACAAATGTGAACTGACGTTCAAAAATAAAACATTTGAAAACGGACCATTTTCCACATTTCTGAAGCATGACGTAATGGGGGGGTGTTATCTCTTTTGTCGAAAATCAGCCGTTTTTGCTCGAACATTAAATGCCTCCAAATGGTATTTAATTAACTTCCCGGGGTGAAGAAACCCTTTTTGAGAACTCAGAGTGAGTAAATTGGCCATTTTCATGCACTTTTAACCATTCCATAAATCTTGTGTTTTGGGCCCCTGGAAGCATGAAAATCACTTTAAACATGCTAATTTTAGCTCTAACACTGATGATCCACCTACAAATGTGAACTGACGTTCAAAAATAAAACATTTGAAAACGGACCATTTTCCACATTTCTGAAGCATGACGTAATGGGGGGGTGTTATCTCTTTTGTCGAAAATCAGCTGTTTTTGCTCTAACATTAAATGCCTCCAAATGGTATTTAATTAACTTCCCGGGGTGAAGAAACCCTTTTTGAGAACTCAGAGTGAGTAAATTGGCCATTTTCATGCACTTTTAACCATTCCATAAATCTTGTGTTTTGGGCCCCTGGAAGCATGAAAATCACTTTAAACATGCTAATTTTAGCTCTAACACTGATGATCCACCTACAAATGTGAACTGACGTTCAAAAATAAAACATTTGAAAACGGACCATTTTCCACATTTCTGAAGCATGACGTAATGGGGGGGTGTTATCTCTTTTTTCGAAAATCAGCCGTTTTTGCTCGAACATTAAATGCCTCCAAATGGTATTTAATTAACTTCCCGAGCCCCTGGAAGCATGAAAATCACTTTAAACATGCTAATTTTAGCTCTAACACTGATGATCCACCTACAAATGTGAACTGACGTTCAAAAATAAAACATTTGAAAACGGACCATTTTCCACATTTCTGAAGCATGACGTAATGGGGGGGTGTTATCTCTTTTGTCGAAAATCAGCCGTTTTTGCTCTAATATTAAATGCCTCCAAATGGTATTTAATTAACTTCCCGGGGTGAAGAAACCCTTTTTGAGAACTCAGAGTGAGTAAATTGGCCATTTTCATGCACTTTTAACCATTCCATAAATCTTGTGTTTTGGGCCCCAAGAAGCATGAAAATCACTTTAAACATGCTAATTTTAGCTCTAACACTGATGATCCACCTACAAATGTGAACTGACGTTCAAAAATAAAACATTTGAAAACGGACCATTTTCCACATTTCTGAAGCATGACGTAATGGGGGGGTGTTATCTCTTTTGTCGAAAATCAGCCGTTTTTGCTCTAACATTAAATGCCTCCAAATGGTATTTAATTAACTTCCCGGGGTGAAGAAACCCTTTTTGAGAACTCAGAGTGAGTAAATTGGCCATTTTCATGCACTTTTAACCATTCCATAAATCTTGTGTTTTGGCCCCTGGAAGCATGAAAATCACTTTAAACATGCTAATTTTAGCTTTAACACTGATGATCCACCTACAAATGTGAACTGACGTTCAAAAATAAAACATTTGAAAACGGACCATTTTCCACATTTCTGAAGCATGACGTAATGGGGGGGTGTTATCTCTTTTGTCGAAAATCAGCCGTTTTTGCTCTAACATTAAATGCCTCCAAATGGTATTTAATTAACTTCCCGAGCCCCTGGAAGCATGAAAATCACTTTAAACATGCTAATTTTAGCTCTAACACTGATGATCCACCTACAAATGTGAACTGACGTTCAAAAATAAAACATTTGAAAACGGACCATTTTCCACATTTCTGAAGCATGACGTAATGGGGGGGTGTTATCTCTTTTGTCGAAAATCAGCCGTTTTTGCTCTAACATTAAATGCCTCCAAATGGTATTTAATTAACTTCCCGGGGTGAAGAAACCCTTTTTGAGAACTCAGAGTGAGTAAATTGGCCATTTTCATGCACTTTTAACCATTCCATAAATCTTGTGTTTTGGGCCCCAAGAAGCATGAAAATCACTTTAAACATGCTAATTTTAGCTCTAACACTGATGATCCACCTACAAATGTGAACTGACCTTCAAAAATAAAACATTTGAAAACGGACCATTTTCCACATTTCTGAAGCATGACGTAATGGGGGGGTGTTATCTCTTTTGTCGAAAATCAGCCGTTTTTGCTCTAACATTAAATGCCTCCAAATGGTATTTAATTAACTTCCCGGGGTGAAGAAACCCTTTTTGAGAACTCAGAGTGAGTAAATTGGCCATTTTCATGCACTTTTAACCATTCCATAAATCTTGTGTTTTTTTGGCCCCTGGAAGCATGAAAATCACTTTAAACATGCTAATTTTAGCTCTAACACTGATGATCCACCTACAAATGTGAACTGACGTTCAAAAATAAAACATTTGAAAACGGACCATTTTCCACATTTCTGAAGCATGACGTAATGGGGGGGTGTTATCTCTTTTGTCGAAAATCAGCCGTTTTTGCTCGAACATTAAATGCCTCCAAATGGTATTTAATTAACTTCCCGGGGTGAAGAAACCCTTTTTGAGAACTCAGAGTGAGTAAATTGGCCATTTTCATGCACTTTTAACCATTCCATAAATCTTGTGTTTTGGGCCCCTGGAAGCATGAAAATCACTTTAAACATGCTAATTTTAGCTCTAACACTGATGATCCACCTACAAATGTGAACTGACGTTCAAAAATAAAACATTTGAAAACGGACCATTTTCCACATTTCTGAAGCATGACGTAATGGGGGGGTGTTATCTCTTTTGTCGAAAATCAGCTGTTTTTGCTCTAACATTAAATGCCTCCAAATGGTATTTAATTAACTTCCCGGGGTGAAGAAACCCTTTTTGAGAACTCAGAGTGAGTAAATTGGCCATTTTCATGCACTTTTAACCATTCCATAAATCTTGTGTTTTGGGCCCCTGGAAGCATGAAAATCACTTTAAACATGCTAATTTTAGCTCTAACACTGATGATCCACCTACAAATGTGAACTGACGTTCAAAAATAAAACATTTGAAAACGGACCATTTTCCACATTTCTGAAGCATGACGTAATGGGGGGGTGTTATCTCTTTTTTCGAAAATCAGCCGTTTTTGCTCGAACATTAAATGCCTCCAAATGGTATTTAATTAACTTCCCGGGGTGAAGAAACCCTTTTTGAGAACTCAGAGTGAGTAAATTGGCCATTTTCATGCACTTTTAACCATTCCATAAATCTTGTGTTTTGGGCCCCTGGAAGCATGAAAATCACTTTAAACATGCTTATTTTAGCTCTAACACTGATGATCCACCTACAAATGTGAACTGACGTTAAAAAATAAAACATTTGAAAACGGACCATTTTCCACATTTCTGAAGCATGACGTAATGGGGGGGTGTTATCTCTTTTGTCGAAAATCAGCCGTTTTTGCTCTAACATTAAATGCCTCCAAATGGTATTTATTTCACTTCCCGAGCCCCTGGAAGCATGAAAATCACTTTAAACATGCTAATTTTAGCTCTAACACTGATGATCCACCTACAAATGTGAACTGACGTTCAAAAATAAAACATTTGAAAACGGACCATTTTCCACATTTCTGAAGCATGACGTAATGGGGGGTGTTATCTCTTTTGTCGAAAATCAGCCGTTTTTGCTCGAACATTAAATGCCTCCAAATGGTATTTAATTAACTTCCCGAGCCCCTGGAAGCATGAAAATCACTTTAAACATGCTAATTTTAGCTCTAACACTGATGATCCACCTACAAATGTGAACTGACGTTCAAAAATAAAACATTTGAAAACGGACCATTTTCCACATTTCTAAAGCATGACGTAATGTGGGGGTGTTAGCTCTTTCGTCGAAAATCAGCCGTTTTTGCTCGAACATTAAAATCCTCCAAATGGTATTTAATTAACTTCCCGGGGTGAAGAAACCCTTTTTGAGAACTCAGAGTGAGTAAATTGGCCATTTTCATGCACTTTTAACCATTCCATAAATCTTGTGTTTTGGGCCCCTGGAAGCATGAAAATCACTTTAAACATGCTAATTTTAGCTCTAACACTGATGATCCACCTACAAATGTGAACTGACGTTCAAAAATAAAACATTTGAAAACGGACCATTTTCCACATTTCTGAAGCATGACGTAATGGGGGGGTGTTATCTCTTTTGTCGAAAATCAGCCGTTTTTGCTCGAACATTAAATGCTTCCAAATGGTATTTAATTAACTTCCCGGGGTGAAGAAACCCTTTTTGAGAACTCAGAGTGAGTAAATTGGCCATTTTCATGCACTTTTAACCATTCCATAAATCTTGTGTTTTGGGCCCCTGGAAGCATGAAAATCACTTTAAACATACTAATTTTAGCTCTAACACTGATGATCCACCTACAAATGTGAACTGACGTTCAAAAATAAAACATTTGAAAACGGACCATTTTCCACATTTCTGAAGCATGACGTAATGGGGGGGTGCTATCTCTTTTGTCGAAAATCAGCCGTTTTTGCTCTAACATTAAATGCCTCCAAATGGTATTTAATTAACTTCCCGGGGTGAAGAAACCCTTTTTGAGAACTCAGAGTGAGTAAATTGGCCATTTTCATGCACTTTTAACCATTCCATAAATCTTGTGTTTTGGGCCCCAAGAAGCATGAAAATCACTTTAAACATGCTAATTTTAGCTCTAACACTGATGATCCACCTACAAATGTGAACTGACGTTCAAAAATAAAACATTTGAAAACGGACCATTTTCCACATTTCTGAAGCATGACGTAATGGGGGGGGGTGTTATCTCTTTTGTCGAAAATCAGCCGTTTTTGCTCTAACATTAAATGCCTCCAAATGGTATTTAATTAACTTCCCGGGGTGAAGAAACCCTTTTTGAGAACTCAGAGTGAGTAAATTGGCCATTTTCATGCACTTTTAACCATTCCATAAATCTTGTGTTTTGGGCCCCTGGAAGCATGAAAATCACTTTAAACATTCTAATTTTAGCTCTAACACTGATGATCCACCTACAAATGTGAACTGACGTTCAAAAATAAAACATTTGAAAACGGACCATTTTCCACATTTCTGAAGCATGACGTAATGGGGGGGTGTTATCTCTTTTGTCGAAAATCAGCCGTTTTTGCTCTAACATTAAATGCCTCCAAATGGTATTTAATTAACTTCCCGGGGTGAAGAAACCCTTTTTGAGAACTCAGAGTGAGTAAATTGGCCATTTTCATGCACTTTTAACCATTCCATAAATCTTGTGTTTTGGGCCCCAAGAAGCATGAAAATCACTTTAAACATGCTAATTTTAGCTCTAACACTGATGATCCACCTACAAATGTGAACTGACGTTCAAAAATAAAACATTTGAAAACGGACCATTTTCCACATTTCTAAAGCATGACGTAATGGGGGGGTGTTATCTCTTTTGTCGAAAATCAGCCGTTTTTGCTCTAACATTAAATGCCTCCAAATGGTATTTAATTAACTTCCCGGGGTGAAGAAACCCTTTTTGAGAACTCAGAGTGAGTAAATTGGCCATTTTCATGCACTTTTAACCATTCCATAAATCTTGTGTTTTGGGCCCCTGGAAGCATGAAAATCACTTTAAACATGCTAATTTTAGCTCTAACACTGATGATCCACCTACAAATGTGAACTGACGTTCAAAAATAAAACATTTGAAAACGGACCATTTTCCACATTTCTGAAGCATGACGTAATGGGGGGGTGTTATCTCTTTTGTCGAAAATCAGCCGTTTTTGCTCGAACATTAAATGCCTCCAAATGGTATTTAATTAACTTCCCGGGGTGAAGAAACCCTTTTTGAGAACTCAGAGTGAGTAAATTGGCCATTTTCATGCACTTTTAACCATTCCATAAATCTTGTGTTTTGGGCCCCTGGAAGCATGAAAATCACTTTAAACATGCTAATTTTAGCTCTAACACTGATGATCCACCTACAAATGTGAACTGACGTTCAAAAATAAAACATTTGAAAACGGACCATTTTCCACATTTCTGAAGCATGACGTAATGGGGGGGTGTTATCTCTTTTGTCGAAAATCAGCCGTTTTTGCTCGAACATTAAATGCCTCCAAATGGTATTTAATCAACTTCCCGGGGTGAAGAAACCCTTTTTGAGAACTCAGAGTGAGTAAATTGGCCATTTTCATGCACTTTTAACCATTCCATAAATCTTGTGTTTTGGGCCCCTGGAAGCATGAAAATCATTTTAAACATGCTAATTTTAGCTCTAACACTGATGATCCACCTACAAATGTGAACTGACGTTCAAAAATAAAACATTTGAAAACGGACCATTTTCCACATTTCTGAAGCATGACGTAATGGGGGGGTGTTATCTCTTTTGTCGAAAATCAGCTGTTTTTGCTCTAACATTAAATGCCTCCAAATGGTATTTAATTAACTTCCCGGGGTGAAGAAACCCTTTTTGAGAACTCAGAGTGAGTAAATTGGCCATTTTCATGCACTTTTAACCATTCCATAAATCTTGTGTTTTGGGCCCCTGGAAGCATGAAAATCACTTTAAACATGCTAATTTTAGCTCTAACACTGATGATCCACCTACAAATGTGAACTGACGTTCAAAAATAAAACATTTGAAAACGGACCATTTTCCACATTTCTGAAGCATGACGTAATGGGGGGGGTGTTATCTCTTTTTTCGAAAATCAGCCGTTTTTGCTCGAACATTAAATGCCTCCAAATGGTATTTAATTAACTTCCCGGGGTGAAGAAACCCTTTTTGAGAACTCAGAGTGAGTAAATTGGCCATTTTCATGCACTTTTAACCATTCCATAAATCTTGTGTTTTGGGCCCCTGGAAGCATGAAAATCACTTTAAACATGCTAATTTTAGCTCTAACACTGATGATCCACCTACAAATGTGAACTGACGTTCAAAAATAAAACATTTGAAAACGGACCATTTTCCACATTTCTGAAGCATGACGTAATGGGGGGGTGTTATCTCTTTTGTCGAAAATCAGCCGTTTTTGCTCTAACATTAAATGCCTCCAAATGGTATTTATTTCACTTCCCGAGCCCCTGGAAGCATGAAAATCACTTTAAACATGCTAATTTTAGCTCTAACACTGATGATCCACCTACAAATGTGAACTGATGTTCAAAAATAATACATTTGAAAACGGACCATTTTCCACATTTCTGAAGCATGACGTAATGGGGGGGTGTTATCTCTTTTGTCGAAAATCAGCCGTTTTTGCTCGAACATTAAATGCCTCCAAATGGTATTTAATTAACTTCCCGAGCCCCTGGAAGCATGAAAATCACTTTAAACATGCTAATTTTAGCTCTAACACTGATGATCCACCTACAAATGTGAACTGACGTTCAAAAATAAAACATTTGAAAACGGACCATTTTCCACATTTCTAAAGCATGACGTAATGGGGGGGTGTTAGCTCTTTCGTCGAAAATCAGCCGTTTTTGCTCGAACATTAAAATCCTCCAAATGGTATTTAATTAACTTCCCGGGGTGAAGAAACCCTTTTTGAGAACTCAGAGTGAGTAAATTGGCCATTTTCATGCACTTTTAACCATTCCATAAATCTTGTGTTTTGGGCCCCTGGAAGCATGAAAATCACTTTAAACATGCTAATTTTAGCTCTAACACTGATGATCCACCTACAAATGTGAACTGACGTTCAAAAATAAAACATTTGAAAACGGACCATTTTCCACATTTCTGAAGCATGACGTAATGGGGGGGTGTTATCTCTTTTGTCGAAAATCAGCCGTTTTTGCTCGAACATTAAATGCTTCCAAATGGTATTTAATTAACTTCCCGGGGTGAAGAAACCCTTTTTGAGAACTCAGAGTGAGTAAATTGGCCATTTTCATGCACTTTTAACCATTCCATAAATCTTGTGTTTTGGGCCCCTGGAAGCATGAAAATCACTTTAAACATACTAATTTTAGCTCTAAAACTGATGATCCACCTACAAATGTGAACTGACGTTCAAAAATAAAACATTTGAAAACGGACCATTTTCCACATTTCTGAAGCATGACGTAATGGGGGGGTGTTATCTCTTTTGTCGAAAATCAGCCGTTTTTGCTCGAACATTAAATGCCTCCAAATGGTATTTAATTAACTTCCCGGGGTGAATAAACCCTTTTTGAGAACTCAGAGTGAGTAAATTGGCCATTTTCATGCACTTTTAACCATTCCATAAATCTTGTGTTTTGGGCCCCTGGAAGCATGAAAATCATTTTAAACATGCTAATTTTAGCTCTAACACTGATGATCCACCTACAAATGTGAACTGACGTTCAAAAATAAAACATTTGAAAACGGACCATTTTCCACATTTCTGAAGCATGACGTAATGGGGGGGTGTTATCTCTTTTGTCGAAAATCAGCTGTTTTTGCTCTAACATTAAATGCCTCCAAATGGTATTTAATTAACTTCCCGGGGTGAAGAAACCCTTTTTGAGAACTCAGAGTGAGTAAATTGGCCATTTTCATGCACTTTTAACCATTCCATAAATCTTGTGTTTTGGGCCCCTGGAAGCATGAAAATCACTTTAAACATGCTAATTTTAGCTCTAACACTGATGATCCACCTACAAATGTGAACTGACGTTCAAAAATAAAACATTTGAAAACGGACCATTTTCCACATTTCTGAAGCATGACGTAATGGGGGGGTGTTATCTCTTTTTTCGAAAATCAGCCGTTTTTGCTCGAACATTAAATGCCTCCAAATGGTATTTAATTAACTTCCCGGGGTGAAGAAACCCTTTTTGAGAACTCAGAGTGAGTAAATTGGCCATTTTCATGCACTTTTAACCATTCCATAAATCTTGTGTTTTGGGCCCCTGGAAGCATGAAAATCACTTTAAACATGCTAATTTTAGCTCTAACACTGATGATCCACCTACAAATGTGAACTGACGTTCAAAAATAAAACATTTGAAAACGGACCATTTTCCACATTTCTGAAGCATGACGTAATGGGGGGGTGTTATCTCTTTTGTCGAAAATCAGCCGTTTTTGCTCTAACATTAAATGCCTCCAAATGGTATTTATTTCACTTCCCGAGCCCCTGGAAGCATGAAAATCACTTTAAACATGCTAATTTTAGCTCTAACACTGATGATCCACCTACAAATGTGAACTGACGTTCAAAAATAAAACATTTGAAAACGGACCATTTTCCACATTTCTGAAGCATGACGTAATGGGGGGGTGTTATCTCTTTTGTCGAAAATCAGCCGTTTTTGCTCGAACATTAAATGCCTCCAAATGGTATTTAATTAACTTCCCGGGGTGAAGAAACCCTTTTTGAGAACTCAGAGTGAGTAAATTGGCCATTTTCATGCACTTTTAACCATTCCATAAATCTTGTGTTTTGGGCCCCTGGAAGCATGAAAATCATTTTAAACATGCTAATTTTAGCTCTAACACTGATGATCCACCTACAAATGTGAACTGACGTTCAAAAATAAAACATTTGAAAACGGACCATTTTCCACATTTCTGAAGCATGACGTAATGGGGGGGTGTTATCTCTTTTGTCGAAAATCAGCTGTTTTTGCTCTAACATTAAATGCCTCCAAATGGTATTTAATTAACTTCCCGGGGTGAAGAAACCCTTTTTGAGAACTCAGAGTGAGTAAATTGGCCATTTTCATGCACTTTTAACCATTCCATAAATCTTGTGTTTTGGGCCCCTGGAAGCATGAAAATCACTTTAAACATGCTAATTTTAGCTCTAACACTGATGATCCACCTACAAATGTGAACTGACGTTCAAAAATAAAACATTTGAAAACGGACCATTTTCCACATTTCTGAAGCATGACGTAATGGGGGGGGTGTTATCTCTTTTTTCGAAAATCAGCCGTTTTTGCTCGAACATTAAATGCCTCCAAATGGTATTTAATTAACTTCCCGGGGTGAAGAAACCCTTTTTGAGAACTCAGAGTGAGTAAATTGGCCATTTTCATGCACTTTTAACCATTCCATAAATCTTGTGTTTTGGGCCCCTGGAAGCATGAAAATCACTTTAAACATGCTAATTTTAGCTCTAACACTGATGATCCACCTACAAATGTGAACTGACGTTCAAAAATAAAACATTTGAAAACGGACCATTTTCCACATTTCTGAAGCATGACGTAATGGGGGGGTGTTATCTCTTTTGTCGAAAATCAGCCGTTTTTGCTCTAACATTAAATGCCTCCAAATGGTATTTATTTCACTTCCCGAGCCCCTGGAAGCATGAAAATCACTTTAAACATGCTAATTTTAGCTCTAACACTGATGATCCACCTACAAATGTGAACTGACGTTCAAAAATAAAACATTTGAAAACGGACCATTTTCCACATTTCTGAAGCATGACGTAATGGGGGGTGTTATCTCTTTTGTCGAAAATCAGCCGTTTTTGCTCGAACATTAAATGCCTCCAAATGGTATTTAATTAACTTCCCGAGCCCCTGGAAGCATGAAAATCACTTTAAACATGCTAATTTTAGCTCTAACACTGATGATCCACCTACAAATGTGAACTGACGTTCAAAAATAAAACATTTGAAAACGGACCATTTTCCACATTTCTAAAGCATGACGTAATGTGGGGGTGTTAGCTCTTTCGTCGAAAATCAGCCGTTTTTGCTCGAACATTAAAATCCTCCAAATGGTATTTAATTAACTTCCCGGGGTGAAGAAACCCTTTTTGAGAACTCAGAGTGAGTAAATTGGCCATTTTCATGCACTTTTAACCATTCCATAAATCTTGTGTTTTGGGCCCCTGGAAGCATGAAAATCACTTTAAACATGCTAATTTTAGCTCTAACACTGATGATCCACCTACAAATGTGAACTGACGTTCAAAAATAAAACATTTGAAAACGGACCATTTTCCACATTTCTGAAGCATGACGTAATGGGGGGGTGTTATCTCTTTTGTCGAAAATCAGCCGTTTTTGCTCGAACATTAAATGCTTCCAAATGGTATTTAATTAACTTCCCGGGGTGAAGAAACCCTTTTTGAGAACTCAGAGTGAGTAAATTGGCCATTTTCATGCACTTTTAACCATTCCATAAATCTTGTGTTTTGGGCCCCTGGAAGCATGAAAATCACTTTAAACATACTAATTTTAGCTCTAACACTGATG
Organism: Lissotriton vulgaris; assembly: GCF_964263255.1. Taxonomy (NCBI): domain Eukaryota; kingdom Metazoa; phylum Chordata; class Amphibia; order Caudata; family Salamandridae; genus Lissotriton; species Lissotriton vulgaris. Next base: position 795,623 of record NW_028244361.1, read on the forward strand.
ATCCACCTACAAATGTGAACTGACGTTCAAAAATAAAACATTTGAAAACGGACCATTTTCCACATTTCTGAAGCATGACGTAATGGGGGGGTGTTATCTCTTTTGTCGAAAATCAGCCGTTTTTGCTCTAACATTAAATGCCTCCAAATGGTATTTAATTAACTTCCCGGGGTGAAGAAACCCTTTTTGAGAACTCAGAGTGAGTAAATTGGCCATTTTCATGCACTTTTAACCATTCCATAAATCTTGTGTTTTGGGCCCCAAGAAGCATGAAAATCACTTTAAACATGCTAATTTTAGCTCTAACACTGATGATCCACCTACAAATGTGAACTGACGTTCAAAAATAAAACATTTGAAAACGGACCATTTTCCACATTTCTGAAGCATGACGTAATGGGGGGGGGTGTTATCTCTTTTGTCGAAAATCAGCCGTTTTTGCTCTAACATTAAATGCCTCCAAATGGTATTTAATTAACTTCCCGGGGTGAAGAAACCCTTTTTGAGAACTCAGAGTGAGTAAATTGGCCATTTTCATGCACTTTTAACCATTCCATAAATCTTGTGTTTTGGGCCCCTGGAAGCATGAAAATCACTTTAAACATTCTAATTTTAGCTCTAACACTGATGATCCACCTACAAATGTGAACTGACGTTCAAAAATAAAACATTTGAAAACGGACCATTTTCCACATTTCTGAAGCATGACGTAATGGGGGGGTGTTATCTCTTTTGTCGAAAATCAGCCGTTTTTGCTCTAACATTAAATGCCTCCAAATGGTATTTAATTAACTTCCCGGGGTGAAGAAACCCTTTTTGAGAACTCAGAGTGAGTAAATTGGCCATTTTCATGCACTTTTAACCATTCCATAAATCTTGTGTTTTGGGCCCCAAGAAGCATGAAAATCACTTTAAACATGCTAATTTTAGCTCTAACACTGATGATCCACCTACAAATGTGAACTGACGTTCAAAAATAAAACATTTGAAAACGGACCATTTTCCACATTTCTAAAGCATGACGTAATGGGGGGGTGTTATCTCTTTTGTCGAAAATCAGCCGTTTTTGCTCTAACATTAAATGCCTCCAAATGGTATTTAATTAACTTCCCGGGGTGAAGAAACCCTTTTTGAGAACTCAGAGTGAGTAAATTGGCCATTTTCATGCACTTTTAACCATTCCATAAATCTTGTGTTTTGGGCCCCTGGAAGCATGAAAATCACTTTAAACATGCTAATTTTAGCTCTAACACTGATGATCCACCTACAAATGTGAACTGACGTTCAAAAATAAAACATTTGAAAACGGACCATTTTCCACATTTCTGAAGCATGACGTAATGGGGGGGTGTTATCTCTTTTGTCGAAAATCAGCCGTTTTTGCTCGAACATTAAATGCCTCCAAATGGTATTTAATTAACTTCCCGGGGTGAAGAAACCCTTTTTGAGAACTCAGAGTGAGTAAATTGGCCATTTTCATGCACTTTTAACCATTCCATAAATCTTGTGTTTTGGGCCCCTGGAAGCATGAAAATCACTTTAAACATGCTAATTTTAGCTCTAACACTGATGATCCACCTACAAATGTGAACTGACGTTCAAAAATAAAACATTTGAAAACGGACCATTTTCCACATTTCTGAAGCATGACGTAATGGGGGGGTGTTATCTCTTTTGTCGAAAATCAGCCGTTTTTGCTCGAACATTAAATGCCTCCAAATGGTATTTAATCAACTTCCCGGGGTGAAGAAACCCTTTTTGAGAACTCAGAGTGAGTAAATTGGCCATTTTCATGCACTTTTAACCATTCCATAAATCTTGTGTTTTGGGCCCCTGGAAGCATGAAAATCATTTTAAACATGCTAATTTTAGCTCTAACACTGATGATCCACCTACAAATGTGAACTGACGTTCAAAAATAAAACATTTGAAAACGGACCATTTTCCACATTTCTGAAGCATGACGTAATGGGGGGGTGTTATCTCTTTTGTCGAAAATCAGCTGTTTTTGCTCTAACATTAAATGCCTCCAAATGGTATTTAATTAACTTCCCGGGGTGAAGAAACCCTTTTTGAGAACTCAGAGTGAGTAAATTGGCCATTTTCATGCACTTTTAACCATTCCATAAATCTTGTGTTTTGGGCCCCTGGAAGCATGAAAATCACTTTAAACATGCTAATTTTAGCTCTAACACTGATGATCCACCTACAAATGTGAACTGACGTTCAAAAATAAAACATTTGAAAACGGACCATTTTCCACATTTCTGAAGCATGACGTAATGGGGGGGGTGTTATCTCTTTTTTCGAAAATCAGCCGTTTTTGCTCGAACATTAAATGCCTCCAAATGGTATTTAATTAACTTCCCGGGGTGAAGAAACCCTTTTTGAGAACTCAGAGTGAGTAAATTGGCCATTTTCATGCACTTTTAACCATTCCATAAATCTTGTGTTTTGGGCCCCTGGAAGCATGAAAATCACTTTAAACATGCTAATTTTAGCTCTAACACTGATGATCCACCTACAAATGTGAACTGACGTTCAAAAATAAAACATTTGAAAACGGACCATTTTCCACATTTCTGAAGCATGACGTAATGGGGGGGTGTTATCTCTTTTGTCGAAAATCAGCCGTTTTTGCTCTAACATTAAATGCCTCCAAATGGTATTTATTTCACTTCCCGAGCCCCTGGAAGCATGAAAATCACTTTAAACATGCTAATTTTAGCTCTAACACTGATGATCCACCTACAAATGTGAACTGATGTTCAAAAATAATACATTTGAAAACGGACCATTTTCCACATTTCTGAAGCATGACGTAATGGGGGGGTGTTATCTCTTTTGTCGAAAATCAGCCGTTTTTGCTCGAACATTAAATGCCTCCAAATGGTATTTAATTAACTTCCCGAGCCCCTGGAAGCATGAAAATCACTTTAAACATGCTAATTTTAGCTCTAACACTGATGATCCACCTACAAATGTGAACTGACGTTCAAAAATAAAACATTTGAAAACGGACCATTTTCCACATTTCTAAAGCATGACGTAATGGGGGGGTGTTAGCTCTTTCGTCGAAAATCAGCCGTTTTTGCTCGAACATTAAAATCCTCCAAATGGTATTTAATTAACTTCCCGGGGTGAAGAAACCCTTTTTGAGAACTCAGAGTGAGTAAATTGGCCATTTTCATGCACTTTTAACCATTCCATAAATCTTGTGTTTTGGGCCCCTGGAAGCATGAAAATCACTTTAAACATGCTAATTTTAGCTCTAACACTGATGATCCACCTACAAATGTGAACTGACGTTCAAAAATAAAACATTTGAAAACGGACCATTTTCCACATTTCTGAAGCATGACGTAATGGGGGGGTGTTATCTCTTTTGTCGAAAATCAGCCGTTTTTGCTCGAACATTAAATGCTTCCAAATGGTATTTAATTAACTTCCCGGGGTGAAGAAACCCTTTTTGAGAACTCAGAGTGAGTAAATTGGCCATTTTCATGCACTTTTAACCATTCCATAAATCTTGTGTTTTGGGCCCCTGGAAGCATGAAAATCACTTTAAACATACTAATTTTAGCTCTAAAACTGATGATCCACCTACAAATGTGAACTGACGTTCAAAAATAAAACATTTGAAAACGGACCATTTTCCACATTTCTGAAGCATGACGTAATGGGGGGGTGTTATCTCTTTTGTCGAAAATCAGCCGTTTTTGCTCGAACATTAAATGCCTCCAAATGGTATTTAATTAACTTCCCGGGGTGAATAAACCCTTTTTGAGAACTCAGAGTGAGTAAATTGGCCATTTTCATGCACTTTTAACCATTCCATAAATCTTGTGTTTTGGGCCCCTGGAAGCATGAAAATCATTTTAAACATGCTAATTTTAGCTCTAACACTGATGATCCACCTACAAATGTGAACTGACGTTCAAAAATAAAACATTTGAAAACGGACCATTTTCCACATTTCTGAAGCATGACGTAATGGGGGGGTGTTATCTCTTTTGTCGAAAATCAGCTGTTTTTGCTCTAACATTAAATGCCTCCAAATGGTATTTAATTAACTTCCCGGGGTGAAGAAACCCTTTTTGAGAACTCAGAGTGAGTAAATTGGCCATTTTCATGCACTTTTAACCATTCCATAAATCTTGTGTTTTGGGCCCCTGGAAGCATGAAAATCACTTTAAACATGCTAATTTTAGCTCTAACACTGATGATCCACCTACAAATGTGAACTGACGTTCAAAAATAAAACATTTGAAAACGGACCATTTTCCACATTTCTGAAGCATGACGTAATGGGGGGGTGTTATCTCTTTTTTCGAAAATCAGCCGTTTTTGCTCGAACATTAAATGCCTCCAAATGGTATTTAATTAACTTCCCGGGGTGAAGAAACCCTTTTTGAGAACTCAGAGTGAGTAAATTGGCCATTTTCATGCACTTTTAACCATTCCATAAATCTTGTGTTTTGGGCCCCTGGAAGCATGAAAATCACTTTAAACATGCTAATTTTAGCTCTAACACTGATGATCCACCTACAAATGTGAACTGACGTTCAAAAATAAAACATTTGAAAACGGACCATTTTCCACATTTCTGAAGCATGACGTAATGGGGGGGTGTTATCTCTTTTGTCGAAAATCAGCCGTTTTTGCTCTAACATTAAATGCCTCCAAATGGTATTTATTTCACTTCCCGAGCCCCTGAAAGCATGAAAATCACTTTAAACATGCTAATTTTAGCTCTAACACTGATGATCCACCTACAAATGTGAACTGACGTTCAAAAATAAAACATTTGAAAACGGACCATTTTCCACATTTCTGAAGCATGACGTAATGGGGGGGTGTTATCTCTTTTGTCGAAAATCAGCCGTTTTTGCTCGAACATTAAATGCCTCCAAATGGTATTTAATTAACTTCCCGGGGTGAAGAAACCCTTTTTGAGAACTCAGAGTGAGTAAATTGGCCATTTTCATGCACTTTTAACCATTCCATAAATCTTGTGTTTTGGGCCCCTGGAAGCATGAAAATCATTTTAAACATGCTAATTTTAGCTCTAACACTGATGATCCACCTACAAATGTGAACTGACGTTCAAAAATAAAACATTTGAAAACGGACCATTTTCCACATTTCTGAAGCATGACGTAATGGGGGGGTGTTATCTCTTTTGTCGAAAATCAGCTGTTTTTGCTCTAACATTAAATGCCTCCAAATGGTATTTAATTAACTTCCCGGGGTGAAGAAACCCTTTTTGAGAACTCAGAGTGAGTAAATTGGCCATTTTCATGCACTTTTAACCATTCCATAAATCTTGTGTTTTGGGCCCCTGGAAGCATGAAAATCACTTTAAACATGCTAATTTTAGCTCTAACACTGATGATCCACCTACAAATGTGAACTGACGTTCAAAAATAAAACATTTGAAAACGGACCATTTTCCACATTTCTGAAGCATGACGTAATGGGGGGGGTGTTATCTCTTTTTTCGAAAATCAGCCGTTTTTGCTCGAACATTAAATGCCTCCAAATGGTATTTAATTAACTTCCCGGGGTGAAGAAACCCTTTTTGAGAACTCAGAGTGAGTAAATTGGCCATTTTCATGCACTTTTAACCATTCCATAAATCTTGTGTTTTGGGCCCCTGGAAGCATGAAAATCACTTTAAACATGCTAATTTTAGCTCTAACACTGATGATCCACCTACAAATGTGAACTGACGTTCAAAAATAAAACATTTGAAAACGGACCATTTTCCACATTTCTGAAGCATGACGTAATGGGGGGGTGTTATCTCTTTTGTCGAAAATCAGCCGTTTTTGCTCTAACATTAAATGCCTCCAAATGGTATTTATTTCACTTCCCGAGCCCCTGGAAGCATGAAAATCACTTTAAACATGCTAATTTTAGCTCTAACACTGATGATCCACCTACAAATGTGAACTGATGTTCAAAAATAATACATTTGAAAACGGACCATTTTCCACATTTCTGAAGCATGACGTAATGGGGGGGTGTTATCTCTTTTGTCGAAAATCAGCCGTTTTTGCTCGAACATTAAATGCCTCCAAATGGTATTTAATTAACTTCCCGAGCCCCTGGAAGCATGAAAATCACTTTAAACATGCTAATTTTAGCTCTAACACTGATGATCCACCTACAAATGTGAACTGACGTTCAAAAATAAAACATTTGAAAATGGACCATTTTCCACATTTCTAAAGCATGACGTAATGGGGGGGTGTTAGCTCTTTCGTCGAAAATCAGCCGTTTTTGCTCGAACATTAAAATCCTCCAAATGGTATTTAATTAACTTCCCGGGGTGAAGAAACCCTTTTTGAGAACTCAGAGTGAGTAAATTGGCCATTTTCATGCACTTTTAACCATTCCATAAATCTTGTGTTTTGGGCCCCTGGAAGCATGAAAATCACTTTAAACATGCTAATTTTAGCTCTAACACTGATGATCCACCTACAAATGTGAACTGACGTTCAAAAATAAAACATTTGAAAACGGACCATTTTCCACATTTCTGAAGCATGACGTAATGGGGGGGTGTTATCTCTTTTGTCGAAAATCAGCCGTTTTTGCTCGAACATTAAATGCTTCCAAATGGTATTTAATTAACTTCCCGGGGTGAAGAAACCCTTTTTGAGAACTCAGAGTGAGTAAATTGGCCATTTTCATGCACTTTTAACCATTCCATAAATCTTGTGTTTTGGGCCCCTGGAAGCATGAAAATCACTTTAAACATACTAATTTTAGCTCTAAAACTGATGATCCACCTACAAATGTGAACTGACGTTCAAAAATAAAACATTTGAAAACGGACCATTTTCCACATTTCTGAAGCATGACGTAATGGGGGGGTGTTATCTCTTTTGTCGAAAATCAGCCGTTTTTGCTCGAACATTAAATGCCTCCAAATGGTATTTAATTAACTTCCCGGGGTGAATAAACCTTTTTTGGAGAACTCAGAGTGAGTAAATTGGCCATTTTCATGCACTTTTAACCATTCCATAAATCTTGTGTTTTGGGCCCCTGGAAGCATGAAAATCATTTTAAACATGCTAATTTTAGCTCTAACACTGATGATCCACCTACAAATGTGAACTGACGTTCAAAAATAAAACATTTGAAAACGGACCATTTTCCACATTTCTGAAGCATGACGTAATGGGGGGGTGTTATCTCTTTTGTCGAAAATCAGCTGTTTTTGCTCTAACATTAAATGCCTCCAAATGGTATTTAATTAACTTCCCGGGGTGAAGAAACCCTTTTTGAGAACTCAGAGTGAGTAAATTGGCCATTTTCATGCACTTTTAACCATTCCATAAATCTTGTGTTTTGGGCCCCTGGAAGCATGAAAATCACTTTAAACATGCTAATTTTAGCTCTAACACTGATGATCCACCTACAAATGTGAACTGACGTTCAAAAATAAAACATTTGAAAACGGACCATTTTCCACATTTCTGAAGCATGACGTAATGGGGGGGTGTTATCTCTTTTTTCGAAAATCAGCCGTTTTTGCTCGAACATTAAATGCCTCCAAATGGTATTTAATTAACTTCCCGGGGTGAAGAAACCCTTTTTGAGAACTCAGAGTGAGTAAATTGGCCATTTTCATGCACTTTTAACCATTCCATAAATCTTGTGTTTTGGGCCCCTGGAAGCATGAAAATCACTTTAAACATGCTAATTTTAGCTCTAACACTGATGATCCACCTACAAATGTGAACTGACGTTCAAAAATAAAACATTTGAAAACGGACCATTTTCCACATTTCTGAAGCATGACGTAATGGGGGGGTGTTATCTCTTTTGTCGAAAATCAGCCGTTTTTGCTCTAACATTAAATGCCTCCAAATGGTATTTATTTCACTTCCCGAGCCCCTGGAAGCATGAAAATCACTTTAAACATGCTAATTTTAGCTCTAACACTGATGATCCACCTACAAATGTGAACTGACGTTCAAAAATAAAACATTTGAAAACGGACCATTTTCCACATTTCTGAAGCATGACGTAATGGGGGGGTGTTATCTCTTTTGTCGAAAATCAGCCGTTTTTGCTCGAACATTAAATGCCTCCAAATGGTATTTAATTAACTTCCCGGGGTGAAGAAACCCTTTTTGAGAACTCAGAGTGAGTAAATTGGCCATTTTCATGCACTTTTAACCATTCCATAAATCTTGTGTTTTGGGCCCCTGGAAGCATGAAAATCACTTTAAACATGCTAATTTTAGCTCTAACACTGATGATCCACCTACAAATGTGAACTGACGTTCAAAAATAAAACATTTGAAAACGGACCATTTTCCACATTTCTGAAGCATGACGTAATGGGGGGGTGTTATCTCTTTTTTCGAAAATCAGCCGTTTTTGCTCGAACATTAAATGCCTCCAAATGGTATTTAATTAACTTCCCGGGGTGAAGAAACCCTTTTTGAGAACTCAGAGTGAGTAAATTGGCCATTTTCATGCACTTTTAACCATTCCATAAATCTTGTGTTTTGGGCCCCTGGAAGCATGAAAATCACTTTAAACATGCTAATTTTAGCTCTAACACTGATGATCCACCTACAAATGTGAACTGACGTTCAAAAATAAAACATTTGAAAACGGACCATTTTCCACATTTCTGAAGCATGACGTAATGGGGGGGTGTTATCTCTTTTGTCGAAAATCAGCCGTTTATGCTCTAACATTAAATGCCACCAAATGGTATTTATTTCACTTCCCGAGCCCCTGGAAGCATGAAAATCACTTTAAACATGCTAATTTTAGCTCTAACACTGATGATCCACCTACAAATGTGAACTGACGTTCAAAAATAAAACATTTGAAAACGGACCATTTTCCACATTTCTGAAGCATGACGTAATGGGGGGGTGTTATCTCTTTTGTCGAAAATCAGCCGTTTTTGCTCGAACATTAAATGCCTCCAAATGGTATTTAATTAACTTCCCGAGCCCCTGGAAGCATGAAAATCACTTTAAACATGCTAATTTTAGCTCTAACACTGATGATCCACCTACAAATGTGAACTGACGTTCAAAAATAAAACATTTGAAAACGGACCATTTTCCACATTTCTAAAGCATGACGTAATGGGGGGGTGTTAGCTCTTTCGTCGAAAATCAGCTGTTTTTGCTCTAACATTAAATGCCTCCAAATGGTATTTATTTAACTTCCCGGGGTGAAGAAACCCTTTTTGAGAACTCAGAGTGAGTAAATTGGCCATTTTCATGCACTTTTAACCATTCCATAAATCTTGTGTTTTGGGCCCCTGGAAGCATGAAAATCACTTTAAACATGCTAATTTTAGCTCTAACACTGATGATCCACCTACAAATGTGAACTGACGTTCAAAAATAAAACATTTGAAAACGGACCATTTTCCACATTTCTGAAGCATGACGTAATGGGGGGGTGTTATCTCTTTTTTCGAAAATCAGCCGTTTTTGCTCGAACATTAAATGCCTCCAAATGGTATTTAATTAACTTCCCGGGGTGAAGAAACCCTTTTTGAGAACTCAGAGTGAGTAAATTGGCCATTTTCATGCACTTTTAACCATTCCATAAATCTTGTGTTTTGGGCCCCTGGAAGCATGAAAATCACTTTAAACATGCTAATTTTAGCTCTAACACTGATGATCCACCTACAAATGTGAACTGACGTTCAAAAATAAAACATTTGAAAACGGACCATTTTCCACATTTCTGAAGCATGACGTAATGGGGGGGTGTTATCTCTTTTGTCGAAAATCAGCCGTTTATGCTCTAACATTAAATGCCACCAAATGGTATTTATTTCACTTCCCGAGCCCCTGGAAGCATGAAAATCACTTTAAACATGCTAATTTTAGCTCTAACACTGATGATCCACCTACAAATGTGAACTGACGTTCAAAAATAAAACATTTGAAAACGGACCATTTTCCACATTTCTGAAGCATGACGTAATGGGGGGGTGTTATCTCTTTTGTCGAAAATCAGCCGTTTTTGCTCGAACATTAAATGCCTCCAAATGGTATTTAATTAACTTCCCGAGCCCCTGGAAGCATGAAAATCACTTTAAACATGCTAATTTTAGCTCTAACACTGATGATCCACCTACAAATGTGAACTGACGTTCAAAAATAAAACATTTGAAAACGGACCATTTTCCACATTTCTAAAGCATGACGTAATGGGGGGGTGTTAGCTCTTTCGTCGAAAATCAGCTGTTTTTGCTCTAACATTAAATGCCTCCAAATGGTATTTAATTAACTTCCCGGGGTGAAGAAACCCTTTTTGAGAACTCAGAGTGAGTAAATTGGCCATTTTCATGCACTTTTAACCATTCCATAAATCTTGTGTTTTGGGCCCCTGGAAGCATGAAAATCACTTTAAACATGCTAATTTTAGCTCTAACACTGATGATCCACCTACAAATGTGAACTGACGTTCAAAAATAAAACATTTGAAAACGGACCATTTTCCACATTTCTGAAGCATGACGTAATGGGGGGGTGTTATCTCTTTTTTCGAAAATCAGCCGTTTTTGCTCGAACATTAAATGCCTCCAAATGGTATTTAATTAACTTCCCGGGGTGAAGAAACCCTTTTTGAGAACTCAGAGTGAGTAAATTGGCCATTTTCATGCACTTTTAACCATTCCATAAATCTTGTGTTTTGGGCCCCTGGAAGCATGAAAATCACTTTAAACATGCTAATTTTAGCTCTAACACTGATGATCCACCTACAAATGTGAACTGACGTTCAAAAATAAAACATTTGAAAACGGACCATTTTCCACATTTCTGAAGCATGACGTAATGGGGGGGTGTTATCTCTTTTTTCGAAAATCAGCCGTTTTTGCTCGAACATTAAATGCCTCCAAATGGTATTTAATTAACTTCCCGGGGTGAAGAAACCCTTTTTGAGAACTCAGAGTGAGTAAATTGGCCATTTTCATGCACTTTTAACCATTCCATAAATCTTGTGTTTTGGGCCCCTGGAAGCATGAAAATCACTTTAAACATGCTAATTTTAGCTCTAACACTGATGATCCACCTACAAATGTGAACTGACGTTCAAAAATAAAACATTTGAAAACGGACCATTTTCCACATTTCTGAAGCATGACGTAATGGGGGGGTGTTATCTCTTTTGTCGAAAATCAGCCGTTTTTGCTCTAACATTAAATGCCTCCAAATGGTATTTATTTCACTTCCCGAGCCCCTGGAAGCATGAAAATCACTTTAAACATGCTAATTTTAGCTCTAACACTGATGATCCACCTACAAATGTGAACTGACGTTCAAAAATAAAACATTTGAAAACGGACCATTTTCCACATTTCTGAAGCATGACGTAATGGGGGGGTGTTATCTCTTTTGTCGAAAATCAGCCGTTTTTGCTCGAACATTAAATGCCTCCAAATGGTATTTAATTAACTTCCCGGGGTGAAGAAACCCTTTTTGAGAACTCAGAGTGAGTAAATTGGCCATTTTCATGCACTTTTAACCATTCCATAAATCTTGTGTTTTGGGCCCCTGGAAGCATGAAAATCATTTTAAACATGCTAATTTTAGCTCTAACACTGATGATCCACCTACAAATGTGAACTGACGTTCAAAAATAAAACATTTGAAAACGGACCATTTTCCACATTTCTGAAGCATGACGTAATGGGGGGGTGTTATCTCTTTTGTCGAAAATCAGCTGTTTTTGCTCTAACATTAAATGCCTCCAAATGGTATTTAATTAACTTCCCGGGGTGAAGAAACCCTTTTTGAGAACTCAGAGTGAGTAAATTGGCCATTTTCATGCACTTTTAACCATTCCATAAATCTTGTGTTTTGGGCCCCTGGAAGCATGAAAATCACTTTAAACATGCTAATTTTAGCTCTAACACTGATGATCCACCTACAAATGTGAACTGACGTTCAAAAATAAAACATTTGAAAACGGACCATTTTCCACATTTCTGAAGCATGACGTAATGGGGGGGTGTTATCTCTTTTTTCGAAAATCAGCCGTTTTTGCTCGAACATTAAATGCCTCCAAATGGTATTTAATTAACTTCCCGGGGTGAAGAAACCCTTTTTGAGAACTCAGAGTGAGTAAATTGGCCATTTTCATGCACTTTTAACCATTCCATAAATCTTGTGTTTTGGGCCCCTGGAAGCATGAAAATCACTTTAAACATGCTAATTTTAGCTCTAACACTGATGATCCACCTACAAATGTGAACTGACGTTCAAAAATAAAACATTTGAAAACGGACCATTTTCCACATTTCTGAAGCATGACGTAATGGGGGGGTGTTATCTCTTTTGTCGAAAATCAGCCGTTTTTGCTCGAACATTAAATGCCTCCAAATGGTATTTAATTAACTTCCCGAGCCCCTGGAAGCATGAAAATCACTTTAAACATGCTAATTTTAGCTCTAACACTGATGATCCACCTACAAATGTGAACTGACGTTCAAAAATAAAACATTTGAAAACGGACCATTTTCCACATTTCTAAAGCATGACGTAATGGGGGGGGTGTTAGCTCTTTCGTCGAAAATCAGCCGTTTTTGCTCGAACATTAAAATCCTCCAAATGGTATTTAATTAACTTCCCGGGGTGAAGAAACCCTTTTTGAGAACTCAGAGTGAGTAAATTGGCCATTTTCATGCACTTTTAACCATTCCATAAATCTTGTGTTTTGGGCCCCTGGAAGCATGAAAATCACTTTAAACATGCTAATTTTAGCTCTAACACTGATGATCCACCTACAAATGTGAACTGACGTTCAAAAATAAAACATTTGAAAACGGACCATTTTCCACATTTCTGAAGCATGACGTAATGGGGGGGTGTTATCTCTTTTGTCGAAAATCAGCCGTTTTTGCTCGAACATTAAATGCTTCCAAATGGTATTTAATTAACTTCCCGGGGTGAAGAAACCCTTTTTGAGAACTCAGAGTGAGTAAATTGGCCATTTTCATGCACTTTTAACCATTCCATAAATCTTGTGTTTTGGGCCCCTGGAAGCATGAAAATCACTTTAAACATACTAATTTTAGCTCTAACACTGATGATCCACCTACAAATGTGAACTGACGTTCAAAAATGAAACATTTGAAAACGGACCATTTTCCACATTTCTGAAGCATGACGTAATGGGGGGGTGTTATCTCTTTTGTCGAAAATCAGCCGTTTTTGCTCGAACATTAAATGCCTCCAAATGGTATTTAATTAACTTCCCGGGGTGAAGAAACCCTTTTTGAGAACTCAGAGTGAGTAAATTGGCCATTTTCATGCACTTTTAACCATTCCATAAATCTTGTGTTTTGGGCCCCTGGAAGCATGAAAATCATTTTAAACATGCTAATTTTAGCTCTAACACTGATGATCCACCTACAAATGTGAACTGACGTTCAAAAATAAAACATTTGAAAACGGACCATTTTCCACATTTCTGAAGCATGACGTAATGGGGGGGTGTTATCTCTTTTGTCGAAAATCAGCTGTTTTTGCTCTAACATTAAATGCCTCCAAATGGTATTTAATTAACTTCCCGGGGTGAAGAAACCCTTTTTGAGAACTCAGAGTGAGTAAATTGGCCATTTTCATGCACTTTTAACCATTCCATAAATCTTGTGTTTTGGGCCCCTGGAAGCATGAAAATCACTTTAAACATGCTAATTTTAGCTCTAACACTGATGATCCACCTACAAATGTGAACTGACGTTCAAAAATAAAACATTTGAAAACGGACCATTTTCCACATTTCTGAAGCATGACGTAATGGGGGGGTGTTATCTCTTTTTTCGAAAATCAGCCGTTTTTGCTCGAACATTAAATGCCTCCAAATGGTATTTAATTAACTTCCCGGGGTGAAGAAACCCTTTTTGAGAACTCAGAGTGAGTAAATTGGCCATTTTCATGCACTTTTAACCATTCCATAAATCTTGTGTTTTGGGCCCCTGGAAGCATGAAAATCACTTTAAACATGCTAATTTTAGCTCTAACACTGATGATCCACCTACAAATGTGAACTGACGTTCAAAAATAAAACATTTGAAAACGGACCATTTTCCACATTTCTGAAGCATGACGTAATGGGGGGGTGTTATCTCTTTTGTCGAAAATCAGCCGTTTTTGCTCGAACATTAAATGCCTCCAAATGGTATTTAATTAACTTCCCGAGCCCCTGGAAGTATGAAAATCACTTTAAACATGCTAATTTTAGCTCTAACACTGATGATCCACCTACAAATGTGAACTGACGTTCAAAAATAAAACATTTGAAAACGGACCATTTTCCACATTTCTGAAGCATGACGTAATGGGGGGGTGTTATCTCTTTTGTCGAAAATCAGCCGTTTTTGCTCGAACATTAAATGCCTCCAAATGGTATTTAATTAACTTCCCGAGCCCCTGGAAGCATGAAAATCACTTTAAACATGCTAATTTTAGCTCTAACACTGATGATCCACCTACAAATGTGAACTGACGTTCAAAAATAAAACATTTGAAAACGGACCATTTTCCACATTTCTGAAGCATGACGTAATGGGGGGGTGTTATCTCTTTTGTCGAAAATCAGCCGTTTTTGCTCTAACATTAAATGCCTCCAAATGGTATTTAATTAACTTCCCGGGGTGAAGAAACCCTTTTTGAGAACTCAGAGTGAGTAAATTGGCCATTTTCATGCACTTTTAACCATTCCATAAATCTTGTGTTTTGGGCCCCAAGAAGCATGAAAATCACTTTAAACATGCTAATTTTAGCTCTAACACTGATGATCCACCTACAAATGTGAACTGACGTTCAAAAATAAAACATTTGAAAACGGACCATTTTCCACATTTCTGAAGCATGACGTAATGGGGGGGGTGTTATCTCTTTTGTCTAAAATCAGCCGTTTTTGCTCTAACATTAAATGCCTCCAAATGGTATTTAATTAACTTCCCGGGGTGAAGAAACCCTTTTTGAGAACTCAGAGTGAGTAAATTGGCCATTTTCATGCACTTTTAACCATTCCATAAATCTTGTGTTTTGGGCCCCTGGAAGCATGAAAATCACTTTAAACATGCTAATTTTAGCTCTAACACTGATGATCCACCTACAAATGTGAACTGACGTTCAAAAATAAAACATTTGAAAACGGACCATTTTCCACATTTCTGAAGCATGACGTAATGGGGGGGTGTTATCTCTTTTGTCGAAAATCAGCCGTTTTTGCTCTAACATTAAATGCCTCCAAATGGTATTTAATTAACTTCCCGGGGTGAAGAAACTCTTTTTGAGAACTGAGAGTGAGTAAATTGGCCATTTTCATGCACTTTTAACCATTCCATAAATCTTGTGTTTTGGGCCCCAAGAAGCATGAAAATCACTTTAAACATGCTAATTTTAGCTCTAACACTGATGATCCACCTACAAATGTGAACTGACGTTCAAAAATAAAACATTTGAAAACGGACCATTTTCCACATTTCTAAAGCATGACGTAATGGGGGGGTGTTATCTCTTTTGTCGAAAATCAGCCGTTTTTGCTCGAACATTAAATGCCTCCAAATGGTATTTAATTAACTTCCCGGGGTGAAGAAACCCTTTTTGAGAACTCAGAGTGAGTAAATTGGCCATTTTCATGCACTTTTAACCATTCCATAAATCTTGTGTTTTGGGCCCCTGGAAGCATGAAAATCACTTTAAACATGCTAATTTTAGCTCTAACACTGATGATCCACCTACAAATGTGAACTGACGTTCAAAAATAAAACATTTGAAAACGGACCATTTTCCACATTTCTGAAGCATGACGTAATGGGGGGTGTTATCTCTTTTGTCGAAAATCAGCCGTTTTTGCTCTAACATTAAATGCCTCCAAATGGTATTTAATTAACTTCCCGGGGTGAAGAAACCCTTTTTGAGAACTCAGAGTGAGTAAATTGGCCATTTTCATGCACTTTTAACCATTCCATAAATCTTGTGTTTTGGGCCCCTGGAAGCATGAAAATCACTTTAAACATGCTAATTTTAGCTCTAACACTGATGATCCACCTACAAATGTGAACTGACGTTCAAAAATAAAACATTTGAAAACGGACCATTTTCCACATTTCTGAAGCATGACGTAATGGGGGGGTGTTATCTCTTTTGTCGAAAATCAGCCGTTTTTGCTCGAACATTAAATGCCTCCAAATGGTATTTATTTCACTTCCCGAGCCCCTGGAAGCATGAAAATCACTTTAAACATGCTAATTTTAGCTCTAACACTGATGATCCACCTACAAATGTGAACTGACGTTCAAAAATAAAACATTTGAAAACGGACCATTTTCCACATTTCTGAAGCATGACGTAATGGGGGGGTGTTATCTCTTTTGTCGAAAATCAGCCGTTTTTGCTCGAACATTAAATACCTCCAAATGGTATTTATTTCACTTCCTGGGGTGAAGAAACCCTTTTTGAGAACTCAGAGTGAGTAAATTGGCCATTTTCATGCACTTTTAACCATTCCATAAATCTTGTGTTTTGGGCCCCTGGAAGCATGAAAATCACTTTAAACATGCTAATTTTAGCTCTAACACTGATGATCCACCTACAAATGTGAACTGACGTTCAAAAATAAAACATTTGAAAACGGACCATTTTCCACATTTCTAAAGCATGACGTAATGGGGGGGTGTTAGCTCTTTCGTCGAAAATCAGCCGTTTTTGCTCGAACATTAAAATCCTCCAAATAGTATTTAATTAACTTCCCGGGGTGAAGAAACCCTTTTTGAGAACTCAGAGTGAGTAAATTGGCCATTTTCATGCACTTTTAACCATTCCATAAATCTTGTGTTTTGGGCCCCTGGAAGCATGAAAATCACTTTAAACATGCTAATTTTAGCTCTAACACTGATGATCCACCTACAAATGTGAACTGACGTTCAAAAATAAAACATTTGAAAACGGACCATTTTCCACATTTCTGAAGCATGACGTAATGGGGGGGTGTTATCTCTTTTGTCGAAAATCAGCCGTTTTTGCTCGAACATTAAATGCCTCCAAATGGTATTTAATTAACTTCCCGGGGTGAAGAAACCCTTTTTGAGAACTCAGAGTGAGTAAATTGGCCATTTTCATGCACTTTTAACCATTCCATAAATCTTGTGTTTTGGGCCCCTGGAAGCATGAAAATCACTTTAAACATGCTAATTTTAGCTCTAACACTGATGATCCACCTACAAATGTGAACTGACGTTCAAAAATAAAACATTTGAAAACGGACCATTTTCCACATTTCTGAAGCATGACGTAATGGGGGGTGTTATCTCTTTTGTCGAAAATCAGCCGTTTTTGCTCTAACATTAAATGCCTCCAAATGGTAATTAATTAACTTCCCGGGGTGAAGAAACCCTTTTTGAGAACTCAGAGTGAGTAAATTGGCCATTTTCATGCACTTTTAACCATTCCATAAATCTTGTGTTTTGGGCCCCTGGAAGCATGAAAATCACTTTAAACATGCTAATTTTAGCTCTAACACTGATGATCCACCTACAAATGTGAACTGACGTTCAAAAATAAAACATTTGAAAACGGACCATTTTCCACATTTCTGAAGCATGACGTAATGGGGGGGTGTTATCTCTTTTGTCGAAAATCAGCCGTTTTTGCTCGAACATTAAATGCCTCCAAATGGTATTTAATTAACTTCCCGGGGTGAAGAAACCCTTTTTGAGAACTCAGAGTGAGTAAATTGGCCATTTTCATGCACTTTTAACCATTCCATAAATCTTGTGTTTTGGGCCCCTGGAAGCATGAAAATCACTTTAAACATGCTAATTTTAGCTCTAACACTGATGATCCACCTACAAATGTGAACTGACGTTCAAAAATAAAACATTTGAAAACGGACCATTTTCCACATTTCTGAAGCATGACGTAATGGGGGGGTGTTATCTCTTTTGTCGAAAATCAGCCGTTTTTGCTCTAACATTAAATGCCTCCAAATGGTAATTAATTAACTTCCCGGGGTGAAGAAACCCTTTTTGAGAACTCAGAGTGAGTAAATTGGCCATTTTCATGCACTTTTAACCATTCCATAAATCTTGTGTTTTGGGCCCCTGGAAGCATGAAAATCACTTTAAACATGCTAATTTTAGCTCTAACACTGATGATCCACCTACAAATGTGAACTGACGTTCAAAAATAAAACATTTGAAAACGGACCATTTTCCACATTTCTGAAGCATGACGTAATGGGGGGGTGTTATCTCTTTTGTCGAAAATCAGCCGTTTTTGCTCTAACATTAAATGCCTCCAAATGGTAATTAATTAACTTCCCGGGGTGAAGAAACCCTTTTTGAGAACTCAGAGTGAGTAAATTGGCCATTTTCATGCACTTTTAACCATTCCATAAATCTTGTGTTTTGGGCCCCTGGAAGCATGAAAATCACTTTAAACATGCTAATTTTAGCTCTAACACTGATGATCCACCTACAAATGTGAACTGACGTTCAAAAATAAAACATTTGAAAACGGACCATTTTCCACATTTCTGAAGCATGACGTAATGGGGGGGTGTTATCTCTTTTGTCGAAAATCAGCCGTTTTTGCTCGAACATTAAATGCCTCCAAATGGTATTTATTTCACTTCCCGAGCCCCTGGAAGCATGAAAATCACTTTAAACATGCTAATTTTAGCTCTAACACTGATGATCCACCTACAAATGTGAACTTACGTTCAAAAATAAAACATTTGAAAACGGACCATTTTCCACATTTCTGAAGCATGACGTAATGGGGGGGTGTTATCTCTTTTGTCGAAAATCAGCCGTTTTTGCTCGAACATTAAATGCCTCCAAATGGTATTTAATTAACTTCCCGGGGTGAAGAAACCCTTTTTGAGAACTCAGAGTGAGTAAATTGGCCATTTTCATGCACTTTTAACCATTCCATAAATCTTGTGTTTTGGGCCCCTGGAAGCATGAAAATCACTTTAAACATGCTAATTTTAGCTCTAACACTGATGATCCACCTACAAATGTGAACTGACGTTCAAAAATAAAACATTTGAAAACGGACCATTTTCCACATTTCTAAAGCATGACGTAATGGGGGGGTGTTAGCTCTTTCGTCGAAAATCAGCCGTTTTTGCTCGAACATTAAAATCCTCCAAATAGTATTTAATTAACTTCCCGGGGTGAAGAAACCCTTTTTGAGAACTCAGAGTGAGCAAATTGGCCATTTTCATGCACTTTTAACCATTCCATAAATCTTGTGTTTTGGGCCCCTGGAAGCATGAAAATCACTTTAAACATGCTAATTTTAGCTCTAACACTGATGATCCACCTACAAATGTGAACTGACGTTCAAAAATAAAACATTTGAAAACGGACCATTTTCCACATTTCTGAAGCATGACGTAATGGGGGGGTGTTATCTCTTTTGTGGAAAATCAGCCGTTTTTGCTCGAACATTAAATGCCTCCAAATGGTATTTAATTAACTTGCCGAGCCCCTGGAAGCATGAAAATCACTTTAAACATGCTAATTTTAGCTCTAACACTGATGATCCACCTACAAATGTGAACTGACGTTCAAAAATAAAACATTTGAAAACGGACCATTTTCCACATTTCTGAAGCATGACGTAATGGGGGGGTGTTATCTCTTTTGTCGAAAATCAGCCGTTTTTGCTCGAACATTAAATGCCTCCAAATGGTATTTAATTAACTTCCCGGGGGAAGAAACCCTTTTTGAGAACTCAGAGTGAGTAAATTGGCCATTTTCATGCACTTTTAACCATTCCATAAATCTTGTGTTTTGGGCCCCTGGAAGCATGAAAATCACTTTAAACATGCTAATTTTAGCTCCAACACTGATGATCCACCTACAAATGTGAACTGACGTTCAAAAATAAAACATTTGAAAACGGACCATTTTCCACATTTCTGAAGCATGACGTAATGGGGGGGTGTTATCTCTTTTGTCGAAAATCAGCCGTTTTTGCTCGAACATTAAATGCCTCCAAATGGTATTTATTTCACTTCCCGAGCCCCTGGAAGCATGAAAATCACTTTAAACATACTAATTTTAGCTCTAACACTGATGATCCACCTACAAATGTGAACTTACGTTCAAAAATAAAACATTTGAAAACGGACCATTTTCCACATTTCTGAAGCATGACGTAATGGGGGGGTGTTATCTCTTTTGTCGAAAATCAGCCGTTTTTGCTCGAACATTAAATGCCTCCAAATGGTATTTAATTAACTTCCCGGGGTGAAGAAACCCTTTTTGAGAACTCAGAGTGAGTAAATTGGCCATTTTCATGCACTTTTAACCATTCCATAAATCTTGTGTTTTGGGCCCCTGGAAGCATGAAAATCACTTTAAACATGCTAATTTTAGCTCTAACACTGATGATCCACCTACAAATGTGAACTGACGTTCAAAAATAAAACATTTGAAAACGGACCATTTTCCACATTTCTAAAGCATGACGTAATGGGGGGGTGTTAGCTCTTTCGTCGAAAATCAGCCGTTTTTGCTCGAACATTAAAATCCTCCAAATAGTATTTAATTAACTTCCCGGGGTGAAGAAACCCTTTTTGAGAACTCAGAGTGAGTAAATTGGCCATTTTCATGCACTTTTAACCATTCCATAAATCTTGTGTTTTGGGCCCCTGGAAGCATGAAAATCACTTTAAACATGCTAATTTTAGCTCTAACACTGATGATCCACCTACAAATGTGAACTGACGTTCAAAAATGAAACATTTGAAAACGGACCATTTTCCACATTTCTGAAGCATGACGTAATGGGGGGGTGTTATCTCTTTTGTGGAAAATCAGCCGTTTTTGCTCGAACATTAAATGCCTCCAAATGGTATTTAATTAACTTGCCGAGCCCCTGGAAGCATGAAAATCACTTTAAACATGCTAATTTTAGCTCTAACACTGATGATCCACCTACAAATGTGAACTGACGTTCAAAAATAAAACATTTGAAAACGGACCATTTTCCACATTTCTGAAGCATGACGTAATGGGGGGGTGTTATCTCTTTTGTCGAAAATCAGCCGTTTTTGCTCGAACATTAAATGCCTCCAAATGGTATTTAATTAACTTCCCGGGGGAAGAAACCCTTTTTGAGAACTCAGAGTGAGTAAATTGGCCATTTTCATGCACTTTTAACCATTCCATAAATCTTGTGTTTTGGGCCCCTGGAAGCATGAAAATCACTTTAAACATGCTAATTTTAGCTCCAACACTGATGATCCACCTACAAATGTGAACTGACGTTCAAAAATAAAACATTTGAAAACGGACCATTTTCCACATTTCTGAAGCATGACGTAATGGGGGGGTGTTATCTCTTTTGTCGAAAATCAGCCGTTTTTGCTCGAACATTAAATGCCTCCAAATGGTATTTATTTCACTTCCCGAGCCCCTGGAAGCATGAAAATCACTTTAAACATGCTAATTTTAGCTCTAACACTGATGATCCACCTACAAATGTGAACTTACGTTCAAAAATAAAACATTTGAAAACGGACCATTTTCCACATTTCTGAAGCATGACGTAATGGGGGGGTGTTATCTCTTTTGTCGAAAATCAGCCGTTTTTGCTCGAACATTAAATGCCTCCAAATGGTATTTAATTAACTTCCCGGGGTGAAGAAACCCTTTTTGAGAACTCAGAGTGAGTAAATTGGCCATTTTCATGCACTTTTAACCATTCCATAAATCTTGTGTTTTGGGCCCCTGGAAGCATGAAAATCACTTTAAACATGCTAATTTTAGCTCTAACACTGATGATCCACCTACAAATGTGAACTGACGTTCAAAAATAAAACATTTGAAAACGGACCATTTTCCACATTTCTGAAGCATGACGTAATGGGGGGGTGTTATCTCTTTTGTCGAAAATCAGCCGTTTTTGCTCTAACATTAAATGCCTCCAAATGGTATTTAATTAACTTCCCGGGGTGAAGAAACCCTTTTTGAGAACTCAGAGTGAGTAAATTGGCCATTTTCATGCACTTTTAACCATTCCATAAATCTTGTGTTTTGGGCCCCTGGAAGCATGAAAATCACTTTAAACATGCTAATTTTAGCTCTAACACTGATGATCCACCTACAAATGTGAACTGACGTTCAAAAATAAAACATTTGAAAACGGACCATTTTCCACATTTCTGAAGCATGACGTAATGGGGGGGTGTTATCTCTTTTGTCGAAAATCAGCCGTTTTTGCTCGAACATTAAATGCCTCCAAATGGTATTTAATTAACTTCCCGGGGTGAAGAAACCCTTTTTGAGAACTCAGAGTGAGTAAATTGGCCATTTTCATGCACTTTTAACCATTCCATAAATCTTGTGTTTTGGGCCCCTGGAAGCATGAAAATCACTTTAAACATGCTAATTTTAGCTCCAACACTGATGATCCACCTACAAATGTGAACTGACGTTCAAAAATAAAACATTTGAAAACGGACCATTTTCCACATTTCTGAAGCATGACGTAATGGGGGGGTGTTATCTCTTTTGTCGAAAATCAGCCGTTTTTGCTCGAACATTAAATGCCTCCAAATGGTATTTAATTAACTTCCCGAGCCCCTGGAAGCATGAAAATCACTTTAAACATGCTAATTTTAGCTCTAACACTGATGATCCACCTACAAATGTGAACTGACGTTCAAAAATAAAACATTTGAAAACGGACCATTTTCCACATTTCTGAAGCATGACGTAATGGGGGGGTGTTATCTCTTTTGTCGAAAATCAGCCGTTTTTGCTCGAACATTAAATGCCTCCAAATGGTATTTAATTAACTTCCCGAGCCCCTGGAAGCATGAAAATCACTTTAAACATGCTAATTTTAGCTCTAACACTAATGATCCACCTACAAATGTGAACTGACGTTCAAAAATAAAACATTTGAAAACGGACCATTTTCCACATTTCTGAAGCATGACGTAATGGGGGGGTGTTATCTCTTTTGTCGAAAATCAGCCGTTTTTGCTCGAACATTAAATGCCTCCAAATGGTATTTAATTAACTTCCCGAGCCCCTGGAAGCATGAAAATCACTTTAAACATGCTAATTTTAGCTCTAACACTGATGATCCACCTACAAATGTGAACTGACGTTCAAAAATAAAACATTTGAAAACGGACCATTTTCCACATTTCTGAAGCATGACGTAATGGGGGGGTGTTATCTCTTTTGTGGAAAATCAGCCTTTTTTGCTCGAACATTAAATGCCTCCAAATGGTATTTAATTAACTTCCCGGGGTGAAGAAACCCTTTTTGAGAACTCAGAGTGAGTAAATTGGCCATTTTCATGCACTTTTAACCATTCCATAAATCTTGTGTTTTGGGCCCCTGGAAGCATGAAAATCACTTTAAACATGCTAA
The DNA here is from genome assembly GCF_964263255.1 of Lissotriton vulgaris. Lineage (NCBI taxonomy): Eukaryota > Metazoa > Chordata > Amphibia > Caudata > Salamandridae > Lissotriton > Lissotriton vulgaris. The sequence continues at coordinate 819,039 of NW_028244361.1, forward strand.
TTTTAGCTCTAACACTGATGATCCACCTAAAAATGTGAACTGACGTTCAAAAATAAAACATTTGAAAACGGACCATTTTCCACATTTCTGAAGCATGACGTAATGGGGGGGTGTTATCTCTTTTGTCGAAAATCAGCCGTTTTTGCTCGAACATTAAATGCCTCCAAATGGTATTTAATTAACTTCCCGGGGTGAAGAAACCCTTTTTGAGAACTCAGAGTGAGTAAATTGGCCATTTTCATGCACTTTTAACCATTCCATAAATCTTGTGTTTTGGGCCCCTGGAAGCATGAAAATAACTTTAAACATGCTAATTTTAGCTCTAACACTGATGATCCACCTACAAATGTGAACTGACGTTCAAAAATAAAACATTTGAAAACGGACCATTTTCCACATTTCTGAAGCATGACGTAATGGGGGGGTGTTATCTCTTTTGTCGAAAATCAGCCGTTTTTGCTCTAACATTAAATGCCTCCAAATGGTATTTAATTAACTTCCCGAGCCCCTGGAAGCATGAAAATCACTTTAAACATGCTAATTTTAGCTCTAACACTGATGATCCACCTACAAATGTGAACTGACGTTCAAAAATAAAACATTTGAAAACGGACCATTTTCCACATTTCTGAAGCATGACGTAATGGGGGGGTGTTATCTCTTTTGTCGAAAATCAGCCGTTTTTGCTCTAACATTAAATGCCTCCAAATGGTATTTAATTAACTTCCCGGGGTGAAGAAACCCTTTTTGAGAACTCAGAGTGAGTAAATTGGCCATTTTCATGCACTTTTAACCATTCCATAAATCTTGTGTTTTGGGCCCCTGGAAGCATGAAAATCACTTTAAACATGCTAATTTTAGCTCTAACACTGATGATCCACCTACAAATGTGAACTGACGTTCAAAAATAAAACATTTGAAAACGGACCATTTTCCACATTTCTGAAGCATGACGTAATGGGGGGGTGTTATCTCTTTTGTCGAAAATCAGCCGTTTTTGCTCGAACATTAAATGCCTCCAAATGGTATTTAATTAACTTCCCGAGCCCCTGGAAGCATGAAAATCACTTTAAACATGCTAATTTTAGCTCTAACACTGATGATCCACCTACAAATGTGAACTGACGTTCAAAAATAAAACATTTGAAAACGGACCATTTTCCACATTTCTGAAGCATGACGTAATGGGGGGGTGTTATCTCTTTTGTCGAAAATCAGCCGTTTTTGCTCGAACATTAAATGCCTCCAAATGGTATTTAATTAACTTCCCGAGCCCCTGGAAGCATGAAAATCACTTTAAACATGCTAATTTTAGCTCTAACACTGATGATCCACCTACAAATGTGAACTGACGTTCAAAAATAAAACATTTGAAAACGGACCATTTTCCACATTTCTGAAGCATGACGTAATGGGGGGGTGTTATCTCTTTTGTGGAAAATCAGCCTTTTTTGCTCGAACATTAAATGCCTCCAAATGGTATTTATTTCACTTCCCGAGCCCCTGGAAGCATGAAAATCACTTTAAACATGCTAATTTTAGCTCTAACATTGATGATCCACCTACAAATGTGAACTGACGTTCAAAAATAAAACATTTGAAAACGGACCATTTTCCACATTTCTGAAGCATGACGTAATGGGGGGGTGTTATCTCTTTTGTGGAAAATCAGCCTTTTTTGCTCGAACATTAAATGCCTCCAAATGGTATTTATTTCACTTCCCGAGCCCCTGGAGGCATGAAAATCACTTTAAACATGCTAATTTTAGCTCTAACACTGATGATCCACCTACAAATGTGAACTAACGTTCAAAAATAAAACATTTGAAAACGGACCATTTTCCACATTTCTGAAGCATGACGTAATGGGGGGGTGTTATCTCTTTTGTCGAAAATCAGCCGTTTTTGCTCTAACATTAAATGCCTCTAAATGGTATTTAATTAACTTCCCGGGGTGAAGAAACCCTTTTTGAGAACTCAGAGTGAGTAAATTGGCCATTTTCATGCACTTTTAACCATTCCATAAATCTTGTGTTTTGGGCCCCAAGAAGCATGAAAATCACTTTAAACATGCTAATTTTAGCTCTAACACTGTTGATCCACCCACAAATGTGAACTGACGTTCAAAAATAAAACATTTGAAAACGGACCATTTTCCACATTTCTGAAGCATGACGTAATGGGGGGGTGTTATCTCTTTTGTGGAAAATCAGCCTTTTTTGCTCGAACATTAAATGCCTCCAAATGGTATTTATTTCACTTCCCGAGCCCCTGGAAGCATGAAAATCACTTTAAACATGCTAATTTTAGCTCTAACACTGATGATCCACCTACAAATGTGAACTGACGTTCAAAAATAAAACATTTGAAAACGGACCATTTTCCACATTTCTGAAGCATGACGTAATGGGGGGGTGTTATCTCTTTTGTCGAAAATCAGCCGTTTTTGCTCTAACATTAAATGCCTCCAAATGGTATTTAATTAACTTCCCGAGCCCCTGGAAGCATGAAAATCACTTTAAACATGCTAATTTTAGCTCTAACACTGATGATCCACCTACAAATGTGAACTGACGTTCAAAAATAAAACATTTGAAAACGGACCATTTTCCACATTTCTGAAGCATGACGTAATGGGGGGGTGTTATCTCTTTTGTCGAAAATCAGCCGTTTTTGCTCTAACATTAAATGCCTCCAAATGGTATTTAATTATCTTCCCGGGGTGAAGAAACCCTTTTTGAGAACTCAGAGTGAGTAAATTGGCCATTTTCATGCACTTTTAACCATTCCATAAATCTTGTGTTTTGGGCCCCTGGAAGCATGAAAATCACTTTAAACATGCTAATTTTAGCTCTAACACTGATGATCCACCTACAAATGTGAACTGACGTTCAAAAATAAAACATTTGAAAACGGACCATTTTCCACATTTCTGAAGCATGACGTAATGGGGGGGTGTTATCTCTTTTGTCGAAAATCAGCCGTTTTTGCTCGAACATTAAATGCCTCCAAATGGTATTTAATTAACTTCCCGAGCCCCTGGAAGCATGAAAATCACTTTAAACATGCTAATTTTAGCTCTAACACTGATGATCCACCTACAAATGTGAACTGACGTTCAAAAATAAAACATTTGAAAACGGACCATTTTCCACATTTCTGAAGCATGACGTAATGGGGGGGTGTTATCTCTTTTGTCGAAAATCAGCCGTTTTTGCTCGAACATTAAATGCCTCCAAATGGTATTTAATTAACTTCCCGAGCCCCTGGAAGCATGAAAATCACTTTAAACATGCTAATTTTAGCTCTAACACTGATGATCCACCTACAAATGTCAACTGACGTTCAAAAATAAAACATTTGGGAAATCACGGCAAGATGGCCGCCAGGCTGCTGTAGAGTGCAGTCGCATTTATCCCTTCTCCTGGACCCAGGGAGTAAATGGCTGGAGATGGACTAAAGCATGCCGATTTTGCAGAATATACTCTGGACTGAAAGCGGACCTGGCATTAAGATATTGCAAAGGGCGCTTACAACCTGGGGGTGCTATTATCGTGAGCGCTTTAAAAAGCAAGTTAAAAAGGTGATTGTGGATAGCATCTGTTCAGCCTTAAGGATGTCGCAGCGTTTGGGTGCCATACCAAAGGCCACGCTGAGTAAGCGTACAACAACTACAGTCACAAGCGGCATCTCCCAGAAAGCACAGCTCAAGAAGAACGAGAGACCTGCCAAGGACAAAGACAAAGAAAAGGCTGACGCTAAAGCGGAGAGTAAAACAGCCTCGCAAGCAGTACAATCGGAGACTCCTGGAGGTAAAGCGCAGACACAACAAAGGCGCTCACACTCTGAAAGCGGAACAGTGAAGCAAGCGATTATGATACCTGCCGTTGGTAAGGATCGGCGGCAACCCACTGTGGTAGAGGCTTTCGCTGGAAGGAATCAACAGCTAACCCCGGTCGCTGGAGGCGGCCCGGATCCAGACTCGGTCCCAGATACGAAGCAGAATGCGGAAAATCTTCTCGCTGACCGCGAGGACGCAAGCACGGCGGTTGCTAAGCAACCAGAGCCTGAAACGCTCACGCCTCTAGCGGGAGACGCACAGGGGCTGGAGAGCACAGCGGAGATGGTCGAGGCTGCTGTTGAGGACGCCAGCACGAACAGTGAGATCAATGCAGGCGGTGAAGCAGGGCTGAAGACGATGGATAACGCAAGTAAGTCCAGTAATACACAAGCAAAAGAAAAATTGGAAACAATTAACACTAACACTGCCCAAATGCTTGAAGCCCTAAATGAAGTTAATTTAGCACCAACACCCGCGGATAGCAGCATAATGGTACAATCTACTTGGGGCAGTATGAAAAGTATTCAAAGCCAAACAACAAAGGGATTGAAAGGAAGGAGAGTATGCTCCCCGGAGAGGGAAAAGTTTTACTCTGTGACTGAGGGGTCAGACTCTTCATTGCTGGGATCAGAGGAGGAGGATTCTAACACAGACCTATCATCTGGGACAGAGTCGGAAAGATCCCTCTCTAGTGAGCACAGAAATAGGGAAACACAAAAAAGAAGAAGAAGAACAATGATAAGACGTGACAGGGAAATGGACAGAGCAGCAACAAGTACAAACAGGAAGCTATTATGGGACTATGGTAGTGCTTCAAAAATTTACCAGGATCAAGATATGGGAGTGGCACCCGAGAGCTATCCTGTAAATACCCCTAATGAGTTGAACGATAATCCTCCTCAAGCAACTTTAGATGGGATGTTCTCTATGTTGAAGCAAATGCACTTAGAGGCTCGCTTAGAAAGCAGACGAGCAAGGCAGGATACAAAGAAAATACAAGCGAGCATCAGGAAAATGAACAGAAAATACCAGGAGGTTGAAACAAGAGTGGAACAAGTAGAAGAAAGAACTGGGAAGCTGGAGGATGAGGTCACAGACTGGCAGAATGCAAGAACTGAACAAGGGAAGGTGATCGAAGATCTGCAGTGGAAGCTGGAAGATTTCGAAAATCGGCAAAGGAGGAACAACCTACGCTTTCTAGGCATAGAGGAAGGACTGGAAGGGAAGGACCCAAGGGGGTTTATGGTTAAACTGTTAAAAGAGGCATACCCAGAGGCGCAGTGGCAGTGGGAAGTTGAAGTGCAGAGAGCACATAGATTTCCGTTAGTGCAGAAGGGGGGCAGAGGCGGTAAACAAAACAACAGTAATCAGAATGGATTGCCTAGGGCAATGCTGGTCTTTTTTGGAAACTTTCTAGCTAGGCAGGAAATCTTTGAGACTGCAAGACCAGAGAAGAAAAAATCAGTTGAAGGGATTACTTTTTTTACGAGGCCCGACTTCTGCCACACCACTGTGGAAAGGAGGTGGAAGCTGAGACAGCTTATCACTCCTTTTCAACGACAGGGCTCAGAAGCATACTTGATGTATCCATCTAAATTAAAAGTGGTCACAAGGGGCCGCATCAGAATGTTTTTCTCGGAAGTAAAGGCAGGAGAATACTTAGCAGAGATTACAGAGCTTCAGAAAAGCAGGAAGAGTAAGGAATCAGAACCAGCATAGGTTAAATTAGGAAAATATTAGCCATACTGTATATGGGGGTATGGTTAGCTAGGGTGGGAGAAGGAAAGCGACACTACAGCAGCACGCAGCCACACATAGGTCAAGATTGACCTATTTGCCCGTGACAGGGGGGGGCTAGCAAGGGGAGGGGGGGGAAGGGGGGAGGGGGGAGGGGGAGCGGGAAGAGGGTGGTAAAGAGAGAAGGTTTTTTTCAGCACAAAATAAAATGGTATGTAGTAACACAAAGGTGGTAGGAAAATATTTTGACGATTTGTTTTTTGGTCTTTTTTATAAAAGCAGATGGCGGTAAGAATCACTACAATGAATATATGCGGGCTAAATGATGGGGGCAAAAGACAGAAAGTAGCAGCTATGTGCAGAATGTTAAAATTGGACATCGTATGTCTGCAGGAAACACATGTGAGGGGGAAGGACAGGTACCTTATGGACCAGCTAGGCTTCGATGTATTAGCACATACGCACCAAGATACTAAAACAAAAGGAGTGGCCATATTGGCGAAGAAAGGCTTGATGAAAGTAGTAAGAAAGAGGGAAGACGCGGATGGTAGATGGGTGATGATAGAAGGAGAAATAGCCGGTAGCCGCTACACAATTGTTTCTGTATATGGTCCCAATGAAGATGAACCTGATATATTTGATTACTTAGATACCGAACTGCCGCTATGGACTGAACCTATAATTGTGTGTGGAGATTTCAATGTCAATGGGTTATCAGGGTTGGGTATGAGGGGAGGGGGGATGAATGGTGAGCGAAAGAAGAGAGTAAGAAAAGCCATTGATAATCTAATGAATAATAATGCGTTGGTAGATGTTTGGGCAGCATTTAATCCTATAGGGACAGGGAGTACTTTTTATTCGGCCCCTCATAAATGTATAGCGAGGTTAGACTACTTCTTAGTCACCAGTCCATTAGTATCAGAACTGAAAATAGAAACATTACCTCGAGTCTCCTCAGATCATAATCCATTGGTGTTGACTATCCCCCGGAACTATAATACTGGCCACAAAGAGTACTGCTGGACATTTGAAAGAGGGCTGCTCAGAGAAGATGAATATGTTAGCAGATTGAAGGTATGGATTACGCAGTTCTGGGAGGTAAACAGAGGTACGGCAACCGCAGGCATGGTCTGGGATGCATTCAAAGCAGGGATAAGGGGGGAGACGTTGGCTTATACCCTGTATCGGAGTAAAAAGGAGAAAATGGAACTAGACAGTAGGTTACAAGATTTAAGGAATCTAGAACAACAGCTTATTCAGCACGTTATAAATCAAGAACCTCTTGAGCAGGTCCTTCTAGAAATAGAACTGAAGAAGGCAGAAACTGGGGAAAGATTAGCTAATAAAGCCGCGGCTAATTATTTGGCAAAAAAAGAAAAGTGCTACGAGTTCAACGAGAGAGTTGGACATATGCTCGCAGTGCGTACCAGGCAGGACTTGGCAGCCGGGGAAATTAAAGAAATCAAGAGTAAATGCGGGAAGGTTGTAACCAAGGTGGAAGAGGTGAGGGAGGTGTTTAGAGAGTTTTACTCTGATTTGTATGATCAAGACGTGAGTTGCGACGGAAATGAAATAGAGGACTATCTGGCTGATATCCCACACAAGGAACTGTCCTTGGAAGATAAAGAGACTCTAGAGGACCCACTAATGTTGAGCGAACTACATAACGCAGTTTTAAAACTCCCTTCGGGGAAGGCCGCAGGACCCGACCAGATACCAGCAGAATTTTATAGGACATTTTGGGATGTATTAGGGATATACATGTTGGAAACTTTAAGGTACGCACAGAAAGGGGAGAATACACCACAGTCATGGGCTGGGGCAAGTATAGTAGTCATTTTGAAGAAAAATAAATCACATTTGGATCCTGGCTCTTATAGGCCGATCACGCTTATGAATGCAGATGCAAAAATTTATTCCAAGGCTTTATCACAAAGACTCAGTAGAGTAATTGAGGGGTTGGTATATACAACACAGCATGGTTTCATACCAGGTAAAGGGACTACGGAACATACAAGGAGAATGATCACCATATTGGATGCCGCGGGAGCTGCAGGAGACCCTGCCTCTGCCGTCTTTTTAGATGCAGAGAAAGCATTCGACAGGGTCTCCTGGTGCTACCTGTGGAAAGTCTTGGAGTGGTTCGGGATCGGCACAGGCTATATACAGGCAATAAAGGTGCTATATGCAGCTCCATCAGCTAAAGTGAGGATTAATAGGGGGTATACAGAGGAAATACATATAAAGCGTGGCACAAGACAGGGTTGCCCGGCTTCACCACTGTTATTCGCCCTATATCTAGACCCCTTTTTACGGAGGTTAGAAGGAAACCTGAATATTCGCCCGATTGGTTTACATGGCTATGCATATAAGACGCTGGCATACGCAGACGACGTGGCAGTGGTCACACCAGATCCAGGGTTAGCCATTATTGAAATTGAACAGGAGGCTTCACTTTTTGGCACATTCTCAGGGTATTCACTAAATAAAGGAAAAACACAAATAATTAAAAATAGTTGGGTAAACTATCAGGATATAAGAATAACACCGGAAGTCACGTATCTGGGGGTGAAGATCACGTCCGATTTAGATAATTTAGTTGAAATCAATATGAGACCACTGTTGGAGAAAATTAAAACAAACACAGAAAGAATGAATAATTTGCATCTGACTTTAATGGGGCGAATAAACGTCATTAAAATGATAACATTCCCAAAAGTGCTGTTTCTACTTAGATCTATACCTCTATATTTTGAAAATGCTTGGTTTAGCAAATTAGAAACTATTTTGAATAAATTCATTTGGGTGAAAGGGAAAACAAGAAGAGCATATAGACACTTGACGGTAGATAGGGAAAAAGGGGGCTGGGGAGCTCCAGACTTCAGGCTCTATTATTGGGCTGCAGTATTACAGTACAGTAGGGTGTTAATAGGAGGAGGAGGAGGTCGGGACCAACTAATGGATAGAGAGGTGGGCTTACCTAATGTGTATGCTGTACTGCTGGGGGAGGAAGCTGAGAATGGGTTGTTCAACACTACTGAATTCACGTATTTTAAACATACGAGATTTAAGACGCTGAATGCAGTGTATAGGGTGTGGAAAGGAGTGGCTAAAAAGTTGGGGCTAGGCAGATTTAATATCTATACAAGACTGTACACAAATAACTCACTTCCGAGGGAGATCTTTAAAGATGTCACTATGCTTGGTTGGTATAATAAAGGCATAATGCAGATAGGGGATTTACTGGATGAGCAGGGTAATATCACACAGTTCGGAGTACTCAAAGCGAAATTTGGGCTAGAGCACAACAGTTTCTACAAATACCTACAAGTGAGGAGTTTTTTAATACAAAAACAAGGTGGTCCGCTGGGAATGCGGCAGTGCAAAATTATGGATTATATAAAAACAACCACCAAATGTACAATAAGATACCTCTATGCAGAACTGAAAGGAACTAAGCCAGATGAAAGGGCAAAATTTGCACAAAAATGGAGGGAAAAACTGGGGTCAGGCTTAGAAACCTTTCAGGAGTCACTAGATCTGGGTAGAACGGTGCTATGCTCAGCAACCCTCCAATCGCAACACTACAAAACAGTATTTTCACTTTACCACACACCGGCTAGAATTGCTCAGTGGGGCGGAACAACAGGAATAACTTGCCCACGATGTAATGCGAGCGGAGCAGACATTGCACATATGTTTTCGCAGTGCCCACAATTATTTACTCTAAAAATGGCGATTGAAAAATTCTTTGATAAAACGCTCAGGATCAAGATTAAGCTACTAGATGAATTAATCATTTTAGGGGTGGTCGATAAGATGGAAGCCATGCCAGTAGAGTTTATTTTTGTTTCAATAGCAGTATTCCGCATTTGCATTGCAAGGAATTGGCTGAATAAGACTCCTCCGATTTTTGCAGACTGGATCGCTAGCCTCCTTACTATATATAACTTAGAAAAGGCAATATACGACAGGAAAGGTAAAAGGGCCAAGGCCTTAGGCAAAAAAATATGGCAACCAATCACGACATGGAAGACTGGCAGAATAAATCCAGAATAGTGTAACAGAAGCTTGATTGATTGGTATTAGAGGATGGTTTCTTTTTTTTTTTTTTGATTGATGATATTTGCTTACGATATGAAAATTTGTATAAAACAATGAAATGTATATGAACTATATAACCACCTGAGAAATTGGTATGTGCTGTAATACATATGTTGGAATATGTCGGAAAATTCTGAAAAATTAATAAATATGTAAAAAAAAAAAAAAAAACATTTGAAAACGGACCATTTTCCACATTTCTGAAGCATGACGTAATGGGGGGGTGTTATCTCTTTTGTCGAAAATCAGCCGTTTTTGCTCTAACATTAAATGCCTCCAAATGGTATTTAATTAACTTCCCGGGGTGAAGAAACCCTTTTTGAGAACTCAGAGTGAGTAAATTGGCCATTTTCATGCACTTTTAACCATTCCATAAATCTTGTGTTTTGGGCCCCAAGAAGCATGAAAATCACTTTAAACATGCTAATTTTAGCTCTAACACTGATGATCCACCTACAAATGTGAACTGACGTTCAAAAATAAAACATTTGAAAACGGACCATTTTCCACATTTATGAAGCATGACGTAATGGGCGGGTGTTATCTCTTTTGTGGAAAATCAGCCTTTTTTGCTCGAACATTAAATGCCTCCAAATGGTATTTATTTCACTTCCCGAGCCCCTGGAAGCATGAAAATCACTTTAAACATGCTAATTTTAGCTCTAACACTGATGATCCACCTACAAATGTGAACTGACGTTCAAAAATAAAACATTTGAAAACGGACCATTTTCCACATTTCTGAAGCATGACGTAATGGGGGGTGTTATCTCTTTTGTCGAAAATCAGCCGTTTTTGCTCTAACATTAAATGCCTCCAAATGGTATTTAATTAACTTCCCGGGGTGAAGAAACCCTTTTTGAGAACTCAGAGTGAGTAAATTGGCCATTTTCATGCACTTTTAACCATTCCATAAATCTTGTGTTTTGGGCCCCAAGAAGCATGAAAATCACTTTAAACATGCTAATTTTAGCTCTAACACTGATGATCCACCTACAAATGTGAACTGACGTTCAAAAATAAAACATTTGAAAACGGACCATTTTCCACATTTCTGAAGCATGACGTAATGGGGGGGTGTTATCTCTTTTGTGGAAAATCAGCCTTTTTTGCTCGAACATTAAATGCCTCCAAATGGTATTTATTTCACTTCCCGAGCCCCTGGAAGCATGAAAATCACTTTAAACATGCTAATTTTAGCTCTAACACTGATGATCCACCTACAAATGTGAACTGACGTTCAAAAATAAAACATTTGAAAACGGACCATTTTCCACATTTCTAAAGCATGACGTAATGGGGGGGTGTTAGCTCTTTCGTCGAAAATCAGCCGTTTTTGCTCGAACATTAAAATCCTCCAAATGGTATTTAATTAACTTCCCGGGGTGAAGAAACCTTTTTTGAGAACTCAGAGTGAGTAAATTGGCCATTTTCATGCACTTTTAACCATTCCATAAATCTTGTGTTTTGGGCCCCTGGAAGCATGAAAATCACTTTAAACATGCTAATTTTAGCTCTAACACTGATGATCCACCTACAAATGTGAACTGACGTTCAAAAATGAAACATTTGAAAACGGACCATTTTCCACATTTCTGAAGCATGACGTAATGGGGGGGGTGTTATCTCTTTTGTCGAAAATCAGCCGTTTTTGCTCTAACATTAAATGCCTCCAAATGGTATTTAATTAACTTCCCGAGCCCCTGGAAGCATGAAAATCACTTTAAACATGCTAATTTTAGCTCTAACACTGATGATCCACCTACAAATGTGAACTGACGTTCAAAAATAAAACATTTGAAAACGGACCATTTTCCACATTTCTGAAGCATGACGTAATGGGGGGGTGTTATCTCTTTTGTCGAAAATCAGCCGTTTTTGCTCTAACATTAAATGCCTCCAAATGGTATTTAATTAACTTCCCGGGGTGAAGAAACCCTTTTTGAGAACTCAGAGTGAGTAAATTGGCCATTTTCATGCACTTTTAACCATTCCATAAATCTTGTGTTTTGGGCCCCTGGAAGCATGAAAATCACTTTAAACATGCTAATTTTAGCTCTAACACTGATGATCCACCTACAAATGTGAACTGACGTTCAAAAATAAAACATTTGAAAACAGACCATTTTCCACATTTCTGAAGCATGACGTAATGGGGGGGTGTTATCTCTTTTGTCGAAAATCAGCCGTTTTTGCTCGAACATTAAATGCCTCCAAATGGTATTTAATTAACTTCCCGAGCCCCTGGAAGCATGAAAATCACTTTAAACATGCTAATTTTAGCTCTAACACTGATGATCCACCTACAAATGTGAACTGACGTTCAAAAATAAAACATTTGAAAACGGACCATTTTCCACATTTCTGAAGCATGACGTAATGGGGGGTGTTATCTCTTTTGTCGAAAATCAGCCGTTTTTGCTCGAACATTAAATGCCTCCAAATGGTATTTAATTAACTTCCCGGGGTGAAGAAACCCTTTTTGAGAACTCAGAGTGAGTAAATTGGCCATTTTCATGCACTTTTAACCATTCCATAAATCTTGTGTTTTGGGCCCCAAGAAGCATGAAAATCACTTTAAACATGCTAATTTTAGCTCTAACACTGATGATCCACCTACAAATGTGAACTGACGTTCAAAAATAAAACATTTGAAAACTGACCATTTTCCACATTTCTGAAGCATGACGTAATGGGGGGTGTTATCTCTTTTGTGGAAAATCAGCCTTTTTTGCTCGAACATTAAATGCCTCCAAATGGTATTTATTTCACTTCCCGAGCCCCTGGAAGCATGAAAATCACTTTAAACATGCTAATTTTAGCTCTAACACTGATGATCCACCTACAAATGTGAACTGACGTTCAAAAATAAAACATTTGAAAACGGACCATTTTCCACATTTCTGAAGCATGACGTAATGGGGGGGGTGTTATCTCTTTTGTCGAAAATCAGCCGTTTTTGCTCTAACATTAAATGCCTCCAAATGGTATTTAATTAACTTCCCAGGGTGAAGAAACCCTTTTTGAGAACTCAGAGTGAGTAAATTGGCCATTTTCATGCACTTTTAACCATTCCATAAATCTTGTGTTTTGGGCCCCAAGAAGCATGAAAATCACTTTAAACATGCTAATTTTAGCTCTAACACTGATGATCCACCTACAAATGTGAACTGACGTTCAAAAATAAAACATTTGAAAACGGACCATTTTCCACATTTCTGAAGCATGACGTAATGGGGGGGTGTTATCTCTTTTGTCGAAAATCAGCCGTTTTTGCTCGAACATTAAATGCCTCCAAATGGTATTTAATTAACTTCCCGTGCCCCTGGAAGCATGAAAATCACTTTAAACATGCTAATTTTACCTCTAACACTGATGATCCACCTACAAATGTGAACTGACGTTCAAAAATAAAACATTTGAAAACGGACCATTTTCCACATTTCTGAAGCATGACGTAATGGGGGGGTGTTATCTCTTTTGTCGAAAATCAGCCGTTTTTGCTCGAACATTAAATGCCTCCAAATGGTATTTAATTAACTTCCCGGGGTGAAGAAACCCTTTTTGAGAACTCAGAGTGAGTAAATTGGCCATTTTCATGCACTTTTAACCATTCCATAAATCTTGTGTTTTGGGCCCCAAGAAGCATGAAAATCACTTTAAACATGCTAATTTTAGCTCTAACACTGATGATCCACCTACAAATGTGAACTGACGTTCAAAAATGAAACATTTGAAAACGGACCATTTTCCACATTTCTGAAGCATGACGTAATGGGGGGGGGTGTTATCTCTTTTGTCGAAAATCAGCCGTTTTTGCTCTAACATTAAATGCCTCCAAATGGTATTTAATTAACTTCCCGAGCCCCTGGAAGCATGAAAATCACTTTAAACATGCTAATTTTAGCTCTAACACTGATGATCCACCTACAAATGTGAACTGACGTTCAAAAATAAAACATTTGAAAACGGACCATTTTCCACATTTCTGAAGCATGACGTAATGGGGGGGTGTTATCTCTTTTGTCGAAAATCAGCCGTTTTTGCTCTAACATTAAATGCCTCCAAATGGTATTTAATTAACTTCCCGGGGTGAAGAAACCCTTTTTGAGAACTCAGAGTGAGTAAATTGGCCATTTTCATGCACTTTTAACCATTCCATAAATCTTGTGTTTTGGGCCCCTGGAAGCATGAAAATCACTTTAAACATGCTAATTTTAGCTCTAACACTGATGATCCACCTACAAATGTGAACTGACGTTCAAAAATAAAACATTTGAAAACGGACCATTTTCCACATTTCTGAAGCATGACGTAATGGGGGGGTGTTATCTCTTTTGTCGAAAATCAGCCGTTTTTACTCTAACATTAAATGCCTCCAAATGGTATTTAATTAACTTCCCGGGGTGAAGAAACCCTTTTTGAGAACTCAGAGTGAGTAAATTGGCCATTTTCATGCACTTTTAACCATTCCATAAATCTTGTGTTTTGGGCCCCTGGAAGCATGAAAATCACTTTAAACATGCTAATTTTAGCTCTAACACTGATGATCCACCTACAAATGTGAACTGACGTTCAAAAATAAAACATTTGAAAACAGACCATTTTCCACATTTCTGAAGCATGACGTAATGGGGGGGTGTTATCTCTTTTGTCGAAAATCAGCCGTTTTTGCTCGAACATTAAATGCCTCCAAATGGTATTTAATTAACTTCCCGAGCCCCTGGAAGCATGAAAATCACTTTAAACATGCTAATTTTAGCTCTAACACTGATGATCCACCTACAAATGTGAACTGACGTTCAAAAATAAAACATTTGAAAACGGACCATTTTCCACATTTCTGAAGCATGACGTAATGGGGGGTGTTATCTCTTTTGTCGAAAATCAGCCGTTTTTGCTCGAACATTAAATGCCTCCAAATGGTATTTAATTAACTTCCCGGGGTGAAGAAACCCTTTTTGAGAACTCAGAGTGAGTAAATTGGCCATTTTCATGCACTTTTAACCATTCCATAAATCTTGTGTTTTGGGCCCCAAGAAGCATGAAAATCACTTTAAACATGCTAATTTTAGCTCTAACACTGATGATCCACCTACAAATGTGAACTGACGTTCAAAAATAAAACATTTGAAAACTGACCATTTTCCACATTTCTGAAGCATGACGTAATGGGGGGTGTTATCTCTTTTGTGGAAAATCAGCCTTTTTTGCTCGAACATTAAATGCCTCCAAATGGTATTTATTTCACTTCCCGAGCCCCTGGAAGCATGAAAATCACTTTAAACATGCTAATTTTAGCTCTAACACTGATGATCCACCTACAAATGTGAACTGACGTTCAAAAATAAAACATTTGAAAACGGACCATTTTCCACATTTCTGAAGCATGACGTAATGGGGGGGGTGTTATCTCTTTTGTCGAAAATCAGCCGTTTTTGCTCTAACATTAAATGCCTCCAAATGGTATTTAATTAACTTCCCAGGGTGAAGAAACCCTTTTTGAGAACTCAGAGTGAGTAAATTGGCCATTTTCATGCACTTTTAACCATTCCATAAATCTTGTGTTTTGGGCCCCAAGAAGCATGAAAATCACTTTAAACATGCTAATTTTAGCTCTAACACTGATGATCCACCTACAAATGTGAACTGACGTTCAAAAATAAAACATTTGAAAACGGACCATTTTCCACATTTCTGAAGCATGACGTAATGGGGGGGTGTTATCTCTTTTGTCGAAAATCAGCCGTTTTTGCTCGAACATTAAATGCCTCCAAATGGTATTTAATTAACTTCCCGTGCCCCTGGAAGCATGAAAATCACTTTAAACATGCTAATTTTACCTCTAACACTGATGATCCACCTACAAATGTGAACTGACGTTCAAAAATAAAACATTTGAAAACGGACCATTTTCCACATTTCTGAAGCATGACGTAATGGGGGGGTGTTATCTCTTTTGTCGAAAATCAGCCGTTTTTGCTCGAACATTAAATGCCTCCAAATGGTATTTAATTAACTTCCCGGGGTGAAGAAACCCTTTTTGAGAACTCAGAGTGAGTAAATTGGCCATTTTCATGCACTTTTAACCATTCCATAAATCTTGTGTTTTGGGCCCCAAGAAGCATGAAAATCACTTTAAACATGCTAATTTTAGCTCTAACACTGATGATCCACCTACAAATGTGAACTGACGTTCAAAAATGAAACATTTGAAAACGGACCATTTTCCACATTTCTGAAGCATGACGTAATGGGGGGGGTGTTATCTCTTTTGTCGAAAATCAGCCGTTTTTGCTCTAACATTAAATGCCTCCAAATGGTATTTAATTAACTTCCCGAGCCCCTGGAAGCATGAAAATCACTTTAAACATGCTAATTTTAGCTCTAACACTGATGATCCACCTACAAATGTGAACTGACGTTCAAAAATAAAACATTTGAAAACGGACCATTTTCCACATTTCTGAAGCATGACGTAATGGGGGGGTGTTATCTCTTTTGTCGAAAATCAGCCGTTTTTGCTCTAACATTAAATGCCTCCAAATGGTATTTAATTAACTTCCCGGGGTGAAGAAACCCTTTTTGAGAACTCAGAGTGAGTAAATTGGCCATTTTCATGCACTTTTAACCATTCCATAAATCTTGTGTTTTGGGCCCCTGGAAGCATGAAAATCACTTTAAACATGCTAATTTTAGCTCTAACACTGATGATCCACCTACAAATGTGAACTGACGTTCAAAAATAAAACATTTGAAAACAGACCATTTTCCACATTTCTGAAGCATGACGTAATGGGGGGGTGTTATCTCTTTTGTCGAAAATCAGCCGTTTTTGCTCGAACATTAAATGCCTCCAAATGGTATTTAATTAACTTCCCGAGCCCCTGGAAGCATGAAAATCACTTTAAACATGCTAATTTTAGCTCTAACACTGATGATCCACCTACAAATGTGAACTGACGTTCAAAAATAAAACATTTGAAAACGGACCATTTTCCACATTTCTGAAGCATGACGTAATGGGGGGTGTTATCTCTTTTGTCGAAAATCAGCCGTTTTTGCTCGAACATTAAATGCCTCCAAATGGTATTTAATTAACTTCCCGGGGTGAAGAAACCCTTTTTGAGAACTCAGAGTGAGTAAATTGGCCATTTTCATGCACTTTTAACCATTCCATAAATCTTGTGTTTTGGGCCCCAAGAAGCATGAAAATCACTTTAAACATGCTAATTTTAGCTCTAACACTGATGATCCACCTACAAATGTGAACTGACGTTCAAAAATAAAACATTTGAAAACTGACCATTTTCCACATTTCTGAAGCATGACGTAATGGGGGGTGTTATCTCTTTTGTGGAAAATCAGCCTTTTTTGCTCGAACATTAAATGCCTCCAAATGGTATTTATTTCACTTCCCGAGCCCCTGGAAGCATGAAAATCACTTTAAACATGCTAATTTTAGCTCTAACACTGATGATCCACCTACAAATGTGAACTGACGTTCAAAAATAAAACATTTGAAAACGGACCATTTTCCACATTTCTGAAGCATGACGTAATGGGGGGGGTGTTATCTCTTTTGTCGAAAATCAGCCGTTTTTGCTCTAACATTAAATGCCTCCAAATGGTATTTAATTAACTTCCCAGGGTGAAGAAACCCTTTTTGAGAACTCAGAGTGAGTAAATTGGCCATTTTCATGCACTTTTAACCATTCCATAAATCTTGTGTTTTGGGCCCCAAGAAGCATGAAAATCACTTTAAACATGCTAATTTTAGCTCTAACACTGATGATCCACCTACAAATGTGAACTGACGTTCAAAAATAAAACATTTGAAAACGGACCATTTTCCACATTTCTGAAGCATGACGTAATGGGGGGGTGTTATCTCTTTTGTCGAAAATCAGCCGTTTTTGCTCGAACATTAAATGCCTCCAAATGGTATTTAATTAACTTCCCGTGCCCCTGGAAGCATGAAAATCACTTTAAACATGCTAATTTTACCTCTAACACTGATGATCCACCTACAAATGTGAACTGACGTTCAAAAATAAAACATTTGAAAACGGACCATTTTCCACATTTCTGAAGCATGACGTAATGGGGGGGTGTTATCTCTTTTGTCGAAAATCAGCCGTTTTTGCTCGAACATTAAATGCCTCCAAATGGTATTTAATTAACTTCCCGGGGTGAAGAAACCCTTTTTGAGAACTCAGAGTGAGTAAATTGGCCATTTTCATGCACTTTTAACCATTCCATAAATCTTGTGTTTTGGGCCCCAAGAAGCATGAAAATCACTTTAAACATGCTAATTTTAGCTCTAACACTGATGATCCACCTACAAATGTGAACTGACGTTCAAAAATAAAACATTTGAAAACGGACCATTTTCCACATTTCTGAAGCATGACGTAATGGGGGGTGTTATCTCTTTTGTGGAAAATCAGCCTTTTTTGCTCGAACATTAAATGCCTCCAAATGGTATTTATTTCACTTCCTGAGCCCCTGGAAGCATGAAAATCACTTTAAACATGCTAATTTTAGCTCTAACACTGATGATCCACCTACAAATGTGAACTGACGTTCAAAAATAAAACATTTGAAAACGGACCGTTTTCCACATTTCTGAAGCATGACGTAATGGGGGGGTGTTATCTCTTTTGTCGAAAATCAGCCGTTTTTGCTCTAACATTAAATGCCTCCAAATGGTATTTAATTATCTTCCCGGGGTGAAGAAACCCTTTTTGAGAACTCAGAGTGAGTAAATTGGCCATTTTCATGCACTTTTAACCATTCCATAAATCTTGTGTTTTGGGCCCTTGGAAGCATGAAAATCACTTTAAACATGCTAATTTTAGCTCTAACACTGATGATCCACCTACAAATGTGAACTGACGTTCAAAAATAAAACATTTGAAAACGGACCATTTTCCACATTTCTGAAGCATGACGTAATGGGGGGGTGTTATCTCTTTTGTCGAAAATCAGCCGTTTTTGCTCGAACATTAAATGCCTCCAAATGGTATTTAATTAACTTCCCGAGCCCCTGGAAGCATGAAAATCACTTAAACATGCTAATTTTAGCTCTAACACTGATGATCCACCTACAAATGTGAACTGACGTTCAAAAATAAAACATTTGAAAACGGACCATTTTCCACATTTCTGAAGCATGACGTAATGGGGGGGTGTTATCTCTTTTGTCGAAAATCAGCCGTTTTTGCTCGAACATTAAATGCCTCCAAATGGTATTTAATTAACTTCCCGAGCCCCTGGAAGCATGAAAATCACTTTAAACATGCTAATTTTAGCTCTAACACTGATGATCCACCTACAAATGTGAACTGACGTTCAAAAATAAAACATTTGAAAACGGACCATTTTCCACATTTCTGAAGCATGACGTAATGGGGGGGTGTTATCTCTTTTGTCGAAAATCAGCCGTTTTTGCTCGAACATTAAATGTCTCCAAATGGTATTTAATTAACTTCCCGAGCCCCTGGAAGCATGAAAATCACTTTAAACATGCTAATTTTAGCTCTAACACTGATGATCCACCTACAAATGTGAACTGACGTTCAAAAATAAAACATTTGAAAACGGACCATTTTCCACATTTCTGAAGCATGACGTAATGGGGGGGTGTTATCTCTTTTGTCGAAAATCAGCCGTTTTTGCTCTAACATTAAATGCCTCCAAATGGTATTTAATTAACTTCCCGGGGTGAAGAAACCCTTTTTGAGAACTCAGAGTGAGTAAATTGGCCATTTTCATGCACTTTTAACCATTCCATAAATCTTGTGTTTTGGGCCCCAAGAAGCATGAAAATCAATTTAAACATGCTAATTTTAGCTCTAACACTGATGATCCACCTACAAATGTGAACTGACGTTCAAAAATAAAACATTTGAAAACGGACCATTTTCCACATTTCTGAAGCATGACGTAATGGGGGGGGTGTTATCTATTTTGTGGAAAATCAGCCTTTTTTGCTCGAACATTAAATGCCTCCAAATGGTATTTATTTCACTTCCCGAGCCCATGGAAGCATGAAAATCACTTTAAACATGCTAATTTTAGCTCTAACACTGATGATCCACCTACAAATGTGAACTGACGTTCAAAAATAAAACATTTGAAAACGGACCATTTTCCACATTTCTGAAGCATGACGTAATGGGGGGGTGTTATCTCTTTTGTCGAAAATCAGCCGTTTTTGCTCTAACATTAAATGCCTCCAAATGGTATTTAATTAACTTCCCGGGGTGAAGAAACCCTTTTTGAGAACTCAGAGTGAGTAAATTGGCCATTTTCATGCACTTTTAACCATTCCATAAATCTTGTGTTTTGGGCCCCAAGAAGCATGAAAATCACTTTAAACATGCTAATTTTAGCTCTAACACTGATGATCCACCTACAAATGTGAACTGACGTTCAAAAATAAAACATTTGAAAACGGACCATTTTCCACATTTCTGAAGCATGACGTAATGGGGGGGTGTTATCTCTTTTGTGGAAAATCAGCCTTTTTTGCTCGAACATTAAATGCCTCCAAATGGTATTTATTTCACTTCCCGAGCCCCTGGAAGCATGAAAATCACTTTAAACATGCTAATTTTAGCTCTAACACTGATGATCCACCTACAAATGTGAACTGACGTTCAAAAATAAAACATTTGAAAACGGACCATTTTCCACATTTCTGAAGCATGACGTAATGGGGGGGTGTTATCTCTTTTGTGGAAAATCAGCCTTTTTTGCTCGAACATTAAATGCCTCCAAATGGTATTTATTTCACTTCCCGAGCCCCTGGAAGCATGAAAATCACTTTAAACATGCTAATTTTAGCTCTAACACTGATGATCCACCTACAAATGTGAACTGACGTTCAAAAATAAAACATTTGAAAACGGACCATTTTCCACATTTCTGAAGCATGACGTAATGGGGGGGTGTTATCTCTTTTGTCGAAAATCAGCCGTTTTTGCTCTAACATTAAATGCCTCCAAATGGTATTTAATTATCTTCCCGGGGTGAAGAAACCCTTTTTGAGAACTCAGAGTGAGTAAATTGGCCATTTTCATGCACTTTTAACCATTCCATAAATCTTGTGTTTTGGGCCCTTGGAAGCATGAAAATCACTTTAAACATGCTAATTTTAGCTCTAACACTGATGATCCACCTACAAATGTGAACTGACGTTCAAAAATAAAACATTTGAAAACGGACCATTTTCCACATTTCTGAAGCATGACGTAATGGGGGGGTGTTATCTCTTTTGTCGAAAATCAGCCGTTTTTGCTCGAACATTAAATGCCTCCAAATGGTATTTAATTAACTTCCCGAGCCCCTGGAAGCATGAAAATCACTTAAACATGCTAATTTTAGCTCTAACACTGATGATCCACCTACAAATGTGAACTGACGTTCAAAAATAAAACATTTGAAAACGGACCATTTTCCACATTTCTGAAGCATGACGTAATGGGGGGGTGTTATCTCTTTTGTCGAAAATCAGCCGTTTTTGCTCGAACATTAAATGCCTCCAAATGGTATTTAATTAACTTCCCGAGCCCCTGGAAGCATGAAAATCACTTTAAACATGCTAATTTTAGCTCTAACACTGATGATCCACCTACAAATGTGAACTGACGTTCAAAAATAAAACATTTGAAAACGGACCATTTTCCACATTTCTGAAGCATGACGTAATGGGGGGGTGTTATCTCTTTTGTCGAAAATCAGCCGTTTTTGCTCGAACATTAAATGTCTCCAAATGGTATTTAATTAACTTCCCGAGCCCCTGGAAGCATGAAAATCACTTTAAACATGCTAATTTTAGCTCTAACACTGATGATCCACCTACAAATGTGAACTGACGTTCAAAAATAAAACATTTGAAAACGGACCATTTTCCACATTTCTGAAGCATGACGTAATGGGGGGGTGTTATCTCTTTTGTCGAAAATCAGCCGTTTTTGCTCTAACATTAAATGCCTCCAAATGGTATTTAATTAACTTCCCGGGGTGAAGAAACCCTTTTTGAGAACTCAGAGTGAGTAAATTGGCCATTTTCATGCACTTTTAACCATTCCATAAATCTTGTGTTTTGGGCCCCAAGAAGCATGAAAATCACTTTAAACATGCTAATTTTAGCTCTAACACTGATGATCCACCTACAAATGTGAACTGACGTTCAAAAATAAAACATTTGAAAACGGACCATTTTCCACATTTCTGAAGCATGACGTAATGGGGGGGGTGTTATCTATTTTGTGGAAAATCAGCCTTTTTTGCTCGAACATTAAATGCCTCCAAATGGTATTTATTTCACTTCCCGAGCCCATGGAAGCATGAAAATCACTTTAAACATGCTAATTTTAGCTCTAACACTGATGATCCACCTACAAATGTGAACTGACGTTCAAAAATAAAACATTTGAAAACGGACCATTTTCCACATTTCTGAAGCATGACGTAATGGGGGGGTGTTATCTCTTTTGTCGAAAATCAGCCGTTTTTGCTCTAACATTAAATGCCTCCAAATGGTATTTAATTAACTTCCCGGGGTGAAGAAACCCTTTTTGAGAACTCAGAGTGAGTAAATTGGCCATTTTCATGCACTTTTAACCATTCCATAAATCTTGTGTTTTGGGCCCCAAGAAGCATGAAAATCACTTTAAACATGCTAATTTTAGCTCTAACACTGATGATCCACCTACAAATGTGAACTGACGTTCAAAAATAAAACATTTGAAAACGGACCATTTTCCACATTTCTGAAGCATGACGTAATGGGGGGGTGTTATCTCTTTTGTGGAAAATCAGCCTTTTTTGCTCGAACATTAAATGCCTCCAAATGGTATTTATTTCACTTCCCGAGCCCCTGGAAGCATGAAAATCACTTTAAACATGCTAATTTTAGCTCTAACACTGATGATCCACCTACAAATGTGAACTGACGTTCAAAAATAAAACATTTGAAAACGGACCATTTTCCACATTTCTGAAGCATGACGTAATGGGGGGGTGTTATCTCTTTTGTCGAAAATCAGCCGTTTTTGCTCTAACATTAAATGCCTCCAAATGGTATTTAATTAACTTCCCGAGCCCCTGGAAGCATGAAAATCACTTTAAACATGCTAATTTTAGCTCTAACACTGATGATCCACCTACAAATGTGAACTGACGTTCAAAAATAAAACATTTGAAAACGGACCATTTTCCACATTTCTGAAGCATGACGTAATGGGGGGGTGTTATCTCTTTTGTCGAAAATCAGCCGTTTTTGCTCTAACATTAAATGCCTCCAAATGGTATTTAATTAACTTCCCGGGGTGAAGAAACCCTTTTTGAGAACTCAGAGTGAGTAAATTGGCCATTTTCATGCACTTTTAACCATTCCATAAATCTTGTGTTTTGGGCCCCTGGAAGCATGAAAATCACTTTAAACATGCTAATTTTAGCTCTAACACTGATGATCCACCTACAAATGTGAACTGACGTTCAAAAATAAAACATTTGAAAACGGACCATTTTCCACATTTCTGAAGCATGACGTAATGGGGGGGGTGTTATCTCTTTTGTCGAAAATCAGCCGTTTTTGCTTGAACATTAAATGCCTCCAAATGGTATTTAATTAACTTCCCGAGCCCCTGGAAGCATGAAAATCACTTTAAACATGCTAATTTTAGCTCTAACACTGATGATCCACCTACAAATGTGAACTGACGTTCAAAAATAAAACATTTGAAAACGGACCATTTTCCACATTTCTGAAGCATGACGTAATGGGGGGGTGTTATCTCTTTTGTCGAAAATCAACCGTTTTTGCTCGAACATTAAATGCCTCCAAATGGTATTTAATTAACTTCCCGCGGTGAAGAAACCCTTTTTGAGAACTCAGAGTGAGTAAATTGGCCATTTTCATGCACTTTTAACCATTCCATAAATCTTGTGTTTTGGGCCCCTGGAAGCATGAAAATCACTTTAAACATGCTAATTTTAGCTCTAACACTGATGATCCATTTACAAATGTGAACTGACGTTCAAAAATAAAACATTTGAAAACGGACCATTTTCCACATTTCTGAAGAATGACGTAATGGGGGGGTGTTATCTCTTTTGTCGAAAATCAGCCGTTTTTGCTCGAACATTAAATGCCTCCAAATGGTATTTAATTAACTTCCCGAGCCCCTGGAAGCATGAAAATCACTTTAAACATGCTAATTTTAGCTCTAACACTGATGATCCACCTACAAATGTGAACTGACGTTCAAAAATAAAACATTTGAAAACGGACCATTTTCCACATTTCTAAAGCATGACGTAATGGGGGGGTGTTAGCTCTTTCGCCGAAAATCAGCCGTTTTTGCTCGAACATTAAAATCCTCCAAATGGTATTTAATTAACTTCCCGGGGTGAAGAAACCCTTTTTGAGAACTCAGAGTGAGTAAATTGGCCATTTTCATGCACTTTTAACCATTCCATAAATCTTGTGTTTTGGGCCCCTGGAAGCATGAAAATCACTTTAAACATGCTAATTTTAGCTCTAACACTGATGATCCACCTACAAATGTGAACTGACGTTCAAAAATAAAACATTTGAAAACTGACCATTTTCCACATTTCTGAAGCATGACGTAATGGGGGGGTGTTATCTCTTTTGTCGAAAATCAGCCGTTTTTGCTCGAACATTAAATGCCTCCAAATGGTATTTAATTAACTTCCCGAGCCCCTGGAAGCATGAAAATCACTTTAAACATGCTAATTTTAGCTCTAACACTGATGATCCACCTACAAATGTGAACTGACGTTCAAAAATAAAACATTTGAAAACGGACTATTTTCCACATTTCTGAAGCATGACGTAATGGGGGGGTGTTATCTCTTTTGTCGAAAATCAGCCGTTTTTGCTCGAACATTAAATGCCTCCAAATGGTATTTATTTCACTTCCCGAGCCCCTGGAAGCATGAAAATCACTTTAAACATGCTAATTTTAGCTCTAACACTGATGATCCACCTACAAATGTGAACTGACGTTCAAAAATAAAACATTTGAAAACGTACCATTTTCCACATTTCTAAAGCATGACGTAATGGGGGGGTGTTAGCTCTTTCGTCGAAAATCAGCCGTTTTTGCTCGAACATTAAAATTCTCCAAATGGTATTTAATTAACTTCCCGGGGTGAAGAAATCCTTTTTGAGAACTCAGAGTGAGTAAATTGGCCATTTTCATGCACTTTTAACCATTCCATAAATCTTGTGTTTTGGGCCCCTGGAAGCATGAAAATCACTTTAAACATGCTAATTTTAGCTCTAACATTGATGATCCACCTACAAATGTGAACTGACGTTCAAAAATGAAACATTTGAAAACGGACCATTTTCCACATTTCTGAAGCATGACGTAATGGGGGGGTGTTATCTCTTTTGTCGAAAATCAGCCGTTTTTGCTCGAATATTAAATGCCTCCAAATGGTATTTAATTAACTTCCCGAGCCCCTGGAAGCATGAACATCACTTTAAACATGCTAATTTTAGCTCTAACACTGATGATCCACCTACAAATGTGAACTGACGTTCAAAAATAAAACATTTGAAAACGGACCATTTTCCACATTTCTAAAGCATGACGTAATGGGGGGGTGTTAGCTCTTTCGTCGAAAATCAGCCGTTTTTGCTCGAACATTAAAATCCTCCAAATGGTATTTAATTAACTTCCCGGGGTGAAGAAACCCTTTTTGAGAACTCAGAGTGAGTAAATTGGCCATTTTCATGCACTTTTAACCATTCCATAAATCTTGTGTTTTGGGCCCCTGGAAGCATGAAAATCACTTTAAACATGCTAATTTTAGCTCTAACACTGATGATCCACCTACAAATGTGAACTGACGTTCAAAAATAAAACATTTGAAAACGGACCATTTTCCACATTTCTGAAGCATGACGTAATGGGGGGGTGTTATCTCTTTTGTCGAAAATCAGCCGTTTTTGCTCGAACATTAAATGCCTCCAAATGGTATTTAATTAACTTCCCGAGCCCCTGGAAGCATGAAAATCACTTTAAACATGCTAATTTTAGCTCTAACACTGATGATCCACCTACAAATGTGAACTGACGTTCAAAAATAAAACATTTGAAAACGGACCATTTTCCACATTTCTGAAGCATGACGTAATGGGGGGGTGTTATCTCTTTTGTCGAAAATCAGCCGTTTTTGCTCGAACATTAAAATCCTCCAAATGGTATTTAATTAACTTCCCGAGCCCCTGGAAGCATGAAAATCACTTTAGACATGCTAATTTTAGCTCTAACACTGATGATCCACCTACAAATGTGAACTGACGTTCAAAAATAAAACATTTGAAAACGGACCATTTTCCACATTTCTGAAGCATGACGTAATGGGGGGGTGTTATCTCTTTTGTGGAAAATCAGCCTTTTTTGCTCGAACATTAAATGCCTCCAAATGGTATTTAATTAACTTCCCGAGCCCCTGGAAGCATGAAAATCACTTTAAACATGCTAATTTTAGCTCTAACACTGATGATCCACCTACAAATGTGAACTGACGTTCAAAAATGAAACATTTGAAAACGGACCATTTTCCACATTTCTGAAGCATGACGTAATGGGGGGGTGTTATCTCTTTTGTGGAAAATCAGCCTTTTTTGCTCGAACATTAAATGCCTCCAAATGGTATTTATTTCACTTCCCGAGCCCCTGGAAGCATGAAAATCACTTTAAACATGCTAATTTTAGCTCTAACACTGATGATCCACCTACAAATGTGAACTGACGTTCAAAAATAAAACATTTGAAAACGGACCATTTTCCACATTTCTGAAGCATGACGTAATGGGGGGGTGTTATCTCTTTTGTCGAAAATCAGCCGTTTTTGCTCGAACATTAAATGCCTCCAAATGGTATTTAATTAACTTCCCGAGCCCCTGGAAGCATGAAAATCACTTTAAACATGCTACTTTTAGCTCTAACACTGATGATCCACTTACAAATGTGAACTGACGTTCAAAAATGAAACATTTGAAAACTGACCATTTTCCACATTTCTGAAGCATGACGTAATGGGGGGGTGTTATCTCTTTTGTGGAAAATCAGCCTTTTTTGCTCGAACATTAAATGCCTCCAAATGGTATTTATTTCACTTCCCGAGCCCCTGGAAGCATGAAAATCACTTTAAACATGCTAATTTTAGCTCTAACACTGATGATCCACCTACAAATGTGAACTGACGTTCAAAAATAAAACATTTGAAAACGGACCATTTTCCACATTTCTGAAGCATGACGTAATGGGGGGGTGTTATCTCTTTTGTCGAAAATCAGCCGTTTTTGCTCGAACATTAAATGCCTCCAAATGGTATTTAATTAACTTCCCGGGGTGAAGAAACCCTTTTTGAGAACTCAGAGTGAGTAAATTGGCCATTTTCATGCACTTTTAACCATTCCATAAATCTTGTGTTTTGGGCCCCTGGAAGCATGAAAATCACTTTAAACATGCTAATTTTAGCTCTAACACTGATGATCCACCTACAAATGTGAACTGACGTTCAAAAATAAAACATTTGAAAACGGACCATTTTCCACATTTCTGAAGCATGACGTAATGGGGGGGTGTTATCTCTTTTGTCGAAAATCAGCTGTTTTTGCTCGAACATTAAATGCCTCCAAATGGTATTTAATTAACTTCCCGAGCCCCTGGAAGCATGAAAATCACTTTAAACATGCTAATTTTAGCTCTAACACTGATGATCCACCTACAAATGTGAACTGACATTCAAAAATAAAACATTTGAAAACGGACCATTTTCCACATTTCTGAAGCATGACGTAATGGGGGGGTGTTATCTCTTTTGTCGAAAATCAGTCGTTTTTGCTCGAACAATAAATGCCTCCAAATGGTATTTAATTAACTTCCCGAGTCCCTGGAAGCATGAAAATCACTTTAAACATGCTAATTTTAGCTCTAACACTGATGATCCACCTACAAATGTGAACTGACGTTCAAAAATAAAACATTTGAAAACGGACCATTTTCCACATTTCTGAAGCATGACGTAATGGGGGGGTGTTATCTCTTTTGTCGAAAATCAGCCGTTTTTGCTCGAACATTAAATGCCTCCAAATGGTATTTAATTAACTTCCCGGGGTGAAGAAACCCTTTTTGAGAACTCAGAGTGAGTAAATTGGCCATTTTCATGCCCTTTTAACCATTCCATAAATCTTGTGTTTTGGGCCCCTGGAAGCATGAAAATCACTTTAAACATGCTAATTTTAGCTCTAACACTGATGATCCACCTACAAATGTGAACTGACGTTCAAAAATAAAACATTTGAAAACGGACCATTTTCCACATTTCTGAAGCATGACGTAATGGGGGGGGTGTTATCTCTTTTGTCGAAAATCAGCCGTTTTTGCTCGAACATTAAATGCCTCCAAATGGTATTTAATTAACTTCCCGGGGTGAAGAAACCCTTTTTGAGAACTCAGAGTGAGTAAATTGGCCATTTTCATGCACTTTTAACCATTCCATAAATCTTGTGTTTTGGGCCCCTGGAAGCATGAAAATCACTTTAAACATGCTAATTTTAGCTCTAACACTGATGATCCACCTACAAATGTGAACTGACGTTCAAAAATAAAACATTTGAAAACGGACCATTTTCCACATTTCTGAAGCATGACGTAATGGGGGGGTGTTATCTCTTTTGTCGAAAATCAGCCGTTTTTGCTCTAACATTAAATGCCTCCAAATGGTATTTAATTAACTTCCCGGGGTGAAGAAACCCTTTTTGAGAACTCAGAGTGAGTAAATTGGCCATTTTCATGCACTTTTAACCATTCCATAAATCTTGTGTTTTGGGCCCCAAGAAGCATGAAAATCACTTTAAACATGCTAATTTTAGCTCTAACACTGATGATCCACCTACAAATGTGAACTGACGTTCAAAAATAAAACATTTGAAAACGGACCATTTTCCACATTTCTGAAGCATGACGTAATGGGGGGGGTGTTATCTCTTTTGTCGAAAATCAGCCGTTTTTGCTCTAACATTAAATGCCTCCAAATGGTATTTAATTAACTTCCCGGGGTGAAGAAACCCTTTTTGAGAACTCAGAGTGAGTAAATTGGCCATTTTCATGCACTTTTAACCATTCCATAAATCTTGTGTTTTGGGCCCCAAGAAGCATGAAAATCACTTTAAACATGCTAATTTTAGCTCTAACACTGATGATCCACCTACAAATGTGAACTGATGTTCAAAAATAAAACATTTGAAAACGGACCATTTTCCACATTTCTGAAGCATGACGTAATGGGGGGGTGTTATCTCTTTTGTCGAAAATCTGCCGTTTTTGCTCTAACATTAAATGCCTCCAAATGGTATTTAATTAACTTCCCGGGGTGAAGAAACCCTTTTTGAGAACTCAGAGTGAGTAAATTGGCCATTTTCATGCACTTTTAACCATTCCATAAATCTTGTGTTTTGGGCCCCTGGAAGCATGAAAATCACTTTAAACATGCTAATTTTAGCTCTAACACTGATGATCCACCTACAAATGTGAACTGACGTTCAAAAATAAAACATTTGAAAACGGACCATTTTCCACATTTCTGAAGCATGACGTAATGGGGGGGTGTTATCTCTTTTGTCGAAAATCAGCCGTTTTTGCTCTAACATTAAATGCCTCCAAATGGTATTTAATTAACTTCCCGGGGTGAAGAAACCCTTTTTGAGAACTCAGAGTGAGTAAATTGGCCATTTTCATGCACTTTTAACCATTCCATAAATCTTGTGTTTTGGGCCCCAAGAAGCATGAAAATCACTTTAAACATGCTAATTTTAGCTCTAACACTGATGATCCACCTACAAATGTGAACTGACGTTCAAAAATAAAACATTTGAAAACGGACCATTTTCCACATTTCTGAAGCATGACGTAATGGGGGGGGTGTTATCTCTTTTGTCGAAAATCAGCCGTTTTTGCTCTAACATTAAATGCCTCCAAATGGTATTTAATTAACTTCCCGGGGTGAAGAAACCCTTTTTGAGAACTCAGAGTGAGTAAATTGGCCATTTTCATGCACTTTTAACCATTCCATAAATCTTGTGTTTTGGGCCCCAAGAAGCATGAAAATCACTTTAAACATGCTAATTTTAGCTCTAACACTGATGATCCACCTACAAATGTGAACTGATGTTCAAAAATAAAACATTTGAAAACGGACCATTTTCCACATTTCTGAAGCATGACGTAATGGGGGGGTGTTATCTCTTTTGTCGAAAATCTGCCGTTTTTGCTCTAACATTAAATGCCTCCAAATGGTATTTAATTAACTTCCCGGGGTGAAGAAACCCTTTTTGAGAACTCAGAGTGAGTAAATTGGCCATTTTCATGCACTTTTAACCATTCCATAAATCTTGTGTTTTGGGCCCCTGGATGCATGAAAATCACTTTAAACATGCTAATTTTAGCTCTAACACTGATGATCCACCTACAAATGTGAACTGACGTTCAAAAATAAAACATTTGAAAACGGACCATTTTCCACATTTCTGAAGCATGACGTAATGGGGGGGTGTTATCTCTTTTGTCGAAAATCAGCCGTTTTTGCTCGAACATTAAATGCCTCCAAATGGTATTTAATTAACTTCCCGGGGTGAAGAAACCCTTTTTGAGAACTCAGAGTGAGTAAATTGGCCATTTTCATGCACTTTTAACCATTCCATAAATCTTGTGTTTTGGGCCCCTGGAAGCATGAAAATCACTTTAAACATGCTAATTTTAGCTCTAACACTGATGATCCACCTACAAATGTGAACTGACGTTCAAAAATAAAACATTTGAAAACGGACCATTTTCGACATTTCTGAAGCATGACGTAATGGGGGGGTTTTATCTCTTTTGTCGAAAATCAGCCGTTTTTGCTCTAACATTAAATGCCTCCAGATGGTATTTAATTAACTTCCCGGGGTGAAGAAACCCTTTTTGAGAACTCAGAGTGAGTAAATTGGCCATTTTCATGCACTTTTAACCATTCCATAAATCTTGTGTTTTGGGCCCCTGGAAGCATGAAAATCACTTTAAACATGCTAATTTTAGCTCTAACACTGATGATCCACCTACAAATGTGAACTGACGTTCAAAAATAAAACATTTGAAAACGGACCATTTTCCACATTTCTGAAGCATGACGTAATGGGGGGTGTTATCTCTTTTGTCGAAAATCAGCCGTTTTTGCTCGAACATTAAATGCCTCCAAATGGTATTTAATTAACTTCCCGGGGTGAAGAAACCCTTTTTGAGAACTCAGAGTGAGTAAATTGGCCATTTTCATGCACTTTTAACCATTCCATAAATCTTGTGTTTTGGGCCCCTGGAAGCATGAAAATCCCTTTAAACATGCTAATTTTAGCTCTAACACTGATGATCCACCTACAAATGTGAACTGACGTTCAAAAATAAAACATTTGAAAACGGACCATTTTCCACATTTCTGAAGCATGACGTAATGGGGGGGTGTTATCTCTTTTGTGGAAAATCAGCCGTTTTTGCTCGAACATTAAATGCCTCCAAATGGTATTTAATTAACTTCCCGAGCCCCTGGAAGCATGAAAATCACTTTAAACATGCTAATTTTAGCTCTAACACTGATGATCCACCTACAAATGTGAACTGACGTTCAAAAATAAAACATTTGAAAACGGACCATTTTCCACATTTCTGAAGCATGACGTAATGGGGGGTGTTATCTCTTTTGTCGAAAATCAGCCGTTTTTGCTCGAACATTAAATGCCTCCAAATGGTATTTAATTAACTTCCCGGGGTGAAGAAACCCTTTTTGAGAACTCAGAGTGAGTAAATTGGCCATTTTCATGCACTTTTAACCATTCCATAAATCTTGTGTTTTGGGCCCCTGGAAGCATGAAAATCACTTTAAACATGCTAATTTTAGCTCTAACACTGATGATCCACCTACAAATGTGAACTGACGTTCAAAAATAAAACATTTGAAAACGGACCATTTTCCACATTTCTGAAGCATGACGTAATGGGGGGGGTGTTATCTCTTTTGTCGAAAATCAGCCGTTTTTGCTCTAACATTAAATGCCTCCAAATGGTATTTAATTAACTTCCCGGGGTGAAGAAACCCTTTTTGAGAACTCAGAGTGAGTAAATTGGCCATTTTCATGCACTTTTAACCATTCCATAAATCTTGTGTTTTGGGCCCCAAGAAGCATGAAAATCACTTTAAACATGCTAATTTTAGCTCTAACACTGATGATCCACCTACAAATGTGAACTGATGTTCAAAAATAAAACATTTGAAAACGGACCATTTTCCACATTTCTGAAGCATGACGTAATGGGGGGGTGTTATCTCTTTTGTCGAAAATCTGCCGTTTTTGCTCTAACATTAAATGCCTCCAAATGGTATTTAATTAACTTCCCGGGGTGAAGAAACCCTTTTTGAGAACTCAGAGTGAGTAAATTGGCCATTTTCATGCACTTTTAACCATTCCATAAATCTTGTGTTTTGGGCCCCTGGATGCATGAAAATCACTTTAAACATGCTAATTTTAGCTCTAACACTGATGATCCACCTACAAATGTGAACTGACGTTCAAAAACAAAACATTTGAAAACGGACCATTTTCCACATTTCTGAAGCATGACGTAATGGGGGGTTGTTATCTCTTTTGTCGAAAATCAGCCGTTTTTGCTCGAACATTAAATGCCTCCAAATGGTATTTAATTAACTTCCCGGGGTGAAGAAACCCTTTTTGAGAACTCAGAGTGAGTAAATTGGCCATTTTCATGCACTTTTAACCATTCCATAAATCTTGTGTTTTGGGCCCCTGGAAGCATGAAAATCACTTTAAACATGCTAATTTTAGCTCTAACACTGATGATCCACCTACAAATGTGAACTGACGTTCAAAAATAAAACATTTGAAAACGGACCATTTTCGACATTTCTGAAGCATGACGTAATGGGGGGGTGTTATCTCTTTTGTCGAAAATCAGCCGTTTTTGCTCTAACATTAAATGCCTCCAAATGGTATTTAATTAACTTCCCGGGGTGAAGAAACCCTTTTTGAGAACTCACAGTGAGTAAATTGGCCATTTTCATGCACTTTTAACCATTCCATAAATCTTGTGTTTTGGGCCCCTGGAAGCATGAAAATCACTTTAAACATGCTAATTTTAGCTCTAACACTGATGATCCACCTACAAATGTGAACTGACGTTCAAAAATAAAACATTTGAAAACGGACCATTTTCCACATTTCTGAAGCATGACGTAATGGGGGGTGTTATCTCTTTTGTCGAAAATCAGCCGTTTTTGCTCGAACATTAAATGCCTCCAAATGGTATTTAATTAACTTCCCGGGGTGAAGAAACCCTTTTTGAGAACTCAGAGTGAGTAAATTGGCCATTTTCATGCACTTTTAACCATTCCATAAATCTTGTGTTTTGGGCCCCTGGAAGCATGAAAATCCCTTTAAACATGCTAATTTTAGCTCTAACACTGATGATCCACCTACAAATGTGAACTGACGTTCAAAAATAAAACATTTGAAAACGGACCATTTTCCACATTTCTGAAGCATGACGTAATGGGGGGGTGTTATCTCTTTTGTGGAAAATCAGCCGTTTTTGCTCGAACATTAAATGCCTCCAAATGGTATTTAATTAACTTCCCGAGCCCCTGGAAGCATGAAAATCACTTTAAACATGCTAATTTTAGCTCTAACACTGATGATCCACCTACAAATGTGAACTGACGTTCAAAAATAAAACATTTGAAAACGGACCATTTTCCACATTTCTGAAGCATGACGTAATGGGGGGTGTTATCTCTTTTGTCGAAAATCAGCCGTTTTTGCTCGAACATTAAATGCCTCCAAATGGTATTTAATTAACTTCCCGGGGTGAAGAAACCCTTTTTGAGAACTCAGAGTGAGTAAATTGGCCATTTTCATGCACTTTTAACCATTCCATAAATCTTGTGTTTTGGGCCCCTGGAAGCATGAAAATCACTTTAAACATGCTAATTTTAGCTCTAACACTGATGATCCACCTACAAATGTGAACTGACGTTCAAAAATAAAACATTTGAAAACGGACCATTTTCCACATTTCTGAAGCATGACGTAATGGGGGGGTGTTATCTCTTTTGTCAAAAATCAGCCGTTTTTGCTCTAACATTAAATGCCTCCAAATGGTAATTAATTAACTTCCCGGGGTGAAGAAACCCTTTTTGAGAACTCAGAGTGAGTAAATTGGCCATTTTCATGCACTTTTAACCATTCCATAAATCTTGTGTTTTGGGCCCCTGGAAGCATGAAAATCACTTTAAACATGCTAATTTTAGCTCTAACACTGATGATCCACCTACAAATGTGAACTGACGTTCAAAAATAAAACATTTGAAAACGGACCATTTTCCACATTTCTGAAGCATGACGTAATGGGGGGGTGTTATCTCTTTTGTCGAAAATCAGCCGTTTTTGCTCGAACATTAAATGCCTCCAAATGGTATTTATTTCACTTCCCGAGCCCCTGGAAGCATGAAAATCACTTTAAACATGCTAATTTTAGCTCTAACACTGATGATCCACCTACAAATGTGAACTTACGTTCAAAAATAAAACATTTGAAAACGGACCATTTTCCACATTTCTGAAGCATGACGTAATGGGGGGTGTTATCTCTTTTGTCGAAAATCAGCCGTTTTTGCTCGATGAAGAAACCCTTTTTGAGAACTCAGAGTGAGTAAATTGGCCATTTTCATGCACTTTTAACCATTCCATAAATCTTGTGTTTTGGGCCCCTGGAAGCATGAAAATCACTTTAAACATGCTAATTTTAGCTCTAACACTGATGATCCACCTACAAATGTGAACTGACGTTCAAAAATAAAACATTTGAAAACGGACCATTTTCCACATTTCTAAAGCATGACGTAATGGGGGGGTGTTAGCTCTTTCGTCGAAAATCAGCCGTTTTTGCTCGAACATTAAATGCCTCCAAATGGTATTTATTTCACTTCCCGAGCCCCTGGAAGCATGAAAATCACTTTAAACATGCTAATTTTAGCTCTAACACTGATGATCCACCTACAAATGTGAACTTACGTTCAAAAATAAAACATTTGAAAACGGACCATTTTCCACATTTCTGAAGCATGACGTAATGGGGGGTGTTATCTCTTTTGTCGAAAATCAGCCGTTTTTGCTCGATGAAGAAACCCTTTTTGAGAACTCAGAGTGAGTAAATTGGCCATTTTCATGCACTTTTAACCATTCCATAAATCTTGTGTTTTGGGCCCCTGGAAGCATGAAAATCACTTTAAACATGCTAATTTTAGCTCTAACACTGATGATCCACCTACAAATGTGAACTGACGTTCAAAAATAAAACATTTGAAAACGGACCATTTTCCACATTTCTAAAGCATGACGTAATGGGGGGGTGTTAGCTCTTTCGTCGAAAATCAGCCGTTTTTGCTCGAACATTAAAATCCTCCAAATAGTATTTAATTAACTTCCCGGGGTGAAGAAACCCTTTTTGAGAACTCAGAGTGAGTAAATTGGCCATTTTCATGCACTTTTAACCATTCCATAAATCTTGTGTTTTGGGCCCCTGGAAGCATGAAAATCACTTTAAACATGCTAATTTTAGCTCTAACACTGATGATCCACCTACAAATGTGAACTGACGTTCAAAAATAAAACATTTGAAAACGGACCATTTTCCACATTTCTGAAGCATGACGTAATGGGGGGGTGTTATCTCTTTTGTGGAAAATCAGCCGTTTTTGCTCGAACATTAAATGCCTCCAAATGGTATTTAATTAACTTCCCGAGCCCCTGGAAGCATGAAAATCACTTTAAACATGCTAATTTTAGCTCTAACACTGATGATCCACCTACAAATGTGAACTGACGTTCAAAAATAAAACATTTGAAAACGGACCATTTTCCACATTTCTGAAGCATGACGTAATGGGGGGGTGTTATCTCTTTTGTCGAAAATCAGCCGTTTTTGCTCGAACATTAAATGCCTCCAAATGGTATTTAATTAACTTCCCGGGGGAAGAAACCCTTTTTGAGAACTCAGAGTGAGTAAATTGGCCATTTTCATGCACTTTTAACCATTCCATAAATCTTGTGTTTTGGGCCCCTGGAAGCATGAAAATCACTTTAAACATGCTAATTTTAGCTCTAACACTGATGATCCACCTACAAATGTGAACTGACGTTCAAAAATAAAACATTTGAAAACGGACCATTTTCCACATTTCTGAAGCATGACGTAATGGGGGGGTGTTATCTCTTTTGTCGAAAATCAGCCGTTTTTGCTCTAACATTAAATGCCTCCAAATGGTAATTAATTAACTTCCCGGGGTGAAGAAACCCTTTTTGAGAACTCAGAGTGAGTAAATTGGCCATTTTCATGCACTTTTAACCATTCCATAAATCTTGTGTTTTGGGCCCCTGGAAGCATGAAAATCACTTTAAACATGCAAATTTTAGCTCCAACACTGATGATCCACCTACAAATGTGAACTGACGTTCAAAAATAAAACATTTGAAAACGGACCATTTTCCACATTTCTGAAGCATGACGTAATGGGGGGGTGTTATCTCTTTTGTCGAAAATCAGCCGTTTTTGCTCGAACATTAAATGCCTCCAAATGGTATTTATTTCACTTCCCGAGCCCCTGGAAGCATGAAAATCACTTTAAACATGCTAATTTTAGCTCTAACACTGATGATCCACCTACAAATGTGAACTTACGTTCAAAAATAAAACATTTGAAAACGGACCATTTTCCACATTTCTGAAGCATGACGTAATGGGGGGGTGTTATCTCTTTTGTCGAAAATCAGCCGTTTTTGCTCGAACATTAAATGCCTCCAAATGGTATTTAATTAACTTCCCGGGGTGAAGAAACCCTTTTTGAGAACTCAGAGTGAGTAAATTGGCCATTTTCATGCACTTTTAACCATTCCATAAATCTTGTGTTTTGGGCCCCTGGAAGCATGAAAATCACTTTAAACATGCTAATTTTAGCTCTAACACTGATGATCCACCTACAAATGTGAACTGACGTTCAAAAATAAAACATTTGAAAACGGACCATTTTCCA
Source organism: Lissotriton vulgaris (assembly GCF_964263255.1). Lineage (NCBI taxonomy): Eukaryota > Metazoa > Chordata > Amphibia > Caudata > Salamandridae > Lissotriton > Lissotriton vulgaris. The sequence continues at coordinate 855,913 of NW_028244361.1, forward strand.
CATTTCTGAAGCATGACGTAATGGGGGGGTGTTATCTCTTTTGTGGAAAATCAGCCGTTTTTGCTCGAACATTAAATGCCTCCAAATGGTATTTAATTAACTTGCCGAGCCCCTGGAAGCATGAAAATCACTTTAAACATGCTAATTTTAGCTCTAACACTGATGATCCACCTACAAATGTGAACTGACGTTCAAAAATAAAACATTTGAAAACGGACCATTTTCCACATTTCTGAAGCATGACGTAATGGGGGGGTGTTATCTCTTTTGTCGAAAATCAGCCGTTTTTGCTCGAACATTAAATGCCTCCAAATGGTATTTAATTAACTTCCCGGGGGAAGAAACCCTTTTTGAGAACTCAGAGTGAGTAAATTGGCCATTTTCATGCACTTTTAACCATTCCATAAATCTTGTGTTTTGGGCCCCTGGAAGCATGAAAATCACTTTAAACATGCTAATTTTAGCTCTAACACTGATGATCCACCTACAAATGTGAACTGACGTTCAAAAATAAAACATTTGAAAACGGACCATTTTCCACATTTCTGAAGCATGACGTAATGGGGGGGTGTTATCTCTTTTGTCGAAAATCAGCCGTTTTTGCTCTAACATTAAATGCCTCCAAATGGTAATTAATTAACTTCCCGGGGTGAAGAAACCCTTTTTGAGAACTCAGAGTGAGTAAATTGGCCATTTTCATGCACTTTTAACCATTCCATAAATCTTGTGTTTTGGGCCCCTGGAAGCATGAAAATCACTTTAAACATGCTAATTTTAGCTCCAACACTGATGATCCACCTACAAATGTGAACTGACGTTCAAAAATAAAACATTTGAAAACGGACCATTTTCCACATTTCTGAAGCATGACGTAATGGGGGGGTGTTATCTCTTTTGTCGAAAATCAGCCGTTTTTGCTCGAACATTAAATGCCTCCAAATGGTATTTATTTCACTTCCCGAGCCCCTGGAAGCATGAAAATCACTTTAAACATGCTAATTTTAGCTCTAACACTGATGATCCACCTACAAATGTGAACTTACGTTCAAAAATAAAACATTTGAAAACGGACCATTTTCCACATTTCTGAAGCATGACGTAATGGGGGGGTGTTATCTCTTTTGTCGAAAATCAGCCGTTTTTGCTCGAACATTAAATGCCTCCAAATGGTATTTAATTAACTTCCCGGGGTGAAGAAACCCTTTTTGAGAACTCAGAGTGAGTAAATTGGCCATTTTCATGCACTTTTAACCATTCCATAAATCTTGTGTTTTGGGCCCCTGGAAGCATGAAAATCACTTTAAACATGCTAATTTTAGCTCTAACACTGATGATCCACCTACAAATGTGAACTGACGTTCAAAAATAAAACATTTGAAAACGGACCATTTTCCACATTTCTGAAGCATGACGTAATGGGGGGGTGTTATCTCTTTTGTCGAAAATCAGCCGTTTTTGCTCGAACATTAAATGCCTCCAAATGGTATTTAATTAACTTCCCGGGGTGAAGAAACCCTTTTTGAGAACTCAGAGTGAGTAAATTGGCCATTTTCATGCACTTTTAACCATTCCATAAATCTTGTGTTTTGGGCCCCTGGAAGCATGAAAATCACTTTAAACATGCTAATTTTAGCTCCAACACTGATGATCCACCTACAAATGTGAACTGACGTTCAAAAATAAAACATTTGAAAACGGACCATTTTCCACATTTCTGAAGCATGACGTAATGGGGGGGTGTTATCTCTTTTGTCGAAAATAAGCCGTTTTTGCTCGAACATTAAATGCCTCCAAATGGTATTTAATTAACTTCCCGAGCCCCTGGAAGCATGAAAATCACTTTAAACATGCTAATTTTAGCTCTAACACTGATGATCCACCTACAAATGTGAACTGACGTTCAAAAATAAAACATTTGAAAACGGACCATTTTCCACATTTCTGAAGCATGGCGTAATGGGGGGGTGTTATCTCTTTTGTCGAAAATCAGCCGTTTTTGCTCGAACATTAAATGCCTCCAAATGGTATTTAATTAACTTCCCGAGCCCCTGGAAGCATGAAAATCACTTTAAACATGCTAATTTTAGCTCTAACACTGATGATCCACCTACAAATGTGAACTGACGTTCAAAAATAAAACATTTGAAAACGGACCATTTTCCACATTTCTGAAGCATGACGTAATGGGGGGGTGTTATCTCTTTTGTCGAAAATCAGCCGTTTTTGCTCGAACATTAAATGCCTCCAAATGGTATTTAATTAACTTCCCGAGCCCCTGGAAGCATGAAAATGACTTTAAACATGCTAATTTCAGCTCTAACACTGATGATCCACCTACAAATGTGAACTGACGTTCAAAAATAAAACATTTGAAAACGGACCATTTTCCACATTTCTGAAGCATGACGTAATGGGGGGGTGTTATCTCTTTTGTGGAAAATCAGCCTTTTTTGCTCGAACATTAAATGCCTCCAAATGGTATTTAATTAACTTCCCGGGGTGAAGAAACCCTTTTTGAGAACTCAGAGTGAGTAAATTGGCCATTTTCATGCACTTTTAACCATTCCATAAATCTTGTGTTTTGGGCCCCTGGAAGCATGAAAATCACTTTAAACATGCTAATTTTAGCTCTAACACTGATGATCCACCTAAAAATGTGAACTGACGTTCAAAAATAAAACATTTGAAAACGGACCATTTTCCACATTTCTGAAGCATGACGTAATGGGGGGGTGTTATCTCTTTTGTCGAAAATCAGCCGTTTTTGCTCGAACATTAAATGCCTCCAAATGGTATTTAATTAACTTCCCGAGCCCCTGGAAGCATGAAAATCACTTTAAACATGCTAATTTTAGCTCTAACACTGATGATCCACCTACAAATGTGAACTGACGTTCAAAAATAAAACATTTGAAAACGGACCATTTTCCACATTTCTGAAGCATGACGTAATGGGGGGGTGTTATCTCTTTTGTCGAAAATCAGCCGTTTTTGCTCTAACATTAAATGCCTCCAAATGGTATTTAATTAACTTCCCGGGGTGAAGAAACCCTTTTTGAGAACTCAGAGTGAGTAAATTGGCCATTTTCATGCACTTTTAACCATTCCATAAATCTTGTGTTTTGGGCCCCTGGAAGCATGAAAATCACTTTAAACATGCTAATTTTAGCTCTAACACTGATGATCCACCTACAAATGTGAACTGACGTTCAAAAATAAAACATTTGAAAACGGACCATTTTCCACATTTCTGAAGCATGACGTAATGGGGGGGTGTTATCTCTTTTGTCGAAAATCAGCCGTTTTTGCTCGAACATTAAATGCCTCCAAATGGTATTTAATTAACTTCCCGAGCCCCTGGAAGCATGAAAATCACTTTAAACATGCTAATTTTAGCTCTAACACTGATGATCCACCTACAAATGTGAACTGACGTTCAAAAATAAAACATTTGAAAACGGACCATTTTCCACATTTCTGAAGCATGACGTAATGGGGGGGTGTTATCTCTTTTGTCGAAAATCAGCCGTTTTTGCTCGAACATTAAATGCCTCCAAATGGTATTTAATTAACTTCCCGAGCCCCTGGAAGCATGAAAATCACTTTAAACATGCTAATTTTAGCTCTAACACTGATGATCCACCTACAAATGTGAACTGACGTTCAAAAATAAAACATTTGAAAACGGACCATTTTCCACATTTCTGAAGCATGACGTAATGGGGGGGTGTTATCTCTTTTGTGGAAAATCAGCCTTTTTTGCTCGAACATTAAATGCCTCCAAATGGTATTTATTTCACTTCCCGAGCCCCTGGAAGCATGAAAATCACTTTAAACATGCTAATTTTAGCTCTAACACTGATGATCCACCTACAAATGTGAACTGACGTTCAAAAATAAAACATTTGAAAACGGACCATTTTCCACATTTCTGAAGCATGACGTAATGGGGGGGTGTTATCTCTTTTGTGGAAAATCAGCCTTTTTTGCTCGAACATTAAATGCCTCCAAATGGTATTTATTTCACTTCCCGAGCCCCTGGAAGCATGAAAATCACTTTAAACATGCTAATTTTAGCTCTAACACTGATGATCCACCTACAAATGTGAACTGACGTTCAAAAATAAAACATTTGAAAACGGACCATTTTCCACATTTCTGAAGCATGACGTAATGGGGGGGGGTGTTATCTCTATTGTCGAAAATCAGCCGTTTTTGCTCGAACATTAAATGCCTCCAAATGGTATTTAATTAACTTCCCGAGCCCCTGGAAGCATGAAAATCACTTTAAACATGCTAATTTTAGCTCTAACACTGATGATCCACCTACAAATGTGAACTGACGTTCAAAAATAAAACATTTGAAAACGGACCATTTTCCACATTTCTGAAGCATGACGTAATGGGGGGGTGTTATCTCTTTTGTCGAAAATCAGCCGTTTTTGCTCGAACATTAAATGCCTCCAAATGGTATTTAATTAACTTCCCGGGGTGAAGAAACCCTTTTTGAGAACTCAGAGTGAGTAAATTGGCCATTTTCATGCACTTTTAACCATTCCATAAATCTTGTGTTTTGGGCCCCTGGAACCATGAAAATCACTTTAAACATGCTAATTTTAGCTCTAACACTGATGATCCACCTACAAATGTGAACTGACGTTCAAAAATAAAACATTTGAAAACGGACCATTTTCCACATTTCTGAAGCATGACGTAATGGGGGGGTGTTATCTCTTTCGTCGAAAATCAGCCGTTTTTGCTCGAACATTAAAATCCTCCAAATGGTATTTAATTAACTTCCCGGGGTGAAGAAACCCTTTTTGAGAACTCAGAGTGAGTAAATTGGCCATTTTCATGCACTTTTATCCATTCCATAAATCTTGTGTTTTGGGCCCCAAGAAGCATGAAAATCACTTTAAACATGCTAATTTTAGCTCTAACACTGATGATCCACCTACAAATGTGAACTGACGTTCAAAAATAAAACATTTGAAAACGGACCATTTTCCACATTTCTGAAGCATGACGTAATGGGGGGTGTTATCTCTTTTGTGGAAAATCAGCCTTTTTTGCTCGAACATTAAATGCCTCCAAATGGTATTTATTTGACTTCCCGAGCCCCTGGAAGCATGAAAATCACTTTAAACATGCTAATTTTAGCTCTAACACTGATGATCCACCTACAAATGTGAACTGACGTTCAAAAATAAAACATTTGAAAACGGACCATTTTCCACATTTCTGAAGCATGACGTAATGGGGGGGTGTTATCTCTTTTGTCGAAAATCAGCCGTTTTTGCTCTAACATTAAATGCCTCCAAATGGTATTTAATTAACTTCCCGGGGTGAAGAAACCCTTTTTGAGAACTCAGAGTGAGTAAATTGGCCATTTTCATGCACTTTTAACCATTCCATAAATCTTGTGTTTTGGGCCCCAAGAAGCATGAAAATCACTTTAAACATGTTAATTTTAGCTCTAACACTGTTGATCCACCCACAAATGTGAACTGACGTTCAAAAATAAAACATTTGAAAACGGACCATTTTCCACATTTCTGAAGCATGACGTAATGGGGGGGTGTTATCTCTTTTGTGGAAAATCAGCCTTTTTTGCTCGAACATTAAATGCCTCCAAATGGTATTTATTTCACTTCCCGAGCCCCTGGAAGCATGAAAATCACTTTAAACATGCTAATTTTAGCTCTAACACTGATGATCCACCTACAAATGTGAACTGACGTTCAAAAATAAAACATTTGAAAACGGACCATTTTCCACATTTCTGAAGCATGACGTAATGGGGGGGTGTTATCTCTTTTGTCGAAAATCAGCCGTTTTTGCTCTAACATTAAATGCCTCCAAATGGTATTTAATTAACTTCCCGAGCCCCTGGAAGCATGAAAATCACTTTAAACATGCTAATTTTAGCTCTAACACTGATGATCCACCTACAAATGTGAACTGACGTTCAAAAATAAAACATTTGAAAACGGACAATTTTCCACATTTCTGAAGCATGACGTAATGGGGGGGTGTTATCTCTTTTGTCGAAAATCAGCCGTTTTTGCTCTAACATTAAATGCCTCCAAATGGTATTTAATTATCTTCCCGGGGTGAAGAAACCCTTTTTGAGAACTCAGAGTGAGTAAATTGGCCATTTTCATGCACTTTTAACCATTCCATAAATCTTGTGTTTTGGGCCCCTGGAAGCATGAAAATCACTTTAAACATGCTAATTTTAGCTCTAACACTGATGATCCACCTACAAATGTGAACTGACGTTCAAAAATAAAACATTTGAAAACGGACCATTTTCCACATTTCTGAAGCATGACGTAATGGGGGGGTGTTATCTCTTTCGTCGAAAATCAGCCGTTTTTGCTCGAACATTAAAATCCTCCAAATGGTATTTAATTAACTTCCCGGGGTGAAGAAACCCTTTTTGAGAACTCAGAGTGAGTAAATTGGCCATTTTCATGCACTTTTAACCATTCCATAAATCTTGTGTTTTGGGCCCCAAGAAGCATGAAAATCACTTTAAACATGCTAATTTTAGCTCTAACACTGATGATCCACCTACAAATGTGAACTGACGTTCAAAAATAAAACATTTGAAAACGGACCATTTTCCACATTTCTGAAGCATGACGTAATGGGGGGTGTTATCTCTTTTGTGGAAAATCAGCCTTTTTTGCTCGAACATTAAATGCCTCCAAATGGTATTTATTTGACTTCCCGAGCCCCTGGAAGCATGAAAATCACTTTAAACATGCTAATTTTAGCTCTAACACTGATGATCCACCTACAAATGTGAACTGACGTTCAAAAATAAAACATTTGAAAACGGACCATTTTCCACATTTCTGAAGCATGACGTAATGGGGGGGTGTTATCTCTTTTGTCGAAAATCAGCCGTTTTTGCTCTAACATTAAATGCCTCCAAATGGTATTTAATTAACTTCCCGGGGTGAAGAAACCCTTTTTGAGAACTCAGAGTGAGTAAATTGGCCATTTTCATGCACTTTTAACCATTCCATAAATCTTGTGTTTTGGGCCCCAAGAAGCATGAAAATCACTTTAAACATGTTAATTTTAGCTCTAACACTGTTGATCCACCCACAAATGTGAACTGACGTTCAAAAATAAAACATTTGAAAACGGACCATTTTCCACATTTCTGAAGCATGACGTAATGGGGGGGTGTTATCTCTTTTGTGGAAAATCAGCCTTTTTTGCTCGAACATTAAATGCCTCCAAATGGTATTTATTTCACTTCCCGAGCCCCTGGAAGCATGAAAATCACTTTAAACATGCTAATTTTAGCTCTAACACTGATGATCCACCTACAAATGTGAACTGACGTTCAAAAATAAAACATTTGAAAACGGACCATTTTCCACATTTCTGAAGCATGACGTAATGGGGGGGTGTTATCTCTTTTGTCGAAAATCAGCCGTTTTTGCTCTAACATTAAATGCCTCCAAATGGTATTTAATTAACTTCCCGAGCCCCTGGAAGCATGAAAATCACTTTAAACATGCTAATTTTAGCTCTAACACTGATGATCCACCTACAAATGTGAACTGACGTTCAAAAATAAAACATTTGAAAACGGACAATTTTCCACATTTCTGAAGCATGACGTAATGGGGGGGTGTTATCTCTTTTGTCGAAAATCAGCCGTTTTTGCTCTAACATTAAATGCCTCCAAATGGTATTTAATTATCTTCCCGGGGTGAAGAAACCCTTTTTGAGAACTCAGAGTGAGTAAATTGGCCATTTTCATGCACTTTTAACCATTCCATAAATCTTGTGTTTTGGGCCCCTGGAAGCATGAAAATCACTTTAAACATGCTAATTTTAGCTCTAACACTGATGATCCACCTACAAATGTGAACTGACGTTCAAAAATAAAACATTTGAAAACGGACCATTTTCCACATTTCTGAAGCATGACGTAATGGGGGGGTGTTATCTCTTTTGTCGAAAATCAGCCGTTTTTGCTCGAACATTAAATGCCTCCAAATGGTATTTAATTAACTTCCCGAGCCCCTGGAAGCATGAAAATCACTTTAAACATGCTAATTTTAGCTCTAACACTGATGATCCACCTACAAATGTGAACTGACGTTCAAAAATAAAACATTTGAAAACGGACCATTTTCCACATTTCTGAAGCATGACGTAATGGGGGGGTGTTATCTCTTTTGTCGAAAATCAGCCGTTTTTGCTCGAACATTAAATGCCTCCAAATGGTATTTAATTAACTTCCCGAGCCCCTGGAAGCATGAAAATCACTTTAAACATGCTAATTTTAGCTCTAACACTGATGATCCACCTACAAATGTCAACTGACGTTCAAAAATAAAACATTTGAAAACGGACCATTTTCCACATTTCTGAAGCATGACGTAATGGGGGGGTGTTATCTCTTTTGTCGAAAATCAGCCGTTTTTGCTCTAACATTAAATGCCTCCAAATGGTATTTAATTAACTTCCCGGGGTGAAGAAACCCTTTTTGAGAACTCAGAGTGAGTAAATTGGCCATTTTCATGCACTTTTAACCATTCCATAAATCTTGTGTTTTGGGCCCCAAGAAGCATGAAAATCACTTTAAACATGCTAATTTTAGCTCTAACACTGATGATCCACCTACAAATGTGAACTGACGTTCAAAAATAAAACATTTGAAAACGGACCATTTTCCACATTTCTGAAGCATGACGTAATGGGGGGGTGTTATCTCTTTTGTGGAAAATCAGCCTTTTTTGCTCGAACATTAAATGCCTCCAAATGGTATTTATTTCACTTCCCGAGCCCCTGGAAGCATGAAAATCACTTTAAACATGCTAATTTTAGCTCTAACACTGATGATCCACCTACAAATGTGAACTGACGTTCAAAAATAAAACATTTGAAAACGGACCATTTTCCACATTTCTGAAGCATGACGTAATGGGGGGGTGTTATCTCTTTTGTCGAAAATCAGCCGTTTTTGCTCTAACATTAAATGCCTCCAAATGGTATTTAATTAACTTCCCGGGGTGAAGAAACCCTTTTTGAGAACTCAGAGTGAGTAAATTGGCCATTTTCATGCACTTTTAACCATTCCATAAATCTTGTGTTTTGGGCCCCAAGAAGCATGAAAATCACTTTAAACATGCTAATTTTAGCTCTAACACTGATGATCCACCTACAAATGTGAACTGACGTTCAAAAATAAAACATTTGAAAACGGACCATTTTCACCATTTCTGAAGCATGACGTAATGGGGGGGTGTTATCTCTTTTGTGGAAAATCAGCCTTTTTTGCTCGAACATTAAATGCCTCCAAATGGTATTTATTTCACTTCCCGAGCCCCTGGAAGCATGAAAATCACTTTAAACATGCTAATTTTAGCTCTAACACTGATGATCCACCTACAAATGTGAACTGACGTTCAAAAATAAAACATTTGAAAACGGACCATTTTCCACATTTCTAAAGCATGACGTAATGGGGGGGTGTTAGCTCTTTTGTCGAAAATCAGCCGTTTTTGCTCTAACATTAAATGCCTCCAAATGGTAATTAATTAACTTCCCGGGGTGAAGAAACCCTTTTTGAGAACTCAGAGTGAGTAAATTGGCCATTTTCATGCACTTTTAACCATTCCATAAATCTTGTGTTTTGGGCCCCTGGAAGCATGAAAATCACTTTAAACATGCTAATTTTAGCTCTAACACTGATGATCCACCTACAAATGTGAACTGACGTTCAAAAATAAAACATTTGAAAACGGACCATTTTCCACATTTCTGAAGCATGACGTAATGGGGGGGTGTTATCTCTTTCGTCGAAAATCAGCCGTTTTTGCTCGAACATTAAAATCCTCCAAATGGTATTTAATTAACTTCCCGGGGTGAAGAAACCCTTTTTGAGAACTCAGAGTGAGTAAATGGCCATTTTCATGCACTTTTAACCATTCCATAAATCTTGTGTTTTGGGCCCCAAGAAGCATGAAAATCACTTTAAACATGCTAATTTTAGCTCTAACACTGATGATCCACCTACAAATGTGAACTGACGTTCAAAAATAAAACATTTGAAAACGGACCATTTTCCACATTTCTGAAGCATGACGTAATGGGGGGTGTTATCTCTTTTGTGGAAAATCAGCCTTTTTTGCTCGAACATTAAATGCCTCCAAATGGTATTTATTTGACTTCCCGAGCCCCTGGAAGCATGAAAATCACTTTAAACATGCTAATTTTAGCTCTAACACTGATGATCCACCTACAAATGTGAACTGACGTTCAAAAATAAAACATTTGAAAACGGACCATTTTCCACATTTCTGAAGCATGACGTAATGGGGGGGTGTTATCTCTTTTGTCGAAAATCAGCCGTTTTTGCTCTAACATTAAATGCCTCCAAATGGTATTTAATTAACTTCCCGGGGTGAAGAAACCCTTTTTGAGAACTCAGAGTGAGTAAATTGGCCATTTTCATGCACTTTTAACCATTCCATAAATCTTGTGTTTTGGGCCCCAAGAAGCATGAAAATCACTTTAAACATGTTAATTTTAGCTCTAACACTGTTGATCCACCCACAAATGTGAACTGACGTTCAAAAATAAAACATTTGAAAACGGACCATTTTCCACATTTCTGAAGCATGACGTAATGGGGGGGTGTTATCTCTTTTGTGGAAAATCAGCCTTTTTTGCTCGAACATTAAATGCCTCCAAATGGTATTTATTTCACTTCCCGAGCCCCTGGAAGCATGAAAATCACTTTAAACATGCTAATTTTAGCTCTAACACTGATGATCCACCTACAAATGTGAACTGACGTTCAAAAATAAAACATTTGAAAACGGACCATTTTCCACATTTCTGAAGCATGACGTAATGGGGGGGTGTTATCTCTTTTGTCGAAAATCAGCCGTTTTTGCTCTAACATTAAATGCCTCCAAATGGTATTTAATTAACTTCCCGAGCCCCTGGAAGCATGAAAATCACTTTAAACATGCTAATTTTAGCTCTAACACTGATGATCCACCTACAAATGTGAACTGACGTTCAAAAATAAAACATTTGAAAACGGACAATTTTCCACATTTCTGAAGCATGACGTAATGGGGGGGTGTTATCTCTTTTGTCGAAAATCAGCCGTTTTTGCTCTAACATTAAATGCCTCCAAATGGTATTTAATTATCTTCCCGGGGTGAAGAAACCCTTTTTGAGAACTCAGAGTGAGTAAATTGGCCATTTTCATGCACTTTTAACCATTCCATAAATCTTGTGTTTTGGGCCCCTGGAAGCATGAAAATCACTTTAAACATGCTAATTTTAGCTCTAACACTGATGATCCACCTACAAATGTGAACTGACGTTCAAAAATAAAACATTTGAAAACGGACCATTTTCCACATTTCTGAAGCATGACGTAATGGGGGGGTGTTATCTCTTTTGTCGAAAATCAGCCGTTTTTGCTCGAACATTAAATGCCTCCAAATGGTATTTAATTAACTTCCCGAGCCCCTGGAAGCATGAAAATCACTTTAAACATGCTAATTTTAGCTCTAACACTGATGATCCACCTACAAATGTGAACTGACGTTCAAAAATAAAACATTTGAAAACGGACCATTTTCCACATTTCTGAAGCATGACGTAATGGGGGGGTGTTATCTCTTTTGTCGAAAATCAGCCGTTTTTGCTCGAACATTAAATGCCTCCAAATGGTATTTAATTAACTTCCCGAGCCCCTGGAAGCATGAAAATCACTTTAAACATGCTAATTTTAGCTCTAACACTGATGATCCACCTACAAATGTCAACTGACGTTCAAAAATAAAACATTTGAAAACGGACCATTTTCCACATTTCTGAAGCATGACGTAATGGGGGGGTGTTATCTCTTTTGTCGAAAATCAGCCGTTTTTGCTCTAACATTAAATGCCTCCAAATGGTATTTAATTAACTTCCCGGGGTGAAGAAACCCTTTTTGAGAACTCAGAGTGAGTAAATTGGCCATTTTCATGCACTTTTAACCATTCCATAAATCTTGTGTTTTGGGCCCCAAGAAGCATGAAAATCACTTTAAACATGCTAATTTTAGCTCTAACACTGATGATCCACCTACAAATGTGAACTGACGTTCAAAAATAAAACATTTGAAAACGGACCATTTTCCACATTTCTGAAGCATGACGTAATGGGGGGGTGTTATCTCTTTTGTGGAAAATCAGCCTTTTTTGCTCGAACATTAAATGCCTCCAAATGGTATTTATTTCACTTCCCGAGCCCCTGGAAGCATGAAAATCACTTTAAACATGCTAATTTTAGCTCTAACACTGATGATCCACCTACAAATGTGAACTGACGTTCAAAAATAAAACATTTGAAAACGGACCATTTTCCACATTTCTGAAGCATGACGTAATGGGGGGGTGTTATCTCTTTTGTCGAAAATCAGCCGTTTTTGCTCTAACATTAAATGCCTCCAAATGGTATTTAATTAACTTCCCGGGGTGAAGAAACCCTTTTTGAGAACTCAGAGTGAGTAAATTGGCCATTTTCATGCACTTTTAACCATTCCATAAATCTTGTGTTTTGGGCCCCAAGAAGCATGAAAATCACTTTAAACATGCTAATTTTAGCTCTAACACTGATGATCCACCTACAAATGTGAACTGACGTTCAAAAATAAAACATTTGAAAACGGACCATTTTCACCATTTCTGAAGCATGACGTAATGGGGGGGTGTTATCTCTTTTGTGGAAAATCAGCCTTTTTGCTCGAACATTAAATGCCTCCAAATGGTATTTATTTCACTTCCCGAGCCCCTGGAAGCATGAAAATCACTTTAAACATGCTAATTTTAGCTCTAACACTGATGATCCACCTACAAATGTGAACTGACGTTCAAAAATAAAACATTTGAAAACGGACCATTTTCCACATTTCTAAAGCATGACGTAATGGGGGGGTGTTAGCTCTTTTGTCGAAAATCAGCCGTTTTTGCTCTAACATTAAATGCCTCCAAATGGTAATTAATTAACTTCCCGGGGTGAAGAAACCCTTTTTGAGAACTCAGAGTGAGTAAATTGGCCATTTTCATGCACTTTTAACCATTCCATAAATCTTGTGTTTTGGGCCCCTGGAAGCATGAAAATCACTTTAAACATGCTAATTTTAGCTCTAACACTGATGATCCACCTACAAATGTGAACTGACGTTCAAAAATAAAACATTTGAAAACGGACCATTTTCCACATTTCTGAAGCATGACGTAATGGGGGGGTGTTATCTCTTTTGTCGAAAATCAGCCGTTTTTGCTTGAACATTAAATGCCTCCAAATGGTATTTAATTAACTTCCCGAGCCCCTGGAAGCATGAAAATCACTTTAAACATGCTAATTTTAGCTCTAACACTGATGATCCACCTACAAATGTGAACTGACGTTCAAAAATAAAACATTTGAAAACGGACCATTTTCCACATTTCTGAAGCATGACGTAATGGGGGGGTGTTATCTCTTTTGTCGAAAATCAACCGTTTTACATTAAATGCCTCCAAATGGTATTTAATTAACTTCCCGGGGTGAAGAAACCCTTTTTGAGAACTCAGAGTGAGTAAATTGGCCATTTTCATGCACTTTTAACCATTCCATAAATCTTGTGTTTTGGGCCCCTGGAAGCATGAAAATCACTTTAAACATGCTAATTTTAGCTCTAACACTGATGATCCACCTACAAATGTGAACTGACGTTCAAAAATAAAACATTTGAAAACGGACCATTTTCCACATTTCTGAAGAATGACGTAATGGGGGGGTGTTATCTCTTTTGTCGAAAATCAGCCGTTTTTGCTCGAACATTAAATGCCTCCAAATGGTATTTAATTAACTTCCCGAGCCCCTGGAAGCATGAAAATCACTTTAAACATGCTAATTTTAGCTCTAACACTGATGATCCACTTACAAATGTGAACTGACGTTCAAAAATAAAACATTTGAAAACGGACCATTTTCCACATTTCTAAAGCATGACGTAATGGGGGGGTGTTAGCTCTTTCGTCGAAAATCAGCCGTTTTTGCTCGAACATTAAAATCCTCCAAATGGTATTTAATTAACTTCCCGGGGTGAAGAAACCCTTTTTGAGAACTCAGAGTGAGTAAATTGGCCATTTTCATGCACTTTTAACCATTCCATAAATCTTGTGTTTTGGGCCCCTGGAAGCATGAAAATCACTTTAAACATGCTAATTTTAGCTCTAACACTGATGATCCACCTACAAATGTGAACTGACGTTCAAAAATAAAACATTTGAAAACGGACCATTTTCCACATTTCTGAAGCATGACGTAATGGGGGGTGTTATCTCTTTTGTCGAAAATCAGCCGTTTTTGCTCGAACATTAAATGCCTCCAAATGGTATTTAATTAACTTCCCGAGCCCCTGGAAGCATGAAAATCACTTTAAACATGCTAATTTTAGCTCTAACACTGATGATCCACCTACAAATGTGAACTGACGTTCAAAAATAAAACATTTGAAAACGGACCATTTTCCACATTTCTGAAGCATGACGTAATGGGGGGTGTTATCTCTTTTGTCGAAAATCAGCCGTTTTTGCTCGAACATTAAATGCCTCCAAATGGTATTTAATTAACTTCCCGGGGTGAAGAAACCCTTTTTGAGAACTCAGAGTGAGTAAATTGGCCATTTTCATGCACTTTTAACCATTCCATAAATCTTGTGTTTTGGGCCCCAAGAAGCATGAAAATCACTTTAAACATGCTAATTTTAGCTCTAACACTGATGATACACCTACAAATGTGAACTGACGTTCAAAAATAAAACATTTGAAAACGGACCATTTTCCACATTTCTGAAGCATGACGTAATGGGGGGTGTTATCTCTTTTGTGGAAAATCAGCCTTTTTTGCTCAAACATTAAATGCCTCCAAATGGTATTTATTTCACTTCCCGAGCCCCTGGAAGCATGAAAATCACTTTAAACATGCTAATTTTAGCTCTAACACTGATGATCCACCTACAAATGTGAACTGACGTTCAAAAATAAAACATTTGAAAACGGACCATTTTCCACATTTCTGAAGCATGACGTAATGGGGGGGTGTTATCTCTTTTGTCGAAAATCAGCCGTTTTTGCTAGCAGATGAGTAACATTAAATGCCTCCAAATGGTATTTAATTAACTTCCCAGGGTGAAGAAACCCTTTTGAGAACTCAGAGTGAGTAAATTGGCCATTTTCATGCACTTTTAACCATTCCATAAATCTTGTGTTTTGGGCCCCAAGAAGCATGAAAATCACTTTAAACATGCTAATTTTAGCTCTAACACTGATGATCCACCTACAAATGTGAACTGACGTTCAAAAATAAAACATTTGAAAACGGACCATTTTCCACATTTCTGAAGCATGACGTAATGGGGGGGTGTTATCTCTTTTGTCGAAAATCAGCCGTTTTTGCTCGAACATTAAATGCCTCCAAATGGTATTTAATTAACTTCCCGAGCCCCTGGAAGCATGAAAATCACTTTAAACATGCTAATTTTAGCTCTAACACTGATGATCCACCTACAAATGTGAACTGACGTTCAAAAATAAAACATTTGAAAACGGACCATTTTCCACATTTCTGAAGCATGACGTAATGGGGGGGTGTTATCTCTTTTGTCGAAAATCAGCCGTTTTTGCTCGAACATTAAATGCCTCCAAATGGTATTTAATTAACTTCCCGGGGTGAAGAAACCCTTTTTGAGAACTCAGAGTGAGTAAATTGGCCATTTTCATGCACTTTTAACCATTCCATAAATCTTGCGTTTTGGGCCCCAAGAAGCATGAAAATCACTTTAAACATGCTAATTTTAGCTCTAACACTGATGATCCACCTACAAATGTGAACTGACGTTCAAAAATAAAACATTTGAAAACGGACCATTTTCCACATTTCTGAAGCATGACGTAATGGGGGGTGTTATCTCTTTTGTGGAAAATCAGCCTTTTTTGCTCGAACATTAAATGCCTCCAAATGGTATTTATTTCACTTCCCGAGCCCCTGGAAGCATGAAAATCACTTTAAACATGCTAATTTTAGCTCTAACACTGATGATCCACCTACAAATGTGAACTGACGTTCAAAAATAAAACATTCGAAAACGGACCATTTTCCAAATTTCTGAAGCATGACGTAATGGGGGGGGTGTTATCTCTTTTGTCGAAAATCAGCCGTTTTTGCTCTAACATTAAATGCCTCCAAATGGTATTTAATTAACTTCCCGGGGTGAAGAAACCCTTTTTGAGAACTCAGAGTGAGTAAATTGGCCATTTTCATGCACTTTTAACCATTCCATAAATCTTGTGTTTTGGGCCCCAAGAAGCATGAAAATCACTTTAAACATGCTAATTTTAGCTCTAACACTGATGATCCACCTACAAATGTGAACTGACGTTCAAAAATAAAACATTTGAAAACGGACCATTTTCCACATTTCTGAAGCATGACGTAATGGGGGGGTGTTATCTCTTTTGTGGAAAATCAGCCTTTTTTGCTCGAACATTAAATGCCTCCAAATGGTATTTATTTCACTTCCCGAGCCCCTGGAAGCATGAAAATCACTTTAAACATGCTAATTTTAGCTCTAACACTGATGATCCACCTACAAATGTGAACTGACGTTCAAAAATAAAACATTTGAAAACGGACCATTTTCCACATTTCTGAAGCATGACGTAATGGGGGGGTGTTATCTCTTTTGTCGAAAATCAGCCGTTTTTGCTCTAACATTAAATGCCTCCAAATGGTATTTAATTAACTTCCCGAGCCCCTGGAAGCATGAAAATCACTTTAAACATGCTAATTTTAGCTCTAACACTGATGATCCACCTACAAATGTGAACTGACGTTCAAAAATAAAACATTTGAAAACGGACCATTTTCCACATTTCTGAAGCATGACGTAATGGGGGGGTGTTATCTCTTTTGTCGAAAATCAGCCGTTTTTGCTCTAACATTAAATGCCTCCAAATGGTATTTAATTATCTTCCCGGGGTGAAGAAACCCTTTTTGAGAACTCAGAGTGAGTAAATTGGCCATTTTCATGCACTTTTAACCATTCCATAAATCTTGTGTTTTGGGCCCCTGGAAGCATGAAAATCACTTTAAACATGCTAATTTTAGCTCTAACACTGATGATCCACCTACAAATGTGAACTGACGTTCAAAAATAAAACATTTGAAAACGGACCATTTTCCACATTTCTGAAGCATGACGTAATGGGGGGGGTGTTATCTCTTTTGTCGAAAATCAGCCGTTTTTGCTCTAACATTAAATGCCTCCAAATGGTATTTATTTCACTTCCCGAGCCCTTGGAAGCATGAAAATCACTTTAAACATGCTAATTTTAGCTCTAACACTGATGATCCACCTACAAATGTGAACTGACGTTCAAAAATAAAACATTTGAAAACGGACCATTTTCCACATTTCTGAAGCATGACGTAATGGGGGGGTGTTATCTCTTTTGTCGAAAATCAGCCGTTTTTGCTCTAACATTAAATGCCTCCAAATGGTATTTAATTAACTTCCCGGGGTGAAGAAACCCTTTTTGAGAACTCAGAGTGAGTAAATTGGCCATTTTCATGCACTTTTAACCATTCCATAAATCTTGTGTTTTGGGCCCCTGGAAGCATGAAAATCACTTTAAACATGCTAATTTTAGCTCTAACACTGATGATCCACCTACAAATGTGAACTGACGTTCAAAAATAAAACATTTGAAAACGGACCATTTTCCACATTTCTGAAGCATGACGTTATGGGGGGGTGTTATCTCTTTTGTCGAAAATCAGCCGTTTTTGCTTGAACATTAAATGCCTCCAAATGGTATTTAATTAACTTCCCGAGCCCCTGGAAGCATGAAAATCACTTTAAACATGCTAATTTTAGCTCTAACACTGATGATCCACCTACAAATGTGAACTGACGTTCAAAAATAAAACATTTGAAAACGGACCATTTTCCACATTTCTGAAGCATGACGTAATGGGGGGGTGTTATCTCTTTTGTCGAAAATCAACCGTTTTTGCTCGAACATTAAATGCCTCCAAATGGTATTTAATTAACTTCCCGGGGTGAAGAAACCCTTTTTGAGAACTCAGAGTGAGTAAATTGGCCATTTTCATGCACTTTTAACCATTCCATAAATCTTGTGTTTTGGGCCCCTGGAAGCATGAAAATCACTTTAAACATGCTAATTTTAGCTCTAACACTGATGATCCACCTACAAATGTGAACTGACGTTCAAAAATAAAACATTTGAAAACGGACCATTTTCCACATTTCTGAAGAATGACGTAATGGGGGGGTGTTATCTCTTTTGTCGAAAATCAGCCGTTTTTGCTCGAACATTAAATGCCTCCAAATGGTATTTAATTAACTTCCCGAGCCCCTGGAAGCATGAAAATCACTTTAAACATGCTAATTTTAGCTCTAACACTGATGATCCACCTACAAATGTGAACTGACGTTCAAAAATAAAACATTTGAAAACGGACCATTTTTCACATTTCTAAAGCATGACGTAATGGGGGGGTGTTAGCTCTTTCGTCGAAAATCAGCCGTTTTTGCTCGAACATTAAAATCCTCCAAATGGTATTTAATTAACTTCCCGGGGTGAAGAAACCCTTTTTGAGAACTCAGAGTGAGTAAATTGGCCATTTTCATGCACTTTTAACCATTCCATAAATCTTGTGTTTTGGGCCCCTGGAAGCATGAAAATCACTTTAAACATGCTAATTTTAGCTCTAACACTGATGATCCACCTACAAATGTGAACTGACGTTCAAAAATAAAACATTTGAAAACGGACCATTTTCCACATTTCTGAAGCATGACGTAATGGGGGGGTGTTATCTCTTTTGTCGAAAATCAGCCGTTTTTGCTCGAACATTAAATGCCTCCAAATGGTATTTAATTAACTTCCCGAGCCCCTGGAAGCATGAAAATCACTTTAAACATGCTAATTTTAGCTCTAACACTGATGATCCACCTACAAATGTGAACTGACATTCAAAAATAAAACATTTGAAAACGGACCATTTTCCACATTTCTGAAGCATGACGTAATGGGGGGTGTTATCTCTTTTGTCGAAAATCAGCCGTTTTTGCTCGAACATTAAATGCCTCCAAATGGTATTTAATTAACTTCCCGGGGTGAAGAAACCCTTTTTGAGAACTCAGAGTGAGTAAATTGGCCATTTTCATGCACTTTTAACCATTCCATAAATCTTGTGTTTTGGGCCCCAAGAAGCATGAAAATCACTTTAAACATGCTAATTTTAGCTCTAACACTGATGATCCACCTACAAATGTGAACTGACGTTCAAAAATAAAACATTTGAAAACGGACCATTTTCCACATTTCTGAAGCATGACGTAATGGGGGGTGTTATCTCTTTTGTGGAAAATCAGCCTTTTTTGCTCGAACATTAAATGCCTCCAAATGGTATTTATTTCACTTCCCGAGCCCCTGGAAGCATGAAAATCACTTTAAACCTGCTAATTTTAGCTCTAACACTGATGATCCACCTACAAATGTGAACTGACGTTCAAAAATAAAACATTTGAAAACGGACCATTTTCCACATTTCTGAAGCATGACGTAATGGGGGGGTGTTATCTCTTTTGTCGAAAATCAGCCGTTTTTGCTCTAACATTAAATGCCTCCAAATGGTATTTAATTAACTTCCCAGGGTGAAGAAACCCTTTTTGAGAACTCAGAGTGAGTAAATTGGCCATTTTCATGCACTTTTAACCATTCCATAAATCTTGTGTTTTGGGCCCCAAGAAGCATGAAAATCACTTTAAACATGCTAATTTTAGCTCTAACACTGATGATCCACCTACAAATGTGAACTGACGTTCAAAAATAAAACATTTGAAAACGGACCATTTTCCACATTTCTGAAGCATGACGTAATGGGGGGGTGTTATCTCTTTTGTCGAAAATCAGCCTTTTTTGCTCGAACATTAAATGCCTCCAAATGGTATTTAATTAACTTCCCGAGCCCCTGGAAGCATGAAAATCACTTTAAACATGCTAATTTTAGCTCTAACACTGATGATCCACCTACAAATGTGAACTGACGTTCAAAAATAAAACATTTGAAAACGGACCATTTTCCACATTTCTGAAGCATGACGTAATGGGGGGGGTGTTATCTCTTTTGTCGAAAATCAGCCGTTTTTGCTCGAACATTAAATGCCTCCAAATGGTATTTAATTAACTTCCCGGGGTGAAGAAACCCTTTTTGAGAACTCAGAGTGAGTAAATTGGCCATTTTCATGCACTTTTAACCATTCCATAAATCTTGTGTTTTCGGCCCCAAGAAGCATGAAAATCACTTTAAACATGCTAATTTTAGCTCTAACACTGATGATCCACCTACAAATGTGAACTGACGTTCAAAAATAAAACATTTGAAAACGGACCATTTTCCACATTTCTGAAGCATGACGTAATGGGGGGTGTTATCTCTTTTGTGGAAAATCAGCCTTTTTTGCTCGAACATTAAATGCCTCCAAATGGTATTTATTTCACTTCCCGAGCCCCTGGAAGCATGAAAATCACTTTAAACATGCTAATTTTAGCTCTAACACTGATGATCCACCTACAAATGTGAACTGACGTTCAAAAATAAAACATTTGAAAACGGACCATTTTCCACATTTCTGAAGCATGACGTAATGGGGGGTGTTATCTCTTTTGTCGAAAATCAGCCGTTTTTGCTCTAACATTAAATGCCTCCAAATGGTATTTAATTAACTTCCCGAGCCCCTGGAAGCATGAAAATCACTTTAAACATGCTAATTTTAGCTCTAACACTGATGATCCACCTACAAATGTGAACTGACGTTCAAAAATAAAACATTTGAAAACGGACCATTTTCCACATTTCTGAAGCATGACGTAATGGGGGGGTGTTATCTCTTTTGTCGAAAATCAGCCGTTTTTGCTCTAACATTAAATGCCTCCAAATGGTATTTAATTATCTTCCCGGGGTGAAGAAACACTTTTTGAGAACTCAGAGTGAGTAAATTGGCCATTTTCATGCACTTTTAACCATTCCATAAATCTTGTGTTTTGGGCCCCTGGAAGCATGAAAATCACTTTAAACATGCTAATTTTAGCTCTAACACTGATGATCCACCTACAAATGTGAACTGACGTTCAAAAATAAAACATTTGAAAACGGACCATTTTCCACATTTCTGAAGCATGACGTAATGGGGGGGTGTTATCTCTTTTGTCGAAAATCAGCCGTTTTTGCTCTAACATTAAATGCCTCCAAATGGTATTTAATTATCTTCCCGGGGTGAAGAAACCCTTTTTGAGAACTCAGAGTGAGTAAATTGGCCATTTTCATGCACTTTTAACCATTCCATAAATCTTGTGTTTTGGGCCCCTGGAAGCATGAAAATCACTTTAAACATGCTAATTTTAGCTCTAACACTGATGATCCACCTACAAATGTGAACTGACGTTCAAAAATAAAACATTTGAAAACGGACCATTTTCCACATTTCTGAAGCATGACGTAATGGGGGGGTGTTATCTCTTTTGTCGAAAATCAGCCGTTTTTGCTCGAACATTAAATGCCTCCAAATGGTATTTAATTAACTTCCCGAGCCCCTGGAAGCATGAAAATCACTTTAAACATGCTAATTTTAGCTCTAACACTGATGATCCACCTACAAATGTGAACTGACGTTCAAAAATAAAACATTTGAAAACGGACCATTTTCCACATTTCTGAAGCATGACGTAATGGGGGGGTGTTATCTCTTTTGTCGAAAATCAGCCGTTTTTGCTCGAACATTAAATGCCTCCAAATGGTATTTAATTAACTTCCCGAGCCCCTGGAAGCATGAAAATCACTTTAAACATGCTAATTTTAGCTCTAACACCGATGATCCACCTACAAATGTCAACTGACGTTCAAAAATAAAACATTTGAAAACGGACCATTTTCCACATTTCTGAAGCATGACGTAATGGGGGGGTGTTATCTCTTTTGTCGA
Source organism: Lissotriton vulgaris (assembly GCF_964263255.1). NCBI lineage: Eukaryota > Metazoa > Chordata > Amphibia > Caudata > Salamandridae > Lissotriton > Lissotriton vulgaris. The sequence goes on from NW_028244361.1 coordinate 878,012, forward strand.
AAATCAGCCGTTTTTGCTCTAACATTAAATGCCTCCAAATGGTATTTAATTAACTTCCCGGGGTGAAGAAACCCTTTTTGAGAACTCAGAGTGAGTAAATTGGCCATTTTCATGCACTTTTAACCATTCCATAAATCTTGTGTTTTGGGCCCCAAGAAGCATGAAAATCACTTTAAACATGCTAATTTTAGCTCTAACACTGATGATCCACCTACAAATGTGAACTGACGTTCAAAAATAAAACATTTGAAAACGGACCATTTTCCACATTTCTGAAGCATGACGTAATGGGGGGGTGTTATCTCTTTTGTGGAAAATCAGCCTTTTTTGCTCGAACATTAAATGCCTCCAAATGGTATTTATTTCACTTCCCGAGCCCCTGGAAGCATGAAAATCACTTTAAACATGCTAATTTTAGCTCTAACACTGATGATCCACCTACAAATGTGAACTGACGTTCAAAAATAAAACATTTGAAAACGGACCATTTTCCACATTTCTGAAGCATGACGTAATGGGGGGGTGTTATCTCTTTTGTCGAAAATCAGCCGTTTTTGCTCTAACATTAAATGCCTCCAAATGGTATTTAATTAACTTCCCGGGGTGAAGAAACCCTTTTTGAGAACTCAGAGTGAGTAAATTGGCCATTTTCATGCACTTTTAACCATTCCATAAATCTTGTGTTTTGGGCCCCAAGAAGCATGAAAATCACTTTAAACATGCTAATTTTAGCTCTAACACTGATGATCCACCTACAAATGTGAACTGACGTTCAAAAATAAAACATTTGAAAACGGACCATTTTCCACATTTCTGAAGCATGACGTAATGGGGGGGTGTTATCTCTTTTGTGGAAAATCAGCCTTTTTTGCTCGAACATTAAATGCCTCCAAATGGTATTTATTTCACTTCCCGAGCCCCTGGAAGCATGAAAATCACTTTAAACATGCTAATTTTAGCTCTAACACTGATGATTCACCTACAAATGTGAACTGACGTTCAAAAATAAAACATTTGAAAACGGACCATTTTCCACATTTCTAAAGCATGACGTAATGGGGGGGTGTTAGCTCTTTCGTCGAAAATCAGCCGTTTTTGCTCGAACATTAAAATCCTCCAAATGGTATTTAATTAACTTCCCGGGGTGAAGAAACCCTTTTTGAGAACTCAGAGTGAGTAAATTGGCCATTTTCATGCACTTTTAACCATTCCATAAATCTTGTATTTTGGGCCCCTGGAAGCATGAAAATCACTTTAAACATGCTAATTTTAGCTCTAACACTGATGATCCACCTACAAATGTGAACTGACGTTCAAAAATGAAACATTTGAAAACGGACCATTTTCCACATTTCTGAAGCATGACGTAATGGGGGGGGTGTTATCTCTTTTGTCGAAAATCAGCCGTTTTTGCTCTAACATTAAATGCCTCCAAATGGTATTTAATTAACTTCCCGAGCCCCTGGAAGCATGAAAATCACTTTAAACATGCTAATTTTAGCTCTAACACTGATGATCCACCTACAAATGTGAACTGACGTTCAAAAATAAAACATTTGAAAACGGACCATTTTCCACATTTCTGAAGCATGACGTAATGGGGGGGTGTTATCTCTTTTGTCGAAAATCAGCCGTTTTTGCTCTAACATTAAATGCCTCCAAATGGTATTTAATTAACTTCCCGGGGTGAAGAAACCCTTTTTGAGAACTCAGAGTGAGTAAATTGGCCATTTTCATGCACTTTTAACCATTCCATAAATCTTGTGTTTTGGGCCCCTGGAAGCATGAAAATCACTTTAAACATGCTAATTTTAGCTCTAACACTGATGATCCACCTACAAATGTGAACTGACGTTCAAAAATAAAACATTTGAAAACGGACCATTTTCCACATTTCTGAAGCATGACGTAATGGGGGGGTGTTATCTCTTTTGTCGAAAATCAGCCGTTTTTGCTCGAACATTAAATGCCTCCAAATGGTATTTAATTAACTTCCCGAGCCCCTGGAAGCATGAAAATCACTTTAAACATGCTAATTTTAGCTCTAACACTGATGATCCACCTACAAATGTGAACTGACGTTCAAAAATAAAACATTTGAAAACGGACCATTTTCCACATTTCTGAAGCATGACGTAATGGGGGGTGTTATCTCTTTTGTCGAAAATCAGCCGTTTTTGCTCGAACATTAAATGCCTCCAAATGGTATTTAATTAACTTCCCGGGGTGAAGAAACCCTTTTTGAGAACTCAGAGTGAGTAAATTGGCCATTTTCATGCACTTTTAACCATTCCATAAATCTTGTGTTTTGGGCCCCAAGAAGCATGAAAATCACTTTAAACATGCTAATTTTAGCTCTAACACTGATGATCCACCTACAAATGTGAACTGACGTTCAAAAATAAAACATTTGAAAACGGACCATTTTCCACATTTCTGAAGCATGACGTAATGGGGGGTGTTATCTCTTTTGTGGAAAATCAGCCTTTTTTGCTCAAACATTAAATGCCTCCAAATGGTATTTATTTCACTTCCCGAGCCCCTGGAAGCATGAAAATCACTTTAAACATGCTAATTTTAGCTCTAACACTGATGATCCACCTACAAATGTGAACTGACGTTCAAAAATAAAACATTTGAAAACGGACCATTTTCCACATTTCTGAAGCATGACGTAATGGGGGGGTGTTATCTCTTTTGTCGAAAATCAGCCGTTTTTGCTCTAACATTAAATGCCTCCAAATGGTATTTAATTAACTTCCCAGGGTGAAGAAACCCTTTTTGAGAACTCAGAGTGAGTAAATTGGCCATTTTCATGCACTTTTAACCATTCCATAAATCTTGTGTTTTGGGCCCCAAGAAGCATGAAAATCACTTTAAACATGCTAATTTTAGCTCTAACACTGATGATCCACCTACAAATGTGAACTGACGTTCAAAAATAAAACATTTGAAAACGGACCATTTTCCACATTTCTGAAGCATGACGTAATGGGGGGGTGTTATCTCTTTTGTCGAAAATCAGCCGTTTTTGCTCGAACATTAAATGCCTCCAAATGGTATTTAATTAACTTCCCGAGCCCCTGGAAGCATGAAAATAACTTTAAAATGCTAATTTTAGCTCTAACACTGATGATCCACCTACAAATGTGAACTGACGTTCAAAAATAAAACATTTGAAAACGGACCATTTTCCACATTTCTGAAGCATGACGTAATGGGGGGGTGTTATCTCTTTTGTCGAAAATCAGCCGTTTTTGCTCGAACATTAAATGCCTCCAAATGGTATTTAATTAACTTCCCGAGCCCCTGGAAGCATGAAAATCACTTTAAACATGCTAATTTTAGCTCTAACACTGATGATCCACCTACAAATGTGAACTGACGTTCAAAAATAAAACATTTGAAAACGGACCATTTTCCACATTTCTGAAGCATGACGTAATGGGGGGGTGTTATCTCTTTTGTCGAAAATCAGCCGTTTTTGCTCTAACATTAAATGCCTCCAAATGGTATTTAATTAACTTCCCGGGGTGAAGAAACCCTTTTTGAGAACTCAGAGTGAGTAAATTGGCCATTTTCATGCACTTTTAACCATTCCATAAATCTTGTGTTTTGGGCCCCAAGAAGCATGAAAATCACTTTAAACATGCTAATTTTAGCTCTAACACTGATGATCCACCTACAAATGTGAACTGACGTTCAACAATAAAACATTTGAAAACGGACCATTTTCCACATTTCTGAAGCATGACGTAATGGGGGGGTGTTATCTCTTTTGTGGAAAATCAGCCTTTTTTGCTCGAACATTAAATGCCTCCAAATGGTATTTATTTCACTTCCCGAGCCCCTGGAAGCATGAAAATCACTTTAAACATGCTAATTTTAGCTCTAACACTGATGATCCACCTACAAATGTGAACTGACGTTCAAAAATAAAACATTTGAAAACGGATCATTTTCCACATTTCTAAAGCATGACGTAATGGGGGGGTGTTAGCTCTTTCGTCGAAAATCAGCCGTTTTTGCTCGAACATTAAAATCCTCCAAATGGTATTTAATTAACTTCCCGGGGTGAAGAAACCCTTTTTGAGAACTCAGAGTGAGTAAATTGGCCATTTTCATGCACTTTTAACCATTCCATAAATCTTGTGTTTTGGGCCCCTGGAAGCATGAAAATCACGTTAAACATGCTAATTTTAGCTCTAACACTGATGATCCACCTACAAATGTGAACTGACGTTCAAAAATGAAACATTTGAAAACGGACCATTTTCCACATTTCTGAAGCATGACGTAATGGGGGGGGTGTTATCTCTTTTGTCGAAAATCAGCCGTTTTTGCTCTAACATTAAATGCCTCCAAATGGTATTTAATTAACTTCCCGAGCCCCTGGAAGCATGAAAATCACTTTAAACATGCTAATTTTAGCTCTAACACTGATGATCCACCTACAAATGTGAACTGACGTTCAAAAATAAAACATTTGAAAACGGACCATTTTCCACATTTCTGAAGCATGACGTAATGGGGGGGTGTTATCTCTTTTGTCGAAAATCAGCCGTTTTTGCTCTAACATTAAATGCCTCCAAATGGTATTTAATTAACTTCCCGGGGTGAAGAAACCCTTTTTGAGAACTCAGAGTGAGTAAATTGGCCATTTTCATGCACTTTTAACCATTCCATAAATCTTGTGTTTTGGGCCCCTGGAAGCATGAAAATCACTTTAAACATGCTAATTTTAGCTCTAACACTGATGATCCACCTACAAATGTGAACTGACGTTCAAAAATAAAACATTTGAAAACGGACCATTTTCCACATTTCTGAAGCATGACGTAATGGGGGGGTGTTATCTCTTTTGTCGAAAATCAGCCGTTTTTGCTCGAACATTAAATGCCTCCAAATGGTATTTAATTAACTTCCCGAGCCCCTGGAAGCATGAAAATCACTTTAAACATGCTAATTTTAGCTCTAACACTGATGATCCACCTACAAATGTGAACTGACGTTCAAAAATAAAACATTTGAAAACGGACCATTTTCCACATTTCTGAAGCATGACGTAATGGGGGGTGTTATCTCTTTTGTCGAAAATCAGCCGTTTTTGCTCGAACATTAAATGCCTCCAAATGGTATTTAATTAACTTCCCGGGGTGAAGAAACCCTTTTTGAGAACTCAGAGTGAGTAAATTGGCCATTTTCATGCACTTTTAACCATTCCATAAATCTTGTGTTTTGGGCCCCAAGAAGCATGAAAATCACTTTAAACATGCTAATTTTAGCTCTAACACTGATGATCCACCTACAAATGTGAACTGACGTTCAAAAATAAAACATTTGAAAACGGACCATTTTCCACATTTCTGAAGCATGACGTAATGGGGGGTGTTATCTCTTTTGTGGAAAATCAGCCTTTTTTGCTCAAACATTAAATGCCTCCAAATGGTATTTATTTCACTTCCCGAGCCCCTGGAAGCATGAAAATCACTTTAAACATGCTAATTTTAGCTCTAACACTGATGATCCACCTACAAATGTGAACTGACGTTCAAAAATAAAACATTTGAAAACGGACCATTTTCCACATTTCTGAAGCATGACGTAATGGGGGGGTGTTATCTCTTTTGTCGAAAATCAGCCGTTTTTGCTCTAACATTAAATGCCTCCAAATGGTATTTAATTAACTTCCCAGGGTGAAGAAACCCTTTTTGAGAACTCAGAGTGAGTAAATTGGCCATTTTCATGCACTTTTAACCATTCCATAAATCTTGTGTTTTGGGCCCCAAGAAGCATGAAAATCACTTTAAACATGCTAATTTTAGCTCTAACACTGATGATCCACCTACAAATGTGAACTGACGTTCAAAAATAAAACATTTGAAAACGGACCATTTTCCACATTTCTGAAGCATGACGTAATGGGGGGGTGTTATCTCTTTTGTCGAAAATCAGCCGTTTTTGCTCGAACATTAAATGCCTCCAAATGGTATTTAATTAACTTCCCGAGCCCCTGGAAGCATGAAAATCACTTTAAAATGCTAATTTTAGCTCTAACACTGATGATCCACCTACAAATGTGAACTGACGTTCAAAAATAAAACATTTGAAAACGGACCATTTTCCACATTTCTGAAGCATGACGTAATGGGGGGGTGTTATCTCTTTTGTCGAAAATCAGCCGTTTTTGCTCGAACATTAAATGCCTCCAAATGGTATTTAATTAACTTCCCGAGCCCCTGGAAGCATGAAAATCACTTTAAACATGCTAATTTTAGCTCTAACACTGATGATCCACCTACAAATGTGAACTGACGTTCAAAAATAAAACATTTGAAAACGGACCATTTTCCACATTTCTGAAGCATGACGTAATGGGGGGGTGTTATCTCTTTTGTCGAAAATCAGCCGTTTTTGCTCTAACATTAAATGCCTCCAAATGGTATTTAATTAACTTCCCGGGGTGAAGAAACCCTTTTTGAGAACTCAGAGTGAGTAAATTGGCCATTTTCATGCACTTTTAACCATTCCATAAATCTTGTGTTTTGGGCCCCAAGAAGCATGAAAATCACTTTAAACATGCTAATTTTAGCTCTAACACTGATGATCCACCTACAAATGTGAACTGACGTTCAACAATAAAACATTTGAAAACGGACCATTTTCCACATTTCTGAAGCATGACGTAATGGGGGGGTGTTATCTCTTTTGTGGAAAATCAGCCTTTTTTGCTCGAACATTAAATGCCTCCAAATGGTATTTATTTCACTTCCCGAGCCCCTGGAAGCATGAAAATCACTTTAAACATGCTAATTTTAGCTCTAACACTGATGATCCACCTACAAATGTGAACTGACGTTCAAAAATAAAACATTTGAAAACGGATCATTTTCCACATTTCTAAAGCATGACGTAATGGGGGGGTGTTAGCTCTTTCGTCGAAAATCAGCCGTTTTTGCTCGAACATTAAAATCCTCCAAATGGTATTTAATTAACTTCCCGGGGTGAAGAAACCCTTTTTGAGAACTCAGAGTGAGTAAATTGGCCATTTTCATGCACTTTTAACCATTCCATAAATCTTGTGTTTTGGGCCCCTGGAAGCATGAAAATCACGTTAAACATGCTAATTTTAGCTCTAACACTGATGATCCACCTACAAATGTGAACTGACGTTCAAAAATGAAACATTTGGAAACGGACCATTTTCCACATTTCTGAAGCATGACGTAATGGGGGGGGTGTTATCTCTTTTGTCGAAAATCAGCCATTTTTGCTCTAACATTAAATGCCTCCAAATGGTATTTAATTAACTTCCCGAGCCCCTGGAAGCATGAAAATCACTTTAAACATGCTAATTTTAGCTCTAACACTGATGATCCACCTACAAATGTGAACTGACGTTCAAAAATAAAACATTTGAAAACGGACCATTTTCCACATTTCTGAAGCATGACGTAATGGGGGGGTGTTATCTCTTTTGTCGAAAATCAGCCGTTTTTGCTCGAACATTAAATGCCTCCAAATGGTATTTAATTAACTTCCCGAGCCCCTGGAAGCATGAAAATCACTTTAAACATGCTAATTTTAGCTCTAACACTGATGATCCACCTACAAATGTGAACTGACGTTCAAAAATAAAACATTTGAAAACGGACCATTTTCCACATTTCTGAAGCATGACGTAATGGGGGGTGTTATCTCTTTTGTCGAAAATCAGCCGTTTTTGCTCGAACATTAAATGCCTCCAAATGGTATTTAATTAACTTCCCGGGGTGAAGAAACCCTTTTTGAGAACTCAGAGTGAGTAAATTGGCCATTTTCATGCACTTTTATCCATCCCATAAATCTTGTGTTTTGGGCCCCAAGAAGCATGAAAATCACTTTAAACATGCTAATTTTAGCTCTAACACTGATGATCCACCTACAAATGTGAACTGACGTTCAAAAATAAAACATTTGAAAACGGACCATTTTCCACATTTCTGAAGCATGACGTAATGGGGGGTGTTATCTCTTTTGTGGAAAATCAGCCTTTTTTGCTCGAACATTAAATGCCTCCAAATGGTATTTATTTCACTTCCCGAGCCCCTGGAAGCATGAAAATCACTTTAAACATGCTAATTTTAGCTCTAACACTGATGATCCACCTACAAATGTGAACTGACGTTCAAAAATAAAACATTTGAAAACGGACCATTTTCCACATTTCTGAAGCATGACGTAATGGGGGGGTGTTATCTCTTTTGTCGAAAATCAGCCGTTTTTGCTCGAACATTAAATGCCTCCAAATGGTATTTAATTAACTTCCCGGGGTGAAGAAACCCTTTTTGAGAACTCAGAGTGAGTAAATTGGCCATTTTCATGCACTTTTAACCATTCCATAAATCTTGTGTTTTGGGCCCCAAGAAGCATGAAAATCACTTTAAACATGCTAATTTTAGCTCTAACACTGATGATCCACCTACAAATGTGAACTGACGTTCAAAAATAAAACATTTGAAAACGGACCATTTTCCACATTTCTGAAGCATGACGTAATGGGGGGTGTTATCTCTTTTGTGGAAAATCAGCCTTTTTTGCTCGAACATTAAATGCCTCCAAATGGTATTTATTTCACTTCCCGAGCCCCTGGAAGCATGAAAATCACTTTAAACATGCTAATTTTAGCTCTAACACTGATGATCCACCTACAAATGTGAACTGACGTTCAAAAATAAAACATTTGAAAACGGACCATTTTCCACATTTCTGAAGCATGACGTAATGGGGGGGGTGTTATCTCTTTTGTCGAAAATCAGCCGTTTTTGCTCTAACATTAAATGCCTCCAAATGGTATTTAATTAACTTCCCGGGGTGAAGAAACCCTTTTTGAGAACTCAGAGTGAGTAAATTGGCCATTTTCATGCACTTTTAACCATTCCATAAATCTTGTGTTTTGGGCCCCAAGAAGCATGAAAATCACTTTAAACATGCTAATTTTAGCTCTAACACTGATGATCCACCTACAAATGTGAACTGACGTTCAAAAATAAAACATTTGAAAACGGACCATTTTCCACATTTCTGAAGCATGACGTAATGGGGGGGTGTTATCTCTTTTGTGGAAAATCAGCCTTTTTTGCTCGAACATTAAATGCCTCCAAATGGTATTTATTTCACTTCCCGAGCCCCTGGAAGCATGAAAATCACTTTAAACATGCTAATTTTAGCTCTAACACTGATGATCCACCTACAAATGTGAACTGACGTTCAAAAATAAAACATTTGAAAACGGACCATTTTCCACATTTCTGAAGCATGACGTAATGGGGGGGTGTTATCTCTTTTGTCGAAAATCAGCCGTTTTTGCTCTAACATTAAATGCCTCCAAATGGTATTTAATTAACTTCCCGAGCCCCTGGAAGCATGAAAATCACTTTAAACATGCTAATTTTAGCTCTAACACTGATGATCCACCTACAAATGTGAACTGACGTTCAAAAATAAAACATTTGAAAACGGACCATTTTCCACATTTCTGAAGCATGACGTAATGGGGGGGTGTTATCTCTTTTGTCGAAAATCAGCCGTTTTTGCTCTAACATTAAATGCCTCCAAATGGTATTTAATTATCTTCCCGGGGTGAAGAAACCCTTTTTGAGAACTCAGAGTGAGTAAATTGGCCATTTTCATGCACTTTTAACCATTCCATAAATCTTGTGTTTTGGGCCCCTGGAAGCATGAAAATCACTTTAAACATGCTAATTTTAGCTCTAACACTGATGATCCACCTACAAATGTGAAATGACGTTCAAAAATAAAACATTTGAAAACGGACCATTTTCCACATTTCTGAAGCATGACGTAATGGGGGGGTGTTATCTCTTTTGTCGAAAATCAGCCGTTTTTGCTCGAACATTAAATGCCTCCAAATGGTATTTAATTAACTTCCCGAGCCCCTGGAAGCATGAAAATCACTTAAACATGCTAATTTTAGCTCTAACACTGATGATCCACCTACAAATGTGAACTGACGTTCAAAAATAAAACATTTGAAAACGGACCATTTTCCACATTTCTGAAGCATGACGTAATGGGGGGGTGTTATCTCTTTTGTCGAAAATCAGCCGTTTTTGCTCGAACATTAAATGCCTCCAAATGGTATTTAATTAACTTCCCGGGGTGAAGAAACCCTTTTTGAGAACTCAGAGTGAGTAAATTGGCCATTTTCATGCACTTTTAACCATTCCATAAATCTTGTGTTTTGGGCCCCTGGAAGCATGAAAATCACTTTAAACATGCTAATTTTAGCTCTAACACTGATGATCCACCTACAAATGTGAACTGACGTTCAAAAATAAAACATTTGAAAACGGACCATTTTCCACATTTCTGAAGCATGACGTAATGGGGGGTGTTATCTCTTTTGTGGAAAATCAGCCTTTTTTGCTCGAACATTAAATGCCTCCAAATGGTATTTATTTCACTTCCCGAGCCCCTGGAAGCATGAAAATCACTTTAAACATGCTAATTTTAGCTCTAACACTGATGATCCACCTACAAATGTGAACTGACGTTCAAAAATAAAACATTTGAAAACGGACCATTTTCCACATTTCTGAAGCATGACGTAATGGGGGGGTGTTATCTCTTTTGTCGAAAATCAGCCGTTTTTGCTCTAACATTAAATGCCTCCAAATGGTATTTAATTAACTTCCCGGGGTGAAGAAACCCTTTTTGAGAACTCAGAGTGAGTAAATTGGCCATTTTCATGCACTTTTAACCATTCCATAAATCTTGTGTTTTGGGCCCCAAGAAGCATGAAAATCACTTTAAACATGCTAATTTTAGCTCTAACACTGATGATCCACCTACAAATGTGAACTGACGTTCAAAAATAAAACATTTGAAAACGGACCATTTTCCACATTTCTGAAGCATGACGTAATGGGGGGGTGTTATCTCTTTTGTGGAAAATCAGCCTTTTTTGCTCGAACATTAAATGCCTCCAAATGGTATTTATTTCACTTCCCGAGCCCCTGGAAGCATGAAAATCACTTTAAACATGCTAATTTTAGCTCTAACACTGATGATCCACCTACAAATGTGAACTGACGTTCAAAAATAAAACATTTGAAAACGGACCATTTTCCACATTTCTGAAGCATGACGTAATGGGGGGGTGTTATCTCTTTTGTCGAAAATCAGCCGTTTTTGCTCTAACATTAAATGCCTCCAAATGGTATTTAATTAACTTCCCGAGCCCCTGGAAGCATGAAAATCACTTTAAACATGCTAATTTTAGCTCTAACACTGATGATCCACCTACAAATGTGAACTGACGTTCAAAAATAAAACATTTGAAAACGGACCATTTTCCACATTTCTGAAGCATGACGTAATGGGGGGGTGTTATCTCTTTTGTCGAAAATCAGCCGTTTTTGCTCTAACATTAAATGCCTCCAAATGGTATTTAATTATCTTCCCGGGGTGAAGAAACCCTTTTTGAGAACTCAGAGTGAGTAAATTGGCCATTTTCATGCACTTTTAACCATTCCATAAATCTTGTGTTTTGGGCCCCTGGAAGCATGAAAATCACTTTAAACATGCTAATTTTAGCTCTAACACTGATGATCCACCTACAAATGTGAAATGACATTCAAAAATAAAACATTTGAAAACGGACCATTTTCCACATTTCTGAAGCATGACGTAATGGGGGGGTGTTATCTCTTTTGTCGAAAATCAGCCGTTTTTGCTCGAACATTAAATGCCTCCAAATGGTATTTAATTAACTTCCCGAGCCCCTGGAAGCATGAAAATCACTTAAACATGCTAATTTTAGCTCTAACACTGATGATCCACCTACAAATGTGAACTGACGTTCAAAAATAAAACATTTGAAAACGGACCATTTTCCACATTTCTGAAGCATGACGTAATGGGGGGGTGTTATCTCTTTTGTCGAAAATCAGCCGTTTTTGCTCGAACATTAAATGCCTCCAAATGGTATTTAATTAACTTCCCGGGGTGAAGAAACCCTTTTTGAGAACTCAGAGTGAGTAAATTGGCCATTTTCATGCACTTTTAACCATTCCATAAATCTTGTGTTTTGGGCCCCTGGAAGCATGAAAATCACTTTAAACATGCTAATTTTAGCTCTAACACTGATGATCCACCTACAAATGTGAACTGACGTTCAAAAATAAAACATTTGAAAACGGACCATTTTCCACATTTCTGAAGCATGACGTAATGGGGGGGTGTTATCTCTTTTGTCGAAAATCAGCCGTTTTTGCTCGAACATTAAATGCCTCCAAATGGTATTTAATTAACTTCCCGAGCCCCTGGAAGCATGAAAATCACTTTAAACATGCTAATTTTAGCTCTAACACTGATGATCCACCTACAAATGTGAACTGACGTTCAAAAATAAAACATTTGAAAACGGACCATTTTCCACATTTCTGAAGCATGACGTAATGGGGGGGTGTTATCTCTTTTGTCGAAAATCAGCCGTTTTTGCTCAAACATTAAATGCCTCCAAATGGTATTTAATTAACTTCCCGAGCCCCTGGAAGCATGAAAATCACTTTAAACATGCTAATTTTAGCTCTAACACTGATGATCCACCTACAAATGTGAACTGACGTTCAAAAATAAAACATTTGAAAACGGACCATTTTCCACATTTCTGAAGCATGACGTAATAGGGGGGTGTTATCTCTTTTGTCGAAAATCAGCCGTTTTTGCTCTAACATTAAATGCCTCCAAATGGTATTTAATTAACTTCCCGGGGTGAAGAAACCCTTTTTGAGAACTCAGAGTGAGTAAATTGGCCATTTTCATGCACTTTTAACCATTCCATAAATCTTGTGTTTTGGGCCCCAAGAAGCATGAAAATCACTTTAAACATGCTAATTTTAGCTCTAACACTGATGATCCACCTACAAATGTGAACTGACGTTCAAAAATAAAACATTTGAAAACGGACCATTTTCCACATTTCTGAAGCATGACGTAATGGGGGGGTGTTATCTCTTTTGTGGAAAATCAGCCTTTTTTGCTCGAACATTAAATGCCTCCAAATGGTATTTATTTCACTTCCCGAGCCCCTGGAAGCATGAAAATCACTTTAAACATGCTAATTTTAGCTCTAACACTGATGATCCACCTACAAATGTGAACTGACGTTCAAAAATAAAACATTTGAAAACGGACCATTTTCCACATTTCTGAAGCATGACGTAATGGGGGGGTGTTATCTCTTTTGTCGAAAATCAGCCGTTTTTGCTCGAACATTAAATGCCTCCAAATGGTATTTAATTAACTTCCCGAGCCCCTGGAAGCATGAAAATCACTTTAAACATGCTAATTTTAGCTCTAACACTGATGATCCACCTACAAATGTGAACTGACGTTCAAAAATAAAACATTTGAAAACGGACCATTTTCCACATTTCTGAAGCATGACGTAATGGGGGGGTGTTATCTCTTTTGTCGAAAATCAGCCGTTTTTGCTCTAACATTAAATGCCTCCAAATGGTATTTAATTAACTTCCCGGGGTGAAGAAACCCTTTTTGAGAACTCAGAGTGAGTAAATTGGCCATTTTCATGCACTTTTAACCATTCCATAAATCTTGTGTTTTGGGCCCCAAGAAGCATGAAAATCACTTTAAACATGCTAATTTTAGCTCTAACACTGATGATCCACCTACAAATGTGAACTGACGTTCAAAAATAAAACATTTGAAAACGGACCATTTTCCACATTTCTGAAGCATGACGTAATGGGGGGGTGTTATCTCTTTTGTGGAAAATCAGCCTTTTTTGCTCGAACATTAAATGCCTCCAAATGGTATTTATTTCACTTCCCGAGCCCCTGGAAGCATGAAAATCACTTTAAACATGCTAATTTTAGCTCTAACACTGATGATCCACCTACAAATGTGAACTGACGTTCAAAAATAAAACATTTGAAAATGGACCATTTTCCACATTTCTGAAGCATGACGTAATGGGGGGGTGTTATCTCTTTTGTCGAAAATCAGCCGTTTTTGCTCTAACATTAAATGCCTCCAAATGGTATTTAATTAACTTCCCGAGCCCCTGGAAGCATGAAAATCACTTTAAACATGCTAATTTTAGCTCTAACACTGATGATCCACCTACAAATGTGAACTGACGTTCAAAAATAAAACATTTGAAAACGGACCATTTTCCACATTTCTGAAGCATGACGTAATGGGGGGGTGTTATCTCTTTTGTCGAAAATCAGCCGTTTTTGCTCTAACATTAAATGCCTCCAAATGGTATTTAATTAACTTCCCGGGGTGAAGAAACCCTTTTTGAGAACTCAGAGTGAGTAAATTGGCCATTTTCATGCACTTTTAACCATTCCATAAATCTTGTGTTTTGGGCCCCTGGAAGCATGAAAATCACTTTAAACATGCTAATTTTAGCTCTAACACTGATGATCCACCTACAAATGTGAACTGACGTTCAAAAATAAAACATTTGAAAACGGACCATTTTCCACATTTCTGAAGCATGACGTAATGGGGGGGTGTTATCTCTTTTGTCGAAAATCAGCCGTTTTTGCTCGAACATTAAATGCCTCCAAATGGTATTTAATTAACTTCCCGAGCCCCTGGAAGCATGAAAATCACTTTAAACATGCTAATTTTAGCTCTAACACTGATGATCCACCTACAAATGTGAACTGACGTTCAAAAATAAAACATTTGAAAACGGACCATTTTCCACATTTCTGAAGCATGACGTAATGGGGGGGTGTTATCTCTTTTGTCGAAAATCAACCGTTTTTGCTCGAACATTAAATGCCTCCAAATGGTATTTAATTAACTTCCCGGGGTGAAGAAACCCTTTTTGAGAACTCAGAGTGAGTAAATTGGCCATTTTCATGCACTTTTAACCATTCCATAAATCTTGTGTTTTGGGCCCCTGGAAGCATGAAAATCACTTTAAACATGCTAATTTTAGCTCTAACACTGATGATCCACCTACAAATGTGAACTGACGTTCAAAAATAAAACATTTGAAAACGGACCATTTTCCACATTTCTGAAGCATGACGTAATGGGGGGGTGTTATCTCTTTTGTCGAAAATCAGCCGTTTTTGCTCGAACATTAAATGCCTCCAAATGGTATTTAATTAACTTCCCGAGCCCCTGGAAGCATGAAAATCACTTTAAACATGCTAATTTTAGCTCTAACACTGATGATCCACCTACAAATGTGAACTGACGTTCAAAAATAAAACATTTGAAAACGGACCATTTTCCACATTTCTAAAGCATGACGTAATGGGGGGGTGTTAGCTCTTTCGTCGAAAATCAGCCGTTTTTGCTCGAACATTAAAATCCTCCAAATGGTATTTAATTAACTTCCCGGGGTGAAGAAACCCTTTTTGAGAACTCAGAGTGAGTAAATTGGCCATTTTCATGCACTTTTAACCATTCCATAAATCTTGTGTTTTGGGCCCCTGGAAGCATGAAAATCACTTTAAACATGCTAATTTTAGCTCTAACATTGATGATCCACCTACAAATGTGAACTGACGTTCAAAAATGAAACATTTGAAAACGGACCATTTTCCACATTTCTGAAGCATGACGTAATGGGGGGGTGTTATCTCTTTTGTCGAAAATCAGCCGTTTTTGCTCGAATATTAAATGCCTCCAAATGGTATTTAATTAACTTCCCGAGCCCCTGGAAGCATGAACATCACTTTAAACATGCTAATTTTAGCTCTAACACTGATGATCCACCTACAAATGTGAACTGACGTTCAAAAATAAAACATTTGAAAACGGACCATTTTCCACATTTCTAAAGCATGACGTAATGGGGGGTGTTAGCTCTTTCGTCGAAAATCAGCCGTTTTTGCTCGAACATTAAAATCCTCCAAATGGTATTTAATTAACTTCCCGGGGTGAAGAAACCCTTTTTGAGAACTCAGAGTGAGTAAATTGGCCATTTTCATGCACTTTTAACCAGTCCATAAATCTTGTGTTTTGGGCCCCTGGAAGCATGAAAATCACTTTAAACATGCTAATTTTAGCTCTAACACTGATGATCCACCTACAAATGTGAACTGACGTTCAAAAATAAAACATTTGAAAACGGACCATTTTCCACATTTCTGAAGCATGACGTAATGGGGGGGTGTTATCTCTTTTGTAGAAAATCAGCCGTTTTTGCTCGAACATTAAATGCCTTCAAATGGTATTTAATTAACTTCCCGAGCCCCTGGAAGCATGAAAATCACTTTAAACATGCTAATTTTAGCTCTAACACTGATGATCCACCTACAAATGTGAACTGACGTTCAAAAATAAAACATTTGAAAACGGACCATTTTCCACATTTCTGAAGCATGACGTAATGGGGGGGTGTTATCTCTTTTGTCGAAAATCAGCCGTTTTTGCTCTAACATTAAATGCCTCCAAATGGTATTTAATTAACTTCCCGGGGTGAAGAAACCCTTTTTGAGAACTCAGAGTGAGTAAATTGGCCATTTTCATGCACTTTTAACCATTCCATAAATCTTGTGTTTTGGGCCCCAAGAAGCATGAAAATCACTTTAAACATGCTAATTTTAGCTCTAACACTGATGATCCACCTACAAATGTGAACTGACGTTCAAAAATAAAACATTTGAAAACGGACCATTTTCCACATTTCTGAAGCATGACGTAATGGGGGGGTGTTATCTCTTTTGTGGAAAATCAGCCTTTTTTGCTCGAACATTAAATGCCTCCAAATGGTATTTATTTCACTTCCCGAGCCCCTGGAAGCATGAAAATCACTTTAAACATGCTAATTTTAGCTCTAACACTGATGATCCACCTACAAATGTGAACTGACGTTCAAAAATAAAACATTTGAAAATGGACCATTTTCCACATTTCTGAAGCATGACGTAATGGGGGGGTGTTATCTCTTTTGTCGAAAATCAGCCGTTTTTGCTCTAACATTAAATGCCTCCAAATGGTATTTAATTAACTTCCCGAGCCCCTGGAAGCATGAAAATCACTTTAAACATGCTAATTTTAGCTCTAACACTGATGATCCACCTACAAATGTGAACTGACGTTCAAAAATAAAACATTTGAAAACGGACCATTTTCCACATTTCTGAAGCATGACGTAATGGGGGGGTGTTATCTCTTTTGTCGAAAATCAGCCGTTTTTGCTCTAACATTAAATGCCTCCAAATGGTATTTAATTAACTTCCCGGGGTGAAGAAACCCTTTTTGAGAACTCAGAGTGAGTAAATTGGCCATTTTCATGCACTTTTAACCATTCCATAAATCTTGTGTTTTGGGCCCCTGGAAGCATGAAAATCACTTTAAACATGCTAATTTTAGCTCTAACACTGATGATCCACCTACAAATGTGAACTGACGTTCAAAAATAAAACATTTGAAAACGGACCATTTTCCACATTTCTGAAGCATGACGTAATGGGGGGGTGTTATCTCTTTTGTCGAAAATCAGCCGTTTTTGCTCGAACATTAAATGCCTCCAAATGGTATTTAATTAACTTCCCGAGCCCCTGGAAGCATGAAAATCACTTTAAACATGCTAATTTTAGCTCTAACACTGATGATCCACCTACAAATGTGAACTGACGTTCAAAAATAAAACATTTGAAAACGGACCATTTTCCACATTTCTGAAGCATGACGTAATGGGGGGGTGTTATCTCTTTTGTCGAAAATCAACCGTTTTTGCTCGAACATTAAATGCCTCCAAATGGTATTTAATTAACTTCCCGGGGTGAAGAAACCCTTTTTGAGAACTCAGAGTGAGTAAATTGGCCATTTTCATGCACTTTTAACCATTCCATAAATCTTGTGTTTTGGGCCCCTGGAAGCATGAAAATCACTTTAAACATGCTAATTTTAGCTCTAACACTGATGATCCACCTACAAATGTGAACTGACGTTCAAAAATAAAACATTTGAAAACGGACCATTTTCCACATTTCTGAAGCATGACGTAATGGGGGGGTGTTAGCTCTTTCGTCGAAAATCAGCCGTTTTTGCTCGAACATTAAAATCCTCCAAATGGTATTTAATTAACTTCCCGGGGTGAAGAAACCCTTTTTGAGAACTCAGAGTGAGTAAATTGGCCATTTTCATGCACTTTTAACCATTCCATAAATCTTGTGTTTTGGGCCCCTGGAAGCATGAAAATCACTTTAAACATGCTAATTTTAGCTCTAACATTGATGATCCACCTACAAATGTGAACTGACGTTCAAAAATGAAACATTTGAAAACGGACCATTTTCCACATTTCTGAAGCATGACGTAATGGGGGGGTGTTATCTCTTTTGTCGAAAATCAGCCGTTTTTGCTCGAATATTAAATGCCTCCAAATGGTATTTAATTAACTTCCCGAGCCCCTGGAAGCATGAACATCACTTTAAACATGCTAATTTTAGCTCTAACACTGATGATCCACCTACAAATGTGAACTGACGTTCAAAAATAAAACATTTGAAAACGGACCATTTTCCACATTTCTAAAGCATGACGTAATGGGGGGTGTTAGCTCTTTCGTCGAAAATCAGCCGTTTTTGCTCGAACATTAAAATCCTCCAAATGGTATTTAATTAACTTCCCGGGGTGAAGAAACCCTTTTTGAGAACTCAGAGTGAGTAAATTGGCCATTTTCATGCACTTTTAACCAGTCCATAAATCTTGTGTTTTGGGCCCCTGGAAGCATGAAAATCACTTTAAACATGCTAATTTTAGCTCTAACACTGATGATCCACCTACAAATGTGAACTGACGTTCAAAAATAAAACATTTGAAAACGGACCATTTTCCACATTTCTGAAGCATGACGTAATGGGGGGGGTGTTATCTCTTTTGTCGAAAATCAGCCGTTTTTGCTCGAACATTAAATGCCTCCAAATGGTATTTAATTAACTTCCCGAGCCCCTGGAAGCATGAAAATCACTTTAAACATGCTAATTTTAGCTCTAACACTGATGATCCACCTACAAATGTGAACTGACGTTCAAAAATAAAACATTTGAAAACGGACCATTTTCCACATTTCTGAAGCATGACGTAATGGGGGGGTGTTATCTCTTTTGTCGAAAATCAGCCGTTTTTGCTCGAACATTAAAATCCTCCAAATGGTATTTAATTAACTTCCCGAGCCCCTGGAAGCATGAAAATCACTTTAAACATGCTAATTTTAGCTCTAACACTGATGATCCACCTACAAATGTGAACTGACGTTCAAAAATAAAACATTTGAAAACGGATCATTTTCCACATTTCTGAAGCATGACGTAATGGGGGGGTGTTATCTCTTTTGTGGAAAATCAGCCTTTTTTGCTCGAACATTAAATGCCTCCAAATGGTATTTAATTAACTTTCCGAGCCCCTGGAAGCATGAAAATCACTTTAAACATGCTAATTTTAGCTCTAACACTGATGATCCACCTACAAATGTGAACTGACGTTCAAAAATGAAACATTTGAAAACGGACCATTTTCCACATTTCTGAAGCATGACGTAATGGGGGGTTTTATCTCTTTTGTGGAAAATCAGCCTTTTTTGCTCGAACATTAAATGCCTCCAAATGGTATTTATTTCACTTCCCGAGCCCCTGGAAGCATGAAAATCACTTTAAACATGCTAATTTTAGCTCTAACACTGATGATCCACCTACAAATGTGAACTGACGTTCAAAAATAAAACATTTGAAAACGGACCATTTTCCACATTTCTGAAGCATGACGTAATGGGGGGGTGTTATCTCTTTTGTCGAAAATCAGCCGTTTTTGCTCGAACATTAAATGCCTCCAAATGGTATTTAATTAACTTCCCGAGCCCCTGGAAGCATGAAAATCACTTTAAACATGCTAATTTTAGCTCTAACACTGATGATCCACTTACAAATGTGAACTGACGTTCAAAAATGAAACATTTGAAAACGGACCATTTTCCACATTTCTGAAGCATGACGTAATGGGGGGGTGTTATCTCTTTTGTGGAAAATCAGCCTTTTTTGCTCGAACATTAAATGCCTCCAAATGGTATTTATTTCACTTCCCGAGCCCCTGGAAGCATGAAAATCACTTTAAACATGCTAATTTTAGCTCTAACACTGATGATCCACCTACAAATGTGAACTGACGTTCAAAAATAAAACATTTGAAAACGGACCATTTTCCACATTTCTGAAGCATGACGTAATGGGGGGGTGTTATCTCTTTTGTCGAAAATCAGCCGTTTTTGCTCGAAAATTAAATGCCTCCAAATGGTATTTAATTAACTTCCCGGGGTGAAGAAACCCTTTTTGAGAACTCAGAGTGAGTAAATTGGCCATTTTCATGCACTTTTAACCATTCCATAAATCTTGTGTTTTGGGCCCCTGGAAGCATGAAAATCACTTTAAACATGCTAATTTTAGCTCTAACACTGATGATCCACCTACAAATGTGAACTGACGTTCAAAAATAAAACATTTGAAAACGGACCATTTTCCACATTTCTGAAGCATGACGTAATGGGGGGGTGTTATCTCTTTTGTCGAAAATCAGCTGTTTTTGCTCGAACATTAAATGCCTCCAAATGGTATTTAATTAACTTCCCGAGCCCCTGGAAGCATGAAAATCACTTTAAACATGCTAATTTTAGCTCTAACACTGATGATCCACCTACAAATGTGAACTGACATTCAAAAATAAAACATTTGAAAACGGACCATTTTCCACATTTCTGAAGCATGACGTAATGGCGGGGTGTTATCTCTTTTGTCGAAAATCAGCCGTTTTTGCTCGAACATTAAATGCCTCCAAATGGTATTTAATTAACTTCCCGAGCCCCTGGAAGCATGAAAATCACTTTAAACATGCTAATTTTAGCTCTAACACTGATGATCCACCTACAAATGTGAACTGACGTTCAAAAATAAAACATTTGAAAACGGACCATTTTCCACATTTCTGAAGCATGATGTAATGGGGGGGTGTTATCTCTTTTGTCGAAAATCAGCCGTTTTTGCTCTAACATTAAATGCCTCCAAATGGTATTTAATTAACTTCCCAGGGTGAAGAAACCCTTTTTGAGAACTCAGAGTGAGTAAATTGGCCATTTTCATGCACTTTTAACCATTCCATAAATCTTGTGTTTTGGGCCCCTGGAAGCATGAAAATCACTTTAAACATGCTAATTTTAGCTCTAACACTGATGATCCACCTACAAATGTGAACTGACGTTCAAAAATAAAACATTTGAAAACGGACCATTTTCCACATTTCTGAAGCATGACGTAATGGGGGGGGTGTTATCTCTTTTGTCGAAAATCAGCCGTTTTTGCTCGAACATTAAATGCCTCCAAATGGTATTTAATTAACTTCCCGAGCCCCTGGAAGCATGAAAATCACTTTAAACATGCTAATTTTAGCTCTAACACTGATGATCCACCTACAAATGTGAACTGACGTTCAAAAATAAACATTTGAAAACGGACCATTTTCCACATTTCTGAAGCATGACGTAATGGGGGGATGTTATCTCTTTTGTCGAAAATCAGCCGTTTTTGCTCGAACATTAAATGCCTCCAAATGGTATTTAATTAACTTCCCGGGGTGAAGAAACCCTTTTTGAGAACTCAGAGTGAGTAAATTGGCCATTTTCATGCACTTTTAACCATTCCATAAATCTTGTGTTTTGGGCCCCTGGAAGCATGAAAATCACTTTAAACATGCTAATTTTAGCTCTAACACTGATGATCCACCTACAAATGTGAACTGACGTTCAAAAATAAAACATTTGAAAACGGACCATTTTCCACATTTCTGAAGCATGACGTAATGGGGGGGTGTTATCTCTTTTGTCGAAAATCAGCCGTTTTTGCTCGAACATTAAATGCCTCCAAATGGTATTTAATTAACTTCCCGGGGTGAAGAAACCCTTTTTGAGAACTCAGAGTGAGTAAATTGGCCATTTTCATGCACTTTTAACCATTCCATAAATCTTGTGTTTTGGGCCCCTGGAAGCATGAAAATCACTTTAAACATGCTAATTTTAGCTCTAACACTGATGATCCACCTACAAATGTGAACTGACGTTCAAAAATAAAACATTTGAAAACGGACCATTTTCCACATTTCTGAAGCATGACGTAATGGGGGGGTGTTATCTCTTTTGTCGAAAATCAGCCGTTTTTGCTCGAACATTAAATGCCTCCAAATGGTATTTAATTAACTTCCCGGGGTGAAGAAACCCTTTTTGAGAACTCAGAGTGAGTAAATTGGCCATTTTCATGCACTTTTAACCATTCCATAAATCTTGTGTTTTGGGCCCCTGGAAGCATGAAAATCACTTTAAACATGCTAATTTTAGCTCTAACACTGATGATCCACCTACAAATGTGAACTGACGTTCAAAAATAAAACATTTGAAAACGGACCATTTTCCACATTTCTGAAGCATGACGTAATGGGGGGGTGTTATCTCTTTTGTCGAAAATCAGCCGTTTTTGCTCTAACATTAAATGCCTCCAAATGGTATTTAATTAACTTCCCGGGGTGAAGAAACCCTTTTTGAGAACTCAGAGTGAGTAAATTGGCCATTTTCATGCACTTTTAACCATTCCATAAATCTTGTGTTTTGGGCCCCAAGAAGCATGAAAATCACTTTAAACATGCTAATTTTAGCTCTAACACTGATGATCCACCTACAAATGTGAACTGACGTTCAAAAATAAAACATTTGAAAACGGACCATTTTCCACATTTCTGAAGCATGACGTAATGGGGGGGTGTTATCTCTTTTGTCGAAAATCAGCCGTTTTTGCTCTAACATTAAATGCCTCCAAATGGTATTTAATTAACTTCCCGGGGTGAAGAAACCCTTTTTGAGAACTCAGAGTGAGTAAATTGGCCATTTTCATGCACTTTTAACCATTCCATAAATCTTGTGTTTTGGGCCCCAAGAAGCATGAAAATCACTTTAAACATGCTAATTTTAGCTCTAACACTGATGATCCACCTACAAATGTGAACTGGCGTTCAAAAATAAAACATTTGAAAACGGACCATTTTCCACATTTCTGAAGCATGACGTAATGGGGGGGTGTTATCTCTTTTGTCGAAAATCTGCCGTTTTTGCTCTAACATTAAATGCCTCCAAATGGTATTTAATTAACTTCCCGGGGTGAAGAAACCCTTTTTGAGAACTCAGAGTGAGTAAATTGGCCATTTTCATGCACTTTTAACCATTCCATAAATCTTGTGTTTTGGGCCCCTGGATGCATGAAAATCACTTTAAACATGCTAATTTTAGCTCTAACACTGATGATCCACCTACAAATGTGAACTGACGTTCAAAAATAAAACATTTGAAAACGGACCATTTTCCACATTTCTGAAGCATGACGTAATGGGGGGGTGTTATCTCTTTTGTCGAAAATCAGCCGTTTTTGCTCGAACATTAAATGCCTCCAAATGGTATTTAATTAACTTCCCGGGGTGAAGAAACCCTTTTTGAGAACTCAGAGTGAGTAAATTGGCCATTTTCATGCACTTTTAACCATTCCATAAATCTTGTGTTTTGGGCCCCTGGAAGCATGAAAATCACTTTAAACATGCTAATTTTAGCTCTAACACTGATGATCCACCTACAAATGTGAACTGACGTTCAAAAATAAAACATTTGAAAACGGACCATTTTCGACATTTCTGAAGCATGACGTAATGGGGGGGTGTTATCTCTTTTGTCGAAAATCAGCCGTTTTTGCTCTAACATTAAATGCCTCCAAATGGTATTTAATTAACTTCCCGGGGTGAAGAAACCCTTTTTGAGAACTCAGAGTGAGTAAATTGGCCATTTTCATGCACTTTTAACCATTCCATAAATCTTGTGTTTTGGGCCCCTGGAAGCATGAAAATCACTTTAAACATGCTAATTTTAGCTCTAACACTGATGATCCACCTACAAATGTGAACTGACGTTCAAAAATAAAACAATTGAAAACGGACCATTTTCCACATTTCTGAAGCATGACGTAATGGGGGGGTGTTATCTCTTTTGTCGAAAATCAGCCGTTTTTGCTCGAACATTAAATGCCTCCAAATGGTATTTAATTAACTTCCCGGGGTGAAGAAACCCTTTTTGAGAACTCAGAGTGAGTAAATTGGCCATTTTCATGCACTTTTAACCATTCCATAAATCTTGTGTTTTGGGCCCCTGGAAGCATGAAAATCACTTTAAACATGCTAATTTTAGCTCTAACACTGATGATCCACCTACAAATGTGAACTGACGTTCAAAAATAAAACATTTGAAAACGGACCATTTTCCATATTTCTGAAGCAAGACGTAATGGGGGGGTGTTATCTCTTTTGTCGAAAATCAGCCGTTTTTGCTCGAACATTAAATGCCTCCAAATGGTATTTAATTAACTTCCCGAGCCCCTGGAAGCATGAAAATCACTTTAAACATGCTAATTTTAGCTCTAACACTGATGATCCACCTACAAATGTGAACTGACGTTCAAAAATAAAACATTTGAAAACGGACCATTTTCCACATTTCTGAAGCATGACGTAATGGGGGGGTGTTATCTCTTTTGTCGAAAATCAGCCGTTTTTGCTCGAACATTAAATGCCTCCAAATGGTATTTAATTAACTTCCCGAGCCCCTGGAAGCATGAAAATCACTTTAAACATGCTAATTTTAGCTCTAACACTGATGATCCACCTACAAATGTGAACTGACGTTCAAAAATAAAACATTTGAAAACGGACCATTTTCCACATTTCTGAAGCATGACGTAATGGGGGGGTGTTATCTCTTTTGTCGAAAATCAGCCGTTTTTGCTCTAACATTAAATGCCTCCAAATGGTATTTAATTAACTTCCCGGGGTGAAGAAACCCTTTTTGAGAACTCAGAGTGAGTAAATTGGCCATTTTCATGCACTTTTAACCATTCCATAAATCTTGTGTTTTGGGCCCCTGGAAGCATGAAAATCACTTTAAACATGCTAATTTTAGCTCTAACACTGATGATCCACCTACAAATGTGAACTGACGTTCAAAAATAAAACATTTGAAAACGGACCATTTTCCACATTTCTGAAGCATGACGTAATGGGGGGGTGTTATCTCTTTTGTCGAAAATCAGCCGTTTTTGCTCGAACATTAAATGCCTCCAAATGGTATTTAATTAACTTCCCGAGCCCCTGGAAGCATGAAAATCACTTTAAACATGCTAATTTTAGCTCTAACACTGATGATCCACCTACAAATGTGAACTGACGTTCAAAAATAAACATTTGAAAACGGACCATTTTCCACATTTCTGAAGCATGACGTAATGGGGGGATGTTATCTCTTTTGTCGAAAATCAGCCGTTTTTGCTCGAACATTAAATGCCTCCAAATGGTATTTAATTAACTTCCCGGGGTGAAGAAACCCTTTTTGAGAACTCAGAGTGAGTAAATTGGCCATTTTCATGCACTTTTAACCATTCCATAAATCTTGTGTTTTGGGCCCCTGGAAGCATGAAAATCACTTTAAACATGCTAATTTTAGCTCTAACACTGATGATCCACCTACAAATGTGAACTGACGTTCAAAAATAAAACATTTGAAAACGGACCATTTTCCACATTTCTGAAGCATGACGTAATGGGGGGGTGTTATCTCTTTTGTCGAAAATCAGCCGTTTTTGCTCAAACATTAAATGCCTCCAAATGGTATTTAATTAACTTTTCGGGGTGAAGAAACCCTTTTTGAGAACTCAGAGTGAGTAAATTGGCCATTTTCATGCACTTTTAACCATTCCATAAATCTTGTGTTTTGGGCCCCTGGAAGCATGAAAATCACTTTAAACATGCTAATTTTAGCTCTAACACTGATGATCCACCTACAAATGTGAACTGACGTTCAAAAATAAAACATTTGAAAACGGACCATTTTCCACATTTCTGAAGCATGACATAATGGGGGGGTGTTATCTCTTTTGTCGAAAATCAGCCGTTTTTGCTCGAACATTAAATGCCTCCAAATGGTATTTAATTAACTTCCCGGGGTGAAGAAACCCTTTTTGAGAACTCAGAGTGAGTAAATTGGCCATTTTCATGCACTTTTAACCATTCCATAAATCTTGTGTTTTGGGCCCCTGGAAGCATGAAAATCACTTTAAACATGCTAATTTTAGCTCTAACACTGATGATCCACCTACAAATGTGAACTGACGTTCAAAAATAAAACATTTGAAAACGGACCATTTTCCACATTTCTGAAGCATGACGTAATGGGGGGGTGTTATCTCTTTTGTCGAAAATCAGCTGTTTTTGCTCTAACATTAAATGCCTCCAAATGGTATTTAATTAACTTCCCGGGGTGAAGAAACCCTTTTTGAGAACTCAGAGTGAGTAAATTGGCCATTTTCATGCACTTTTAACCATTCCATAAATCTTGGGTTTTGGGCCCCAAGAAGCATGAAAATCACTTTAAACATGCTAATTTTAGCTCTAACACTGATGATCCACCTACAAATGTGAACTGACGTTCAAAAATAAAACATTTGAAAACGGACCATTTTCCACATTTCTGAAGCATGACGTAATGGGGGGTGTTATCTCTTTTGTCGAAAATCAGCCGTTTTTGCTCTAACATTAAATGCCTCCAAATGGTATTTAATTAACTTCCCGGGGTGAAGAAACCCTTTTTGAGAACTCAGAGTGAGTAAATTGGCCATTTTCATGCACTTTTAACCATTCCATAAATCTTGTGTTTTGGGCCCCAAGAAGCATGAAAATCACTTTAAACATGCTAATTTTAGCTCTAACACTGATGATCCACCTACAAATGTGAACTGACGTTCAAAAATAAAACATTTGAAAACGGACCATTTTCCACATTTCTGAAGCATGACGTAATGGGGGGGTGTTATCTCTTTTGTCGAAAATCAGCCGTTTTTGCTCTAACATTAAATGCCTCCAAATGGTATTTAATTAACTTCCCGGGGTGAAGAAACCCTTTTTGAGAACTCAGAGTGAGTAAATTGGCCATTTTCATGCACTTTTAACCATTCCATAAATCTTGTGTTTTGGGCCCCTGGAAGCATGAAAATCACTTTAAACATGCTAATTTTAGCTCTAACACTGATGATCCACCTACAAATGTGAACTGACGTTCAAAAATAAAACATTTGAAAACGGACCATTTTCCACATTTCTGAAGCATGACGTAATGGGGGGGGGTGTTATCTCTTTTGTCGAAAATCAGCCGTTTTTGCTCGAACATTGAATGCCTCCAAATGGTATTTAATTAACTTCCCGAGCCCCTGGAAGCATGAAAATCACTTTAAACATGCTAATTTTAGCTCTAACACTGATGATCCACCTACAAATGTGAACTGACGTTCAAAAATAAAACATTTGAAAACGGACCATTTTCCACATTTCTGAAGCATGACGTAATGGGGGGGGTGTTATCTCTTTTGTCGAAAATCAGCCGTTTTTGCTCGAACATTAAATGCCTCCAAATGGTATTTAATTAACTTCCCGAGCCCCTGGAAGCATGAAAATCACTTTAAACATGCTAATTTTAGCTCTAACACTGATGATCCACCTACAAATGTGAACTGACGTTCAAAAATAAAACATTTGAAAACGGACCATTTTCCACATTTCTGAAGCATGACGTAATGGGGGGGTGTTATCTCTTTTGTCGAAAATCAGCCGTTTTTGCTCTAACATTAAATGCCTCCAAATGGTATTTAATTAACTTCCCGGGGTGAAGAAACCCTTTTTGAGAACTCAGAGTGAGTAAATTGGCCATTTTCATGCACTTTTAACCATTCCATAAATCTTGTGTTTTGGGCCCCTGGAAGCATGAAAATCACTTTAAACATGCTAATTTTAGCTCTAACACTGATGATCCACCTACAAATGTGAACTGACGTTCAAAAATAAAACATTTGAAAACGGACCATTTTCCACATTTCTGAAGCATGACGTAATGGGGGGGTGTTATCTCTTTTGTCGAAAATCAGCCGTTTTTGCTCGAACATTAAATGCCTCCAAATGGTATTTAATTAACTTCCCGAGCCCCTGGAAGCATGAAAATCACTTTAAACATGCTAATTTTAGCTCTAACACTGATGATCCACCTACAAATGTGAACTGACGTTCAAAAATAAACATTTGAAAACGGACCATTTTCCACATTTCTGAAGCATGACGTAATGGGGGGATGTTATCTCTTTTGTCGAAAATCAGCCGTTTTTGCTCGAACATTAAATGCCTCCATATGGTATTTAATTAACTTCCCGGGGTGAAGAAACCCTTTTTGAGAACTCAGAGTGAGTAAATTGGCCATTTTCATGCACTTTTAACCATTCCATAAATCTTGTGTTTTGGGCCCCTGGAAGCATGAAAATCACTTTAAACATGCAAATTTTAGCTCTAACACTGATGATCCACCTACAAATGTGAACTGACGTTCAAAAATAAAACATTTGAAAACGGACCATTTTCCACATTTCTGAAGCATGACGTAATGGGGGGGTGTTATCTCTTTTGTCGAAAATCAGCCGTTTTTGCTCGAACATTAAATGCCTCCAAATGGTATTTAATTAACTTCCCGGGGTGAAGAAACCCTTTTTGAGAACTCAGAGTGAGTAAATTGGCCATTTTCATGCACTTTTAACCATTCCATAAATCTTGTGTTTTGGGCCCCTGGAAGCATGAAAATCACTTTAAACATGCTAATTTTAGCTCTAACACTGATGATCCACCTACAAATGTGAACTGACGTTCAAAAATAAAACATTTGAAAACGGACCATTTTCCACATTTCTGAAGCAAGACGTAATGGGGGGGTGTTATCTCTTTTGTCGAAAATCAGCCGTTTTTGCTCGAACATTAAATGCCTCCAAATGGTATTTAATTAACTTCCCGAGCCCCTGGAAGCATGAAAATCACTTTAAACATGCTAATTTTAGCTCTAACACTGATGATCCACCTACAAATGTGAACTGACGTTCAAAAATAAAACATTTGAAAACGGACCATTTTCCACATTTCTGAAGCATGACGTAATGGGGGGGTGTTATCTCTTTTGTCGAAAATCAGCCGTTTTTGCTCGAACATTAAATGCCTCCAAATGGTATTTAATTAACTTCCCGAGCCCCTGGAAGCATGAAAATCACTTTAAACATGCTAATTTTAGCTCTAACACTGATGATCCACCTACAAATTTGAACTGACGTTCAAAAATAAAACATTTGAAAACGGACCATTTTCCACATTTCTGAAGCATGACGTAATGGGGGGGTGTTATCTCTTTTGTCGAAAATCAGCCGTTTTTGCTCTAACATTAAATGCCTCCAAATGGTATTTAATTAACTTCCCGGGGTGAAGAAACCCTTTTTGAGAACTCAGAGTGAGTAAATTGGCCATTTTCATGCACTTTTAACCATTCCATAAATCTTGTGTTTTGGGCCCCTGGAAGCATGAAAATCACTTTAAACATGCTAATTTTAGCTCTAACACTGATGATCCACCTACAAATGTGAACTGACGTTCAAAAATAAAACATTTGAAAACGGACCATTTTCCACATTTCTGAAGCATGACGTAATGGGGGGGTGTTATCTCTTTTGTCGAAAATCAGCCGTTTTTGCTCAAACATTAAATGCCTCCAAATGGTATTTAATTAACTTCCCGGGGTGAAGAAACCCTTTTTGAGAACTCAGAGTGAGTAAATTGGCCATTTTCATGCACTTTTAACCATTCCATAAATCTTGTGTTTTGGGCCCCTGGAAGCATGAAAATCACTTTAAACATGCTAATTTTAGCTCTAACACTGATGATCCACCTACAAATGTGAACTGACGTTCAAAAATAAAACATTTGAAAACGGACCATTTTCCACATTTCTGAAGCATGACATAATGGGGGGGTGTTATCTCTTTTGTCGAAAATCAGCCGTTTTTGCTCGAACATTAAATGCCTCCAAATGGTATTTAATTAACTTCCCGGGGTGAAGAAACCCTTTTTGAGAACTCAGAGTGAGTAAATTGGCATTTTCATGCACTTTTAACCATTCCATAAATCTTGTGTTTTGGGCCCCTGGAAGCATGAAAATCACTTTAAACATGCTAATTTTAGCTCTAACACTGATGATCCACCTACAAATGTGAACTGACGTTCAAAAATAAAACATTTGAAAACGGACCATTTTCCACATTTCTGAAGCATGACGTAATGGGGGGGTGTTATCTCTTTTGTCGAAAATCAGCTGTTTTTGCTCTAACATTAAATGCCTCCAAATGGTATTTAATTAACTTCCCGGGGTGAAGAAACCCTTTTTGAGAACTCAGAGTGAGTAAATTGGCCATTTTCATGCACTTTTAACCATTCCATAAATCTTGTGTTTTGGGCCCCAAGAAGCATGAAAATCACTTTAAACATGCTAATTTTAGCTCTAACACTGATGATCCACCTACAAATGTGAACTGACGTTCAAAAATAAAACATTTGAAAACGGACCATTTTCCACATTTCTGAAGCATGACGTAATGGGGGGTGTTATCTCTTTTGTCGAAAATCAGCCGTTTTTGCTCTAACATTAAATGCCTCCAAATGGTATTTAATTAACTTCCTGGGGTGAAGAAACCCTTTTTGAGAACTCAGAGTGAGTAAATTGGCCATTTTCATGCACTTTTAACCATTCCATAAATCTTGTGTTTTGGGCCCCTGGAAGCATGAAAATCACTTTAAACATGCTAATTTTAGCTCTAACACTGATGATCCACCTACAAATGTGAACTGACGTTCAAAAATAAAACATTTGAAAACGGACCATTTTCCACATTTCTGAAGCATGACGTAATGGGGGGGTGTTATCTCTTTTGTCGAAAATCAGCCGTTTTTTCTCGAACATTAAATGCCTCCAAATGGTATTTAATTAACTTCCCGAGCCCCTGGAAGCATGAAAATCACTTTAAACATGCTAATTTTAGCTCTAACACTGATGATCCACCTACAAATGTGAACTGACGTTCAAAATAAAACATTTGAAAACGGACCATTTTCCACATTTCTGAAGCATGACGTAATGGGGGGGTGTTATCTCTTTTGTCGAAAATCAGCCGTTTTTGCTCTAACATTAAATGCCTCCAAATGGTATTTAATTAACTTCCCGGGGTGAAGAAACCCTTTTTGAGAACTCAGAGTGAGTAAATTGGCCATTTTCATGCACTTTTAACCATTCCATAAATCTTGTGTTTTGGGCCCCTGGAAGCATGAAAATCACTTTAAACATGCTAATTTTAGCTCTAACACTGATGATCCACCTACAAATGTAAACTGACGTTCAAAAATAAAACATTTTGAAAACGGACCATTTTCCACATTTCTGAAGCATGACGTAATGGGGGGGTGTTATCTCTTTTGTCGAAAATCAGCCGTTTTTGCTCGAACATTAAATGCCTCCAAATGGTATTTAATTAACTTCCCGAGCCCCTGGAAGCATGAAAATCACTTTAAACATGCTAATTTTAGCTCTAACACTGATGATCCACCTACAAATGTGAACTGACGTTCAAAAATAAACATTTGAAAACGGACCATTTTCCACATTTCTGAAGCATGACGTAATGGGGGGATGTTATCTCTTTTGTCGAAAATCAGCCGTTTTTGCTCGAACATTAAATGCCTCCAAATGGTATTTAATTAACTTCCCGGGGTGAAGAAACCCTTTTTGAGAACTCAGAGTGAGTAAATTGGCCATTTTCATGCACTTTTAACCATTCCATAAATCTTGTGTTTTGGGCCCCTGGAAGCATGAAAATCACTTTAAACATGCAAATTTTAGCTCTAACACTGATGATCCACCTACAAATGTGAACTGACGTTCAAAAATAAAACATTTGAAAACGGACCATTTTCCACATTTCTGAAGCATGACGTAATGGGGGGGGTGTTATCTCTTTTGTCGAAAATCAGCCGTTTTTGCTCGAACATTAAATGCCTCCAAATGGTATTTAATTAACTTCCCGGGTGAGAAGAAACCCTTTTTGAGAACTCAGAGTGAGTAAATTGGCCATTTTCATGCCCTTTTAACCATTCCAATAAATCTT